>NW_010973368.1:391042-476484 GCF_000737465.1 Haliaeetus leucocephalus
GGCAACGAAGCTGGCGGAGGGTTTAAAGAACAAGTTCTATGAGGAGCGGCTGAGGGAACTGGGGTTGTTTAGTCTGGAGAAAAGGAGACTGAGGGGAGACCTTATTGGTCTCTACAACTACCTGAAAGGAGGTTGTAGTGAGGTGAGTGTCAGCCTCTTTTCCCAAGTAACAAGTGATAGGACAAGAGGAAGCGGCCTCAAGTTGCACCAGGGGAGGTTTAGGTTGGATATTAGAAAAAATTTCTTTACTGAGAGGGTTGTCAGGCATTGGAACAGGCTCCCCAGGGAAGCAGTTGAGTCACCATCCCTGGAGGTATTCAAAAAGCATGTAGACGAGGCACTCCAGAACATGGTTTAGTGGGCATGGATGGTGGTTGGACTCAATGATCTTGAAGGTCTTTTCCAACCTAAATGATTCTATGCTGAGCATGACTTCATATGGTCTGGAATATCCCTTTGGTCAGCTGGGGTCAGCTGTCCCAGCTGTGTCCCCTCCCAACTTCTTGTGCACCCCCAGCCTACTTGCTGGTGGGGTGGGGTGAGGAGCAGAAAATGCCTTGACTCTGTGTAAGCACTGTTCAGCAATAATGAAAACATCCCCCTATTATCAAGGCTGTTTCCAGCACAAATCCAAAACATAGCCCTGTGCTAGCTACTATGAAGAAAATTAACTCTATCCCAGCCAAAATCACCACACTGTCTTTCTCAGAGAACCTTAGCTGGTCACATATTTCTTAGGTCACCAACCTATAAAAAGCCTGAAATATATTTTTAAGTCAGTAGTCACTTGCTTTAAAGTAATTTCCTGGAATGTAGTCTTACCTTTTAGAAGATAACTATGAAAAGAATGAAATCCAAAGTGTCCTGTAATGTAGAATTTCCCCAGGAACTCATTCAACTATTGAAAATATCATGACTGCTAGTATCAGGGGGAGAAGGATCATAATGTATTCATTGAGAACAATTGTGTCTATATTGCCTAGACTGTCAGGTCAAGATCTCTTATGAGAACTTTACATTAATACTTGTTTTCTTCCAGTGGAGCTTCAGGGTTAAGTTCTGAGACCAAACACCACCATACTTCAAAATCTTCTCTTAATCGAAAGTGATTTGTGTCCTATTAAAATTTTTCTAAACATAATTTCTGAAAGTATATTGGCAGCTTCCTCTCTGAGAAAGACACCTAGCTGAGACTCCCTATTTCTGTTGAAACTATGAAACTTCTATAGTTCCATCGGTTTGTTGCCATGGCGTTCTCCTTTGTGCCACTGCCTGCAACCAAACTATGATGCAATGATGGATTATTTTAATTCAGACTGTCCATGGTATAAATGATTGCTTTAGTAAAAGACGGAATATTATTAAACACAACTTAATACTTTAGAGAGCTGTTATCCACAAAGCATTTTAAATTATTTTTTATATATTTTAGGATTTTTAAAAACCAGTATGTTTTCCTAGGAGAAAGGAGATGTTTTTCTAACAACGCTGAGATATTTATCCATAGGACTTAATGTATTGTAAAAATATATTATGATACAATGAATATAAACTTGAAGCCTCTTTTACAATGCTAGTAGTACAAAAAGTAGTTCCTATGGGTAAAAAAAGGTACATCTGAATAAAGCATAGTATTAAATTTACAAAATAAATCAAATAAAAGATTGGCAAAAGCTTTCTGGTGATATGTGTAGACCAAAGTTCTTCATATTTGCAAAGAATCACCACTTGTTTTATAACAAGCAGTTACCAAATTACTGTGGGTACAATTTTAACAGGGGTTGCTAAAGTTGTCTTATATAGGAACGCCTGTAGTTAGAATAATTTCAACACAGTTATTGGTTGTATCTGCCTTCTCTAGAAACTCAGATCTTTCCATGACCCAGAAACATGAATGTAAGTCTGAACTACATGCATGTCTCTCCCATTGAAATATACAGCTACAGCCAAGTTATCTAGATCTGAGCTGGGAGATAATTAACCTCTTCCTTCAAACTAAAGAAAAATTTCTGTAATGTTGACCTGTATTTTTCATTTAGGTTGGCAGTGCCTTGACTCCAGTCAGATCTAGACTGACTTCTATTGACATAAATGCATTATATTCTATCAGTCATCCATTCATGGTGAATTTAGGGTATCACAGTCACCTTTGCAAGCTGATGAGAACAAATACTGACCAAGCATTCCTGAGGCTCAAAATCTGAACCTGTGGAACTTGAACTAAAAGGCTCGGTTCTATGAGCTGTAAAACATTACTGCAATCTTAATGTTTCTGTTGTCTGGTTATCAGCATGAGAAAGCAATCCATACTGTATTACCTACTCAGAAGAAATTCTGAGTGGGTTTTAGAAACAGTTCCACAATACTTTATGAAAATATGATCCCTTGCATTCATTACTAATTTTGTGTTTAAGGGGGAAAATTGCAGTAGAAAAATACAATCTGCAATGTCTGTTTAGTCTTCATGACCAAGCTTGGTGAGAATCGGTTGTACTCCTTGAGGATAATTAAAATGGGGGGGGCCTGAAGGGGAAGGAAAGAGCTTTCCACTAATTTTTTAGGCCAGGAGGTAGGTTACATGGGACTACTTAGACATCACTATTTTTTTTTCTGTGAACCGAGATCAAATATAATGACAGTCCTTATCTCTCTGGATCATGAACTTTTTCCATTTTTCTTTTTAAAACCTTGCTTGTTGGAATCCCATTGAGATCAGTCCAGTTTCCTTCTTTAACATCCATGAAAGATCATTAAGAGCTAATAAAGATTTGAAAAATGTGATTGAGCTAATATGAGGCCATCAGTGAACTAGTTTGGGCTCATTCAGACATGTGGATGTGAAGGACAGTCCCAGAAACACAGCTGGCAGTTAAAGATTTTGCAAACATAGATTGGCTTATTTTGTTTGACAGGAAAAACTACTGAGATTCTGAAGTACAAAACTGCTTTTTTGCTCCATACTGTTTGCCAGACCAGTTCCAGGGACATCATATGGGTGAGAAGTGTGAGACTTGTAGCGTTAGTGATGTGCTCTCAGGTGAAAGAAACTAGAATTATGTGCTGACAGCAGTCCGGTCTACATGTGGTAATGAGGGGAAATGTTTCTGCTCTTCTCTCTCTCTCTCAATAACTGTCCTCATGGGCTTTGCAAAAAAACCTCTTGCTCTTATTTTGTGTTGTACACCTACGTGGCTTTCATCTTCACAGTGCATCTGGTGTCAACCCCAATTCCTTTGCCCTTTACCCAGAGGAAATCCTTCTCCAGTATTTCCTAGTGGGAGAGAAGACATCTTAAGCTTTGCCCCACTGAATGGAGACAGTCTGCACATTTCACGTATCATCTTTCTATACCTTTTTTTTTTTTTTTTTGCCTCGGAGAGGTCTCATGTTAGTTTATTAGAACCTGGGAAAGAGATTCTTACTAGTTTTGCCATGTGGGGCTTGAGCAGAAAAGATAATTTTCTGCTTTTTTTGATTAATGAAACGAATACTGTCATTAACATTTAGGCCAGTTAGTTGCCTATGATTATAGTTAATGAGATGTAGGCATGATAGTGTAAATGGAGCAACAGACTTATGGTGATTTATGTCACCTGTGATTCTGGCCTTTAAACTGTTTGTGACTTTTGTTAACCTGTTGGGGACATCGGGATGAGAAAGTAGAGTACATTCCAAAAGACTGTATTCTGCACACCATATTCTTCATAACAGTATTAGATGCATACTTTTCAATCTGAGTTTACAGATGTTTATTTATATAGCAGACTCAAATGGAGTTAATTTTGGGGATTGCAGTTGAATTATTGTGAGTTAGACTCATACATGGCAAAAGAAGGGACCCTTGCCTGTGCAGTAACGTTGGTGGAGCCCTGAGGCTGTTGGCTCAGGTCATGATGTATTGTACTGCTAGTGTTTCAGCTCTCTCAGGGGATTGCTGGTCCTACTATAAGGTCAGGAGTTAACTACTTGTATTTTAGCAGTGTACTGATATCAATACGGCTCCTATGGAAACCTTACTTGACGTCATTTTCGGATCTTTACTACTGTAGCCAAGCTTTAGTAAAAGTCAATAAGAACATTAGATTGTTGTCTGTATTATTACTTGCCGCTTCCTGCCAGCAATCTACCAATTCATTAGCAGAGAGTTTTGGAAATCTCACTTGATTATTTATGCAGTCAATAGCAAGGCTTGTCTGCATTCATAATTGTTTGATTTTATGGCCTCTTCTTTAAACAAACATTGTCTATGGTAATGTGATGCCCTGATGGATGGGAAAGGTTTTGTCTGTGAATATCATTTAGATAATTAAAAATGACAGATGAAATCGCCTGCTGTCTTGACCTGTACTTTGTTCCCTCAGTGATGCTGAAGAGATGCTGATTGCTGTCAATCAAAACCCATTGGAGGTTTGTAAATTCTGGCTGCTGTGAACTCTGACCTCCAGTGTTGATCTGAAATAGATAATAACCTTGAAATTCTATTAGAATTTAAAAACTGTTTCACCAAAGGGGCATACTATATATTTTTTTTCTCTAGATCATGACTACTGAATGTCATTGTTTACTCCACACAATCTAGGAAACAAAAGTAAGTGTATTGTGTTTAACAAAACTTAATAGCACAAATCAGAACTAAAATCTTATAAAATAAAATCACCTTTCCCTGTTGTTTCTGTTTCAAGGCTGCAAATCCTTTTTAGAAAAAATTCCATTTCATACTGCGTAATGGTGTCCAAATAATGTTTTGATTCTGTTTATTGATTCTAAAGCTTATGGTGTTGTCCTGACTTAATGACGTATTCTGGCTATCCATCTATCTCATTTTCTCATTTCCTCTATGATTAGTCTTTGAGATGCCTTTTTTTTGAACAATAGTTCTTTTCTTAAGAACCAGTGGGAAAAACACCAGCTAGAATATTTAAGATGCGGAAAGGCCAGGCAGAAATGCACAAAGTTCTGAACCAACAGCCGCCTTGAAACCTGGGTCAAGAGATCAGGTGCATAAAGGGCAGTCATCATGAGATTTTTTTTTTTCATTACCTAGAAACTTCTGGGATAATAACAAGTGGTATTTTTTTGTTTTGAGATTTGGGGTTAGATTTTTTTGTTTGTTTTGATGTAACAAGGGGTTAAAAGTGTTTTGAGATTATATTTTGGTATAATCAGTGTTTTATTTTTAATTTTAAAATTACTGGGAATAGTAATTGCTAAACTTTGGGAAATTAAACACTCAGGTTTTACATGTTTGTCTTAATAAGAAACACCAAATAAACATAGAATAAGTGCTTTAGGATTTAGTAATTTTTATTTTACAAGAAGAAATGATAATTAGGAGACTCTAGCTAGTTCTTAAGTACATGTTCTTAATGGGATGGATGTGCTTACTCAGTTTGGTATAGTAAGAGAAGTGACTAAACATGATCTCTGAAAAGGTAGTTGACATAATTGCTTTCTTCTTCTTTGGAATTTAATGTGAAATCCAGTAGGGCTGGTTTAATAACTAGGATTTTCCATAATAGTCTTGGCTTGGTGCAGAAAAAATAGTTTGGTCATTTTCTCATAGGTGGCACAAAAAAAATCACATCTAAACGTTGTGTCCAGAATGAATTGTAGGGGGGACAACTTGCTTCTGCAAACCAATTTAGCAACAATTCTAATTTTGTTTTTAGTGGGCATATAATTTCTTCCCTGAATGGAAGCTGGTGAATATATGACCATTTTAATTTTCTGATTTACTTCCATTTGTTATAAAAGGTTAGGGGAAACTCAGTGTCTATGTAAGAAAGACACCAAATACTTCCAACTCAGCTGGAGTAGATGTGTTTTGCAAGCTTTTCACATGTCTCTAATAAAGCAACTGAGTTTCACTGCCTGACAACCCTTCTGTGGTAGTCCCAGGCCTTTTTTAGAGCAAAGACTGTGAGTTGCACCAAATTGTCAAATGGATTTGTTATCTGGACAATTGTGAACAATAATAGAAGCATTGGGGGGTTTTTTGCAAGTTTCATTTTCTGAAGTGTTGAAGGTGTTTCTTTAATTAGTTATCTTTTTTTAAGCTCTTGTGTAGAAGGGTCTCTTTTTAAGTTTGGTTAAATGGATTGTTTGAATACGTTTATAACTTGCTTTGTTGAAAATCTTAGCAGTATTATAGGATGAGTTGAAAATAAATTAAGAAATACATGGAGGTGAGATTGAGTGAATGGAAAATAGTTTATTTCAAAAAATCTCAAGCACTGTTGTACTCTGACTTCAGATACATTGGAAGTTAGGTTTGGATTTATTAACATATTCCTAGAAGAGATATCTCTTTGCAAGTCAGTTTATTTTACCAGTTGGATTCTGGCTATGATTTACAATATCTGCTCATCTATAAACACGCCTGTGGTTTAAATAAGTGCTGATTTTGTAAGATTTGTAGTAAAGGTGTAGTGGAGTAAATCTGTAAAATACTACAAGTAATTTGCCACTGAATGTATCCCATCCATTTTTTGGAAATGGGATTTTATTGCTGAAGTGTCATTCCTAGACATAGCAAGAAAATGTTGGCTGTTGATTTTGAGGAGATTAAGGTGGTCTAAAATTACTGAATCTGATTTAAAGTGCACAGACTGCACATCTATGAGTATAAAGTGAGATTTCTTTTAATTCAAAAGGGCTCCTGAGGTTATTATTTTGCTATAATATGAAAATGAATTGTGACAATACAGGCCTGATTACAAGCTTCCCAGGCTGTCCCACTGTGACAATTAGCTCCCAATTGTTAAACCATTTGTTTATTAGAACATTAAGGCCTGGTGCTGTCTTGACTTGCAACTGGAAATGAATTGCTACCAAGGTTGGTTATGAACACAAAGTGTTTTATTGGACAAGAATAACCATACATTTCAAGCTAATTTAATTGAGTCACCTCTAGTATACTCCAAGAGAGTTATTAAAAAGACATCTGTAACAGGTGGTTCACTTAGTCTAATAGAAATTTGTTTTGAATGTTCATAAAACTTTAAACTATTCTCCAGGGACCATGAAGTAGTAGGCAACATAGTAAAATGATCTAGGAATTAAAAAGGTGTTTGCTAACTCTCTGTGATTTTTAGTACATGCACAAGTTAAATCACACTCTATCCCACTGAGAAAGTAATACAGGTGTTCTGTGCATAGGCGCCCATGTCCATTTCTGCTTTGTTAAGAAGCTGCAGCTAGAGTTTTTGGGGAGTTTTTTTAATATAAAATATTCCTTGGGAAAATTGATTACATAAACACTTCTCATGAAAACAGTGAAAACACACTAGCTTCTATAAGTCAGTCTTTTGCTGGGAAACAATTATCAAATCTCAGTGTGGAAATCCTGTTCAGAAAAAGGGAATGCTCCCTTTTTCTGGATATTGAGGTGTGCTTCTGCTTCAAAACATGGTTGGCTGCTGTGTGCCTATGGTACCCAAAACCCCTGCATTCCTCTTGGCAGAGACAGATTTTCTATAGCATGACATGTATGATGCTGAGATCCTTGGAGTGTGCAAAGCCCTGCAAAAAGAGCCCACACAAGCACTAGTCATGCATTTGGAAGGGGGACGTTAGCCTCAGTAAATACTAAAATGAGTTATCATCCTCCATCCTATACTCGCTCATAGGAAAACAGACAAAATAGTCACATAGACCACCAAGACCATATGTGTGTCTTTGTCTCTTTCTATAGCCTTCTATTCCAGCCCTTGCTCTCTAGCCCCATGGCAGCTCTGGAGCAGTATTCCTGCTGCAGTGGACTCCATGCAGATAAAGAGTTGGATGTGAGGAGGGTTTTTTTTAAAGAAGACAGCAGAAAATATTTGCATAAAATCATCATTTCCCTCTCTGGACTGAAACTAGAGGTGGTCAGACAGTCTAGAAGGTGGGTGGCAGAGGATTAAGAGGGAAGGTGAGCACAGTTTTTCATATTTTTGTCTAAGAGAAAGACAAAGGTGGGGGGTTTATTTGCTTTCTTTAAATTTCCCACAGAAAATTGTCCTTTTTTTAAAAAAAAACACTGCTTAATCAAAAAGCTACCCTTGTTTTCAGAAGGGTTTCCATAGGTTAATTTGGACATCTGTTGCACTATATGCCCAGTTTCTTCATAGTTACTCAACATTTGCAACACCCTTACCACCAGCAAAATCTAAGGTCTTGCAACACCCTCATCTGTGAAGACAACAGTGGGTTATTGATCATGCATATGGTGGGGAAGGTTTTGACTCTATATGTAGAGTTATAGTGCAGTGTTCTTACTAGCTCCTTATAAATCGAAGACTTTGTTTTTAATTCTTGCTTGCTCTATAGTGTCTTATAGTGTCAAACAGTGTCATACAAGACTAAGAAGCAGTAAAAGGAGACAGCATTTTTCATGTTATGCACAATAACAATAGAGTCAACAGCAGCAAATAAAAATTAAGTGCAAATATAGTGAAGAGATAAATGACCAGGCATATTATGTATGATGAGCAAAGATTGGAGGGATGACAAGACAACTTGGAACATATTTAATTTAATAAGCAGACATACAGGCCACAGCATTGAGCACTGTACAGAATGTACTTTTGGAAGGTAAAGTTTGAATTATGAGTTTAAAGTTAGCATTCTCCTCTTTGAAGAAAATATTTTTTTGTTGGGTGAGCTTAGGGGTGATCTAGAAGATGACACTAATTCAGCACACAAATTGAAATCAGAATCTGACAGAAATCTATGACAGCCATTCATTTCCAAATCTGCTCTAAATGATCTTAACTCCAACTGATAGGACGTACAAGTTTAGCCCCACTTTCAACTTTACTGTTTGTTGCATTATGACCTAATTTTGCTTTGCTCATAATGTCTTTTTCCATAAATAGTCCTATTGGATTGTTTTCTTTTCTAGATACAGAAAATGGAATAAATCAGATCTGGTATTTTTATTGTACTTTCTATGAATATGTACATTTTCCATTGCTCCCGAAGTATGTGTATATACCTGTGATTTCACAGCTATAAGAGATAGCAATATACAGAACTATTCCACTTTGTTGATGAATTCCTAGTAACTAAAAAGGTTTCTAAGACATGGTAACAAACATTTTAAAAGATATTTTATTTTTTTGATAATTTTCTTAAACAATTGTATGTTGCTGAATTATAGATTGAGGAATAAAATGCAAAAAAAAAGTTTATAAGGTACCTTACTATGAACTACAGTTTTGAAGAAAATAGCCTTTGTCATGGGAAGAGATGGTGGGTGAAAAGAACAGGAATATCTTTGCTCTTAAAAGCAGCATGAATATGGATATAAAGAGACTTGAAACTTCATGAAGCTAAAAATGCTTGTGTATATGTGTCATTACCATCTTTCCTGCTTGGTGATGAATGTGTCAAAGGAATAGGTATAAATAATATTTCAGCATATATTAGATAAATGCTTTTTGTCCACAGGTTTTTTTAATTAAGAAAAAAATAAAGCATGTACTAGAAATGTTCCTAAATATATATTTTTAGATGGTTATTAATAGATGGTTTTGAATTATTTTATTACTTGCACATTCTTTTCTTATTCTTGAAGTCCATGAGAAAATAGTAACTGTTAAAATTCTTATTTCTGTTCATGGTTTATATACAGACAGTGTGCTAGGCACTGTACATGAAAATTTAAAGGAAAATACACTATCTCTTTGGATAAACTGAATTAATTTTCCCCTAAATGAAGAATTAATAGCTTACAGTACCTGAGATATAAGCATTGCTGGTTGATTCTAAGCTGGTGTATTGTGAATTTATTTCATAACTTGGGCCCTGGAAAATACAGTAACACAATGCATCACTGATACAAGAGCGATAGATTTAGAAAATGTTTAGTGAGAGTATTCCGCCTAGACCAGTAGGAACACCTGCTTCTATTATTCAATCACTGATAAAATGGTAAATAGCTTATGTCAGTCATGCAGCTTGCATAAAGCTACATAGTTTGCCTGTAGGTTTGGGGGTTTTTTTGGGTTTTTTTTTTTACTTCTACATGTTTTGTATTCAATGTCTTTGTTAACTGACACCTTAGAATTATAGGATCATAAATGGACACTGACGTTGTTTTTATCTTTGTTCATGTTATCTGGTCTTGCAAATGCAGCTCTGCATGTCATACCTGGAAAAGAAAAAGGGTGTTAAAGCTATAAACTGTTGCTTTTAAATAATAGAGTATAATCCACATGGTCTATTTGGTACCAGGTTTTTTTTAACTACTAAGCTGCTGTGCTTCTCCTCAAATCTGTGAGAGTGGGAACTTTGGTGTTTGCATCCTCCTGCATACTTCTTGCTCTCAATTTCATTAACTGTTATGTAAACAGGAGAAATAATGACACTGCAACTTTATTTATATTGTATGATGTAATAGTAATCATATTCATTTCAGTGTACCCAAAATAATATTTACCTGGGGAAAGATGACTTCATCTCCAATTGGGGAATAAATTTTTTCAGTGATAGATTTTGGACAAGGCAGTTGTAAAGACTAGAGCTTCTAAAAAGTGTGAACGCTTTCCACAAAACGATTTGTTCCCGGGTTTTCTAGGTCTTTTCTGGGCCTATTGTAATACTGCTTTCAGAATGGCAAGGGTATTTCATTTCATCTGAGTGGTATTAAATAATTAAATGATCCCTAGGTGATATTAGATAATCCCCATGATGGCTGGCTGCCATCATGTGTGTGCAATGGAGTCCAGTCTAGCAATATCACATTACACAATTTTTTGAAGGAAGCAGTGGGAACAGCACTTCTAAGACAAACCCTGACTCCATTGCTTTCAAAACCTGCTTGTAATAGCTAGGTAGTAAATACTTACTGCTGCCTATACTTAGGAGGCCTTACACTTTTTGTTATAGGACTTGCTTCTGCTTTATTCTTTTTTTTAAAAAAAGCTCTTAACACTTATGTTGTTTGAAAGAGGGATTCAATATTCTGCAGGGCTAAAACCCCATGGCTGAAGAATTGTTTGTTTTGTTTTTTTTTCTATTGAAGTTCCATTCTCTTTGTCCAAAATATATATTTTTTGAGGAAAAAATGGTCCATTACATTCTGTTACCTGTGCTGGTGGCAATTATGTGGCAAGCTGTCAAAATACTGATTGAACAGATATATAAATGCTGAGTAGAACTGCTGGAGAGAAGTACCCAAATTTCAACAAGTATTTGTCACTATCTGTTCCAGAACAATTCAAAATATTTGTTGTTGCTCATTCTAATAAAAGACTAAGGCTGTAACACTATTGAAGCGGCAGCAGCAACTGAACATACTACACTGGGAACCCTGACAACAGTCAGTCTGTCTGGGTGAGGGACAGAGAAGTGTGAGTAGAAGTAGACCATAGCCAACAGGTTTCCTTCTCCTCTTCCCTAGAGCAGCAGCTATCTCCTGTTGTCAGCAATGTAGTTAATCCTTCAGCACAAGATACGCTCCCAAGTTCAAGTGTCAGGATGTCAGCCCTTCTGGTATGCAAGCTTGACTTGCATGTTTTTGCATGCAGTTGAATTTGCTTTACTTTTTCCCCACTAAAAAAAGGCCAGCAACCTTAAAAGTTACTATTAAAAGAATAGTAACTGAGTTAGAAAGTCAGTTACCAGAAGCTGAAGCAATATTGGATTTATGGTTTTCTGCACAACCTTAATTTGTTCCTCTTACATCTATGTTTTATGATAAAGTCTTCAACCACATGATCACACGCTGTTTGTACTCGAGTTCCATGCATTATTCAATATGCACAAAAGACAAGGTCCTAAAGAGGAGTTGTGGCTGAGTATAGAAGATAACACATTTAGGGTTTTTTTTAAATTATTATTTTCTCTAGTAATGTAATTACATAGAGGGAAAAAAGACAGAGCTTCAGGAAGAAAAAGATTGGTCTCATGAATGACAAAAGTTCACATCGCACCAGAGACCTTAGTTTGATCCATGTTTCTGCCAGATTTTTATACAATGCTGAGTTATTTAAACTAAAATGTTGGCAGGACGCCACTAATTGTACATTCCTCAATTCCTTGACATCAGTTCAAGGTCGCAGAGGAAGGTACGGAAAAGATCACAGTACACATAGCTGCACTATGTGAGAGTTCATCCTAGGAAATGCTAGTAGTAGGACATTGCACTCAACTCTCTAGACCAGACACTTAGAAGTAATGCAGTTCTGTGTTCCAGTGCTGGCTGTGCTACCTATTAACTTTTTGACCTCTGGGAAGTCTCTTTGTCTTGATTTCCCCACCTGTAAAATGGAGATAATAACACTCTCATCTCATAGTGGAGATGAATTTATTAATGTTTACGAGGCATGAAGATTCTGTGGTGATGAGCACTCTAGAAACACCATGAGGAAATAAACAATTCTGCATTCACTGCAGGCATTTGATGGTGTGCAGTAAATAAAACAGAGGCCAGTAATAGCATGTTAAGGATAGAAATATTGAAGAGCTGTCTCTTTCTCTGAGCAGTATTTATCTTGGGCTTCAAGCAAGGCAGAGGGCTGCTGTGGAAAAATTATTATATGGTGCTGTAATTAAAATTTGTGTCATTATGATTATGCATGGGGGGAGGGGAAAGGTCAACTTTTCCCAAGTGATGTTCATTCTGGCATTTTGTAGCTTTGGGGGACTTAATTTCTCACTTAAATAATATTCTTTAATTCTTTTGTTGAGTCTAGTGGCTCTCTTTGCATACAGGAGAGAAGGAAACAGACTAGCTTTATGCCTTAGAAATGTTAGTATGGTCCATGCTTGATAAGGAAGAACAACCAGATCTGAAGGTGACTGTAGCTAGACATCAGTTATACCACAGAGGTAGACACAGGGAAGCACAGCTGCTCAGTTTTGTGGGTTTTTTTTAAACCCCTTAAGACTCTTAGTTTCTTATATTCCATATGAAATTCAGCATACAACCAACATGCTCAACTTCTTCCTCCCAGCCTTTTCTTGCAGTTGCATTCCATCCTTCTCTTTTAAATCAATACCAGACTATATTTAATTCTCTCAAACCATAGCTCCTTCCTGCATTTGCTGTAGCCTAGTCTTCAGAGGCTGATTGGAAATCAGCTCAATCTGAAATCAGGAAGGGTTGAGTCATAGTTCACTTGGTTCCAGCTCCAAATGTCACTCGGTGATCGCTTTTCCCGTCTCAGTGGTAGAAAATGAAATAAATAGAGACTCACCTCACTTCCACATGCTTGTAGAGATGAGGTAGGGAAAAAAAAAAATGCTGTCAGTGTTTCCTGCCTGCCCCTGGCAGAAATTTACACTTCAAAATGTAATTGCAATCAACTACAGCTTTAGTTTTTCTAAAACATTTAATTCAGAGTTTGGGTCAGAAATATGTGTGCATTCTATTGTGTATCTGCAATGATTTTCAGCATACAAAAAGATACATCAGCTAGTCCTGACAAATAGTGGGTGATATTGAACATTTATGTGCCCCCTGGTTATTAAGCATTTAGTTGATGAGGAAGAGTTGCCTAGTCTTCATTCAGTAGTGGCTGCCAGAATCACAAGTGAATAAATCCCAGACTAAAGGAGGAAACACATAATCTGTGAAGAAGCTCATTCGAGGGCCTTTCTGTGAAAAATGTGTTTGGTATACATTGGCCCAAACCCCATGTTTATAACTGTCCAATTCAGAACAAGTAACTGTATTTTGTCACACTCTCATTCATCTCTTTGTTAGTGTTTCATAATTTTGATAATCATACTTGAGCTACTGAAACAGCTGGAATGAATAGGAGTTTTTTGTGGTAATACCTAGTACCAGAATTATAGTCCTGTCTGAAGTTCTGCAAATTAAATGTGAATCATTCTGATGATGCTTTTAATACTTTTACTTGCTAATGGCTATTGTGTGATGAGGGAGCAGGGATGCCTTGTTAAATGCTCTCCTGAAAGAGTAGTTACAAAAGCCCTTCTAGAACTTATGTACAGTTGTCATGGCCATCCTTATGTCAGCCTAGTAGAAGTGATATGTAGTATCAATAAGGGTGTGAGAATACTACTCTACTCTTCCTTACTACTGTAGAGGCTATCAGCAGAAGCACAGCTGTAGTTAGGTATTAGGGAATACTGACATTCTATGTTTCAAACACATACAAGTGCATATTAAATAATTTTTTAATTATTTTTAGTCAATCTTTCTAATAAAGACATAGCTCTTGTGTTACCTATCACAGTTGGAGTAACCTGTCACTGTCAAACTTAAATTTTCAATCACTTTTTCCAATGTGGTTTTTCAACTCTCTTAGATTGGATGGACACTTACTCCAGTAGTCTCTGAGTGGAACTCTACCCCCTGCTGCTTTTGGAGCTAATGGCAAAGGCTAAAGCAGCTTCTGAAAATAATCATGGAAACAAAATGGTATTCTGCACTGAGACGAGCCATCTTTTTGCAGGTTCAACCATTTGTGTTGCTGGCCCCAAGTTTCTTAAACTGGTTTTAATAACTGATGATCCCGTATTGTTGGCAGCATTGGTTACTGTCTTCAGAAGCCAGAATACTGAAGCCAGAACACTGAAAGTAAGTGAGTGCGAACATCAACCACTTGATTACAAATCCTAGGCACGTGCTTAGTCCTGAAAGATATATTGAGGATCAAACACCTTAGGACAAAAACTCTTTATAATTTAATCACTGTTCCTGATTCTGCTGTCTGCCTGTTAATTGCTGCACACCTCTTATATCGTCTGACCAAAAGGCCACCCTGTGCTCCTTTAACAGTCTCACCTTATAGAAAAAATCAGGATGATTAGACAGTCTTCTAAAAATACAACTCATTTCATTATATATGAAAGACATGCTTGTATTCTCTGGCAAACCATAAGCAATGAAAGTATTCTCCAAAATGTGTCCCCCTTGATAAGAACATCATGTGCTGTACAATTTTATGAGCTGTGCCTTAACTTTGGCCTGTGGAATGCATGTGAAATGCTCCAGAAAGAATACCCAAACTGATGTCTCTATTCCTTTTAATGGCTTGTAACTCTCATGAAATGACACAATCCCATACGCTCAGCTGCGGAAGCCTCTAAATTGCAAGGAAATATAATCCACTGAAAAACGTCCTAAAACCAAACTTAAATAGCTTGACACTAACTGCATCTGTGGTTCCTTGAACTCTGTTATTTCTGTCAACTCCTCTCTGATATTTAGAAGTCTATTTGAAATCAGATGGGACTTCATTCTCAAAGTCCAGATCATCAGTTAAAGAGCACATTTGAATCCTCTGTTTTATCCTCTGCCAAGATCATTTCAATTTCCCTGAGGCATGCATCAAATGCAGTTGTCTAAGTAATGGGAGATGAGATCATGTCATTCCTGATCTCAGGTTTCTAGACAACGCCCACACTCTGGGACAGCAAAAGCTCACTATAGTGAAACCTTCAACCAAATATTTACACAGAATGTTTACATACGCATGGGAGCTTTGACGCTGTTCGGGTATTCTCCTATCCAGGGAATCACCTTGTTTTTATAAGCTGACACTATTTACATGACTCTCAAGTCAGCTCAAATTCCTGATACTTCAATGTTTGCTTGAAACATTTCACAAAGGGTTGTGATTCTCCCCCTCTTTACATTACTTCGCTTACGACTCTGTGACACTATGCACAGAGAGAGTTTACACACAGAGAAATCATTACCTTCGCTTCTGTAAATTTCTTGGATCAGGCTGTCTGTTCATCAAATGCTGCAGTGACAGTTGTCTCTGAGTTATCGATAACCTGACGTTCTCAGACAATTGTAGGAGAACATCCCTTCTCTGTGTACTCAGCTGAGTTTAGATGAGCACAATATTCCACATATGCATTATGTAAAAAAAAAAAAAATTGAAAACCTAAAGTCTCAAAAATGGAACTGAATAATAATCCTACACTGTTAGAAATAAGTCTAGGGGATTTATTCAGCAATGGCTCTTAATAAATCCATATAAGCTGAGGTCCAAGTGTACTTGTCACTGTTGGTACTATATTTAATCTTTAATCTGTTTTCTATGTTCATCTGTTCTAAATCAATCCCCCCAAATCAGTAGCTAAATCTCATATATTTCTTCATGACATCATTGTCTCAGATTTGCACTCTGGAAGTCTGTTTTCAATGCATGCCAAATATAAGAAGCTTCACGTTAAGATATCTTGTAGTTCTCATGCAGGACTGAGGGTTGTTTTGTTTGCTGTTGCCTGTGAATTTTGTGACTGATGACATTTCAGCTCATATGTACTTGTTTCTGTTACATTTCAAGTTTGGATATAGACTTGTTCTAAGAAGTGAAAAAGATGGAGGGAAAGGTTTATGTGCCTGTTTGGTCATATTTGTTTAGTGCTTGGAAGGTTTCATAACATCAGAGTGAGACTTCCTGTGTCCTCAGCCCTGTGGTATTCACAAAGTTCAATTGCCCATAGCTTTGCTCACTATGTTTTGTGGCAAGGTATGTCATTCAACATAGGTCTTTCTGAATTTATGCTTAGTACTTTTTTGAGCTCTGACTTGAGTGACTGTCTCTGCTTATGTAGACTTTGGTTTAATCAGAAAATAAGTTGACATTTATGCAACTGAAAAATAGCTTGGGGTAATTCCTGTAGGGAGGTTTCCAGCCTTTGTGAGTCTTTTTCATTTGCCACATTGCTGGCACATATGGGATTTTGTTGCTTGCATTCACGGTCAGCTGATGTCAATTCCAAGACATTGGGAACTGTGTTCTCCCCACCTGAACCTTCTTGCTGGAGTCCTAGGAGCTTCCAGCATAGAGCTGCTATTCTGGGGCCTCTCAGCCAGGCACATGTCCACTGACTAAGGCTTATTCTTGAAATGATGATTTGTCACTCAGAGTTGACCTAGCTCTCTGAAACTTTTCTGTACTTTAAATGTTGCCCTACTCGCTCCTGTGGCTCTGAATGAAAGGTGAATGTTGGAAAACTTTATCTGGCTGATCTTGGCATTTTACAGTTTCAAACACCGGAGTGTCTTGGCTACCTTTAATGCTCAGCAATTTCTGTGATACAGGACTTACTTCTGAATGTATTTTTCTCCTCTGACACATCCAAGAGTGGCCTCTACCCAATGCTGTGATGTGGTGATGATGTAATGAGAGCCTGATACAATGTTTGGCCTAGATGCCATTGGAGGCTCTGTGGCTTGGATTTTCTGTCCCCATCCAGACCTCTTTGCCTTCAGAAATGCCTAACCAATAGAAAATATTAGGAGCAGGTAAACCATCTGAATGTGGTTCTATATGCTCAACCTAACCATAAAGTCCAAATATCTGGTTAATTTTTAACAGTTGTGAAGAAAAGTGAAGGCACAATGTTGAAAGTGTAAAGACAGAAGAGAATTTCTGTAAGTATTTAAAAATTGTGCAGATTATAATGAAAAGTGATTTGTATTAACTCCATGTGAAAATAGTGTAAACTACAGAAGCATTATACTTAGTTACTCCAAAGGAAGCTGATCTGTAGATTTTTGAAAGTGTATAGAAAATTAAAAAAAGACTGAACAAGAAGGAAGAAGTAGAGGGAAGAACAGGAGACCAATGAGAAAGAACTCAAGAATATCCATGAATTAGTAATTAATGAAAAAGTGCCTTAAATTTTTCAATGCTCATTGCCCTTCTTAGTGAGTAAAATAAATCATGCAGATGAAAAAAAAAAACCAACCCAAAGACTCTTATGGGGTTATGTTATTGAGATTTCTTTCCAGCTCTTCACAAGAAGAGTATAAGATTTCTAATACGCAATACTTAACTGATTGAGGAGTTTGAGAATTATTGTACTCTGTCAGACAGTAAGTGCAACCTCTCCTGCACTATAGAAGAATGAAATATTAGAGCTGTTCTCTGGCTTAGCTTGAAATGCTGAGCACTCCCTTCAGAAAAGAACATGTTTAACTGTGATACAAGAGTCCATTGCAAGGCCTCATGGAAAGGGGGCGGGGGTACAGGGGTTGAAGAATGCAGCCTCTTGGACTGCACTGAAACATGAAGCCGCATGCTTCTGCACCCTGTAGATCTGAGTGAGATGCAATAGGAAATCCACTACTGCTAGAAAAATAGCAGAACAAGACAGCTTAGATAACACCAAATAGTTTGAAGTGCTTTGCTATGTAGTTCATATGTTAATTGACTGGAGAATAGATCAAGTTGTGAGGTGCAAGTCCCTTTTTCTGCTGCTGTTGCAGGCAAACATCAGTACAGACACAAAGTTTAAAAAAAAAGCAATAACATGTTCTTGCATATTCATGAACTTATTAACCCATTACTGCTTATATTTGTTTCAGAAGACTCTGCAAGTCTAAGCAATTAAAAAAATGATAATAGGACATACATTCCTGTGAACTACTTTCTGTTATTAAAATATGTGACCAAACTCATGCAGGTTTCCCATCTGTACTTGCTATGGAGCAGCTAAGTATTGTGATGCAGCCCTAAATGTTGCAGAGTGAGCTTTTTTTATATACTGTGATATTACTTTGCTTGTCTGCACAGGGATATGTTCCATAATAATTGCTCCTGATTGTCTCCATGTGTGAATGCTTTTATTCTAGAACAAGAGTGGGCGAAACCCAACTTTCAAACCTTACAGGAGTGAAACCCCCTTGATGAGAAATAATAGTGCCCAAGCATGCAATTAATTGGGAACAGCTACTGAATTATGGAGGGATGAACTAAGTCTGAAAAGCCCATAAACTCACATTAAAACTGTATGGAAGGACACAGAACAAAGCTGTTTATGTCCTAGAGAATAAGGGCACAGGCCATTTAATTGACAGAAGTGTACCAGTTATACCACATGTGGCCAAGGAAAGGCTAAACCCATTTGATGCATCCAAACATATTCTGGAAGGAACAGAAGGGATTGCCTGACACAGGAGAAACCCAAAAGACATCAGTACACCTCTATGCTATCCAGTGTTGAGGAATTTAAAATGCAGTTTGAATCTTGATATCTTATGCTGCATGGCTAACATCACAAAAAACGGAGTTCTTAGCGAGAGTATTCTTAGTTTCACTTTAATTTTATTCAAGTACTATATATGATGCTAATACAGGGAGTTCTTAATCGTTAGGTGGAGATGAATTTAACTTTTACTTCTTTCCACTTCCTCAGCTTTTCTGTCAGTTTAAATATAGTTTTTCCTTTTAACTATCCTTGCCCAAAAATCAGAAACCACTTTCTCCTTCATTTTTAGCTGTGTTTTGGTCTTTCTTGAGTACAGTTCACTAGTGGTTTGTATGATAGCAGGAAGGAAAAACAAAGAGTGCAAGGATATCTCTGTAAATAGGAAATATAAAAGTGATTGTTCCTGTCTCCTGTACATGACACAAAGAGGCTGCTTCTGTTAAAGATTGGATACAGTTTTAGGGCTCTGTATAGTATAATCTTGTGCAATTACCTCAGTGTGGTTCAGAAAAATAACTCTGTAAATACGGCCATGTAGGGTTCCATACCTGTTTCTCATTTATTTTGTTGAAACTTTTTTCCTTAAGTTAAATAGAAGTTTTGTCAACACAGCTAAAACACAGAATATGTGGGTCAAGGTATTATCTGTCTCAGTTCTGTATCAACAGCAATCATATATATTTTACTTTGGAAATAATTTCATCGTTCTGCTGAAAATAGGGCAAAGTGCTACCCAACCCAACCCACTTTTGCCTCCTTTCCCTTTTCTCCTGCCTCAGCTTTGGGATTTGCAGTGCTAATAGGAGAAAAAGCTGTGACAATATGCTCACAGTTCCTGATTCATAAAGTTAAGCTTACGCCTAACTGTTCAGCATGTGTGATGTCCCACCAATTCATGCTTAGAAAACTGGATCAGGATTTAGGAATTTGGGTTGTTCTTTCTGGCTTTGTGTTAGACTTATTGTGTTTCCTGAGCAAATCATTCAGTTTCTGGCTGCATCAGTTTTCCAGTGTATTTCCATTTAGTATATGTACTTTGTGAAGGTGAAGAGCTTTTGTGACACATGTAAGTGAAAGGCAGTGAGTTGCTATCACTTTGAACTTTGTATAAAATCTGACCAAGATTAGAACATCCAGTGATTGAACCACTAAAACTGTAAGCTAGAGCTCTCCTTTCAGCTCACACCTCTGGATCTGCTAGAGTGTGAAATTTTAAAGGAGAAAAACAGTAGAAGGCTTCCAAATGAAAACAGCTAAAAGTGAAGGTTAATTTTGGAAATTGGAACTTGATAGTTATCCATGGACCTAGAATAAAAACAAACAGGAGCAGCAGTGAGCACTAAGCTTCTTTTCTTAGCTAATATGAACGGTCATCTGTCACCAGATCTTTTAGTTACTGGCAAAATTCCTGGTAGCTGTGTGTGTCATTGAAGGCTGCTCAGGGGAAACTGTTGTCAGTACTATCTGCTGCACATTATTTCATTTTGATTCCCAATATAACTTGTTTGCTTGCTTTCTTGCAATAGAAATAGTTCCACTAAAGTAAATGGAAATTTTGCCTTTGACTGCAGCAGGACCCACATTTCACCATTGATTTGGGTTTGGGGTTTGTTGGTTTGTTTGTTTTTTTTGCGGTGGGGGGTGGGGGTGGAGTTTATTGCTGAAGGCAAAATATTCTTTGTAATGGCACTCATTTGATTATTAATCCTTAAGTGAAATAAGTTTAGCTAAGTTAGTTATTATGAAATAATGTAATTATCAAATAAGTTTCATGGGATATCAGTTTGTTATAGGATTCCACAGATTAATTTTGTATTGGCTGTCTTATAACAAAGACAGTCTGCAAACCTTTCTTTGCATGTATTTTCAAAATGTATGTACTCTTAGAGAAATAATTTATCACCTTAAAGCTAAGAGTATCATAAACTTGTATCTGCTTTTAAACAGTCTGTACATATCTCAGGTTGAAAGCCTATGGTTTCTCCTTCCTGCAGCGTAATATTCTGGATGTACTATTTTACACTGTATAAAAGATGTTCTGTCTATTATTTTTACTTACTGTATGTTACAACTGAAAAATTTATGATAAAGAAACTTCATTTGAAGCACCTCAGAACCAGAGACTACGTTTTGTGTATTGGGCTTTGAAAGTGCTAAACACATTTCAGTGTGAACTTCTGTATGATAAGGAACTCGTCTTTAAAATGTTCATATTTATCAAAGTTATCAGAAAAACATGGCTGGATGTGAATATTCCAACAGATTTGTTGTCTTGCTATTAAACTAAACTGACATTCTGAAAGGACATTCTCAAAGCAACTTCTTCAGATGCTGCTAAGTTGTATTTATAATTAGTTCCTAATTTAGCTATGCAAGCAGAAGGGAGGAGGGATGCTTGTGTTTTGCCAGATATGTGGTTTTTTCCCTTTTAAATGTAATTATAGGAGAGGTTTTGCATTTAGACCATCTTAACAGACATCTTCTCCTCAGCTACCAGTGTGTAGTTATTGCATTTATGCATTCAACTTCTTAGTCAAGTGATGCTATTTTTTTTTCTGCTGCTGCCTGACAGCCACTAATAATAACACATGAGGACAGTCAGACAAAATGAAGACAAATGCTGCTTGTCGCAGCAGAATCATAATGTCTCCAGACTCAGTAAAGACAGTCTAACTGTATGTGGATGCTCCTTATAGCTTATTTAGGCCTGTGGTTTTTCCCTGTGGTGGTGGGTTTTTTTGTTGGTTTTTTTTTTTCTTTTCCAAAAGCACAAACATTGTGCAGAAATACATTAAGGCAACATATGGGCCTGTTAGTTAGCCAAAACAATGTGGAGCCATGGAGAATAGAGATTGCAATGCACAGATGGATATTGTAAAAAATTCATGAGTGGCATAACAGAACTAAAAGGTAAATTTTAGTCAAAATTCAAGTGGAAAGCATAGAAAATGGTTAAGAATAGGGATTTACAAGATTTTTAGATCACCTGGTATGAAACATTGCAAATATTGTACAGATGTGTTTATTCCATTATTTGATAATCATGTTTCATCAAAGCAATAATTATGTCTATATAGATATATGCCATCAGAAGTAGATTGCTGATAAACAATAGCACTTTTCTTCTACTTGATGTAAACTCTGCAGTATTAAATATCCATATTATTTCCAGTTCAATATTAGAAAATGTCAGTCATTGTGACAAGCCTGGCAAGAGCAGTGCATGGAACAGCCCTCTGTGTAGTGAAGTGCTAGTTTAAATAATCACACTTCCATGTTACATTACTTTGTTGGTAAAATCAGACTCCATACAGAAAATGAGCAAATAGTGCTTCTCTCCTCTAAATTCACTTCTTCATAACAAAACTAAACAGCTCACTGAAACAGAAGGGAATTGCTTTTGCAATGGGCAACATGTAGTGCTTAACCGCAACTAAAATCTGATCTGATTTTGCTTGGATGTAATTGAGGGCAGAGTTTGGTATTTAAAATAACATTTATATTATCTCTGGAACTTGTGGATGTTTCTAGCTTTTATTGTGTTCTTTATTAAAGGATTATATGCTATGGAAATTTTTTAAATCATGCTTTTTATTTTTTGTTCCGTTCTCTTGGTTATCTTAGATGTGCTTTGAAAAGCTAATGCACTAGGAGTCCATTTTCTTCTGTATTAAAAAAATACTTACAAATTTGACATGGGCACTTTCGTGAATACACTAAACGGCTACGCATTGATACTGATATGTCCTTGACCTTCATTCCTACGCTAGCTGATCTCACTGTAGAATTATAGCAGTTGCTAGTTTTGATAGGGGCAACAATGGGAGTACTAGTATGGAGAGAGAATCCAGAAAAGCAGGGACATTATGAGCATTGCATGATGTGAATCTGCTGTAAGTGACAGTAGTCATCAAGAACTGAGGAAGGGGGACAGGCATATGCCTAAGGTAAATGTCCCATTATTTCTTTGCTTTTTGAACTAGAAGCCTTGCTGCTTGCCTATAATTACAGATGAAGACAATACTAGGAGAGAAATGGCAACTGATTCAAAGATGCTTTCCTAGATTTTTTGTTTAGAAGTTTTATGCTATCAATACAGCCTCAGCTATAAAAGCCAAATATGCAGACCTTGTCAGTCAAAAGATGACTTTAAATCAAAAGGCATAGTTCTCTTATGTGGCTACAAGTTTTGAAATCATGGATAGTTCACAACTTTTCTTTCTGCAGAACTACACCAGAGAGACAAAAAAAAAAGGAGATGAGAGGAAAAGGAATGTTGTATCATCGCCAGTTTATATCTTTTGTCAATACAGAATTTGTATGAAGATAAGAAATGTACTGCTTGGAATCATGCACCCATAGCCAAGTATTTCATCAATGGTCCATAATTTTAACAGGACTAGTCCCTAAAATTTCTTGAGGAGGTCATCTCGCCTCAATGATCTTAAGCAGAAATGTTTATTGCAGAAATCACTTCTCTTTAGATTTCAGTGAAACATTCAACTTTCCCCTCTGTTGCAGATTTTATTGTAACTTCATTAGTAGAGGACACTTTCCAATACGGATTTGAAGTAAAGATGGAAGATGTCATTGTGGGTGCTTGGGGAAACCTGTTTTGCATGATGTGCAGCAAGTAAAATTACATAGAGTTTTACCTGGATAATTTTGATATATCAAAAGTGCTATGATCTGTGGAACAGGAGCAGAAGATCAATATTCCTATATGAAGTAAGAGAGAGCAAATAGGCAAGAGAGTACCTGGAAAAGTATCTTGTACCCAATTTAGTAAAAAAGTGTAACAGAGAGAAAGTGGCAGTAATCATGACATTAGAGGGTACTGACCCAGGAAATGCATAATTTTAATACCATTTTGGAATAAATAGACAAGGTAGATGTTGTTTGCAGGACAATAGAAGAAGGGATGACAGAAGTCGAGACACATGGTGATGGGAGCCTTGACAAAGTTCTGCTTGAGTAGAAGAGGAAGAAAGGCAAGATAACAGGAGTGTTAATGCAGGGAGACTTGGCAACAATATGCCCAAATTAGAAGTGAGGAAATGATCCAAATATTTCCATGAGAACTGTTTGTGTATCTGTTTCTCATGGAGACATCATTTTGATGCTGTTAGCCAACTGTTTGCATCAAGAAGAGATACCTGTCCCTTCCTAAAGCACCGTTTGAATTTCAAGGGACTCTTCCCAAACCAAATGTCAGAAATGTTCTAAGCTGCTAGAAAAGAACAGAAAAATAGAAGCACATTTGCATATTCAGGTGAATATTTAAAGGGAAAAAATGCTTTTCAAATAGTTACAATAATGTATTTGGAATATTAAAACAATGATATTCATCCAAATAAAAATATACTATAAAGCTAAGCACTCTTCAAATACAGATGTCAAACATAATCCTGACAAAATTTAAAGCCATAAAAAAAATGGGGTACCTGCAAAATTGAAAGGTATGGCTTTATTTTAAGGCCCATGCCTTTATTTATATGACTGTACATGGTAATAGACAACTTTCACTATGACAGTAAAATACAGAACTAACAATTTGCCAATATTCTGATGTCATTACAGTGGCATAACTTTGGAGGTGGGACTAAAACCTGTTTGCTTGCTATTTTAAGATGACACAATTCAGGAGGTGCTAGCAATTCACCTCCTAGCTCTATGTCAAGATTTTCCCTGTAAATTAAATTATTAATTGGCATGTATGTCTGTTTATTTAATGAGGAGCGTGACAGCCTTTACTGGCACATATGTGAGAACAAAAACAGCACAGTAGGAGCTTCTAAACTGCCCAGCAAGCCAAGGGGTTAAGCAGTTTGATATGTTGTATTAAAAGTAACTGTTATTAGCAAATGTTGTCTGGCTAGTTGCAACATAAATACCAGAATGTGATATTCATATGGAAGGAAATGTAGCATGTTTATGCAATTCATAAGTCTGTAGTAAAGATAAAAGTTTACTTTCCACATTCTTTCATTTTCACTTATTTGTGTGAAGCCCATATTACAATACAGTTATTTTCTAAGTTTTACAAAATTATATCCCGTTCAAAACCCAGCCCCAGCTTTGGCTATGGCTGTGTGGGACAGGGCTGGGAAGGGGCACAGATGATAGCAGATGGATTCTGTAATGCAGGAATGTGCATGGGTCAAAATCCTGCAGGACAGAATATGTAGAGATCAGCAGGGTGGCCAAATTCCCCCCTCCCCGTCTGGTTTCTTGAGAGCCAAGTGGCAACCTCTTCAGTCCTATTAGCCATTCAGCAGCAGCAACATGGGTAAGAAAGTTTTCCATTTCTAGGTTCTGTGATTCCAGAAAATATGGATCTGCACAGTATTCACCTACATTCTGTCTGCTTCATGCAGTAAGCTCTGTACAAGATTGCTCGTGGTCCTTAGTTATATATATTCTTCTATAATAACTTGTGTGCTTAAACGATACAGAATTTTCTCAAATGGCATTTTGGAATTGTCCACAGACACTTTTGGGTCCTGAATCTGCATCATGACAGTCACAGGAAATTTTTGTCATTGACAGTGAGGCAAGCAGTATCAGTCCTATCAGCACATATTCAGAAGAAAAGAGAATCATGCTGTGTTTTGTCTTCTCTTTTGTATTTCTAATTGATACAATAGCTGAGTGAAATGGGAGGCATATTCAGCTGGAGCATGTATATGGATCCTCTTTAGGATCTCCCTCATAATCCTGGCCCTATTCACCTATAGGCATATACATGGTGGAACTTCTGAAAAAGTGTGAAACTTATATAATGTAAGAAACAGAAAATGGCTTGTATTTTTAAGGTTCATTGACATTTGACCTTCTTTAACACTTAAATATTCTGATTACCTGGTGGGACTTTGGAAGCATAACTGACTTCAGACTCATTTCTTTCCCTTTGTATTTTTTTCATGTATCACTACCAAGTTTGGAAAAAAAATGCAGGCATCTAGAAACTGAGAAAAAATAGATTGTGTAAATTTGTTGTAGACATTTCAACCATTGATATACTGGTACTTTAATCTTATATTAATATGAAAGATGAGATTAACTTACTCTTTCCAGTGGCTTCTTGTACATTCTTTATAACTAAAAATGTTGTTGTTATATTTCTTGGGAATGCCCAAGGAATAAGTTAAAGTGAGCAGAAATGACAAAATAGAAACTGCAAAAGAAATATACAGACCACTCTTAATGTCACAGTAGCATTTTATAGTTCTGGAAGGCAAATCAAAAGATTTTTGCAGACTAGCACTATCAGTAAATTACCACAAAATGGAAGTTAGTTATGAGTGGATTCTAAAATATGGCTGTGTGGGGCAGAAGCAAATATGATGGTCTGTGCTGCCTTCCAGTTCTCTGTTTCTATATTTTTCATGAAAGAAAAACAGAAAAAACTCATTAAATGTAATTTCTCTTTGGGTTTACTGTTGTGTACATAAGTGCCTGATCAATAATTAGATAGTGTTTCTTCAAGTTCTACATGTTGCTTTATAGAGATTTTTACTGAAAATAAAAATACAGTTAGACTGATTATTCTTAATAGGCACACAATGCCATAACGAAGGAAAATGTGAAGATTAGAGTGGTTTTCTTTAAAAACTCATTCGTTTCCCACGTTTTTATCCAATGGGTTTCGTGAATGCCTTCCATTGTTTAAAAAGGACTTAAATTATTACATCAGTGCACCATTTGTATGATGGAATTTGCTAAAATAATTGATGGGCCTTAGCGTACATACTGCTTGTGTAATCTCAGTATTGTCTATACGTTGAAAGAGTTTGCCTGCTTTTTCACATTCTGTTTCAAAGGAGCCCTCTGCTGGACAGCCTGGCTTGATATGTAGTACTTTGTGTGTATGTGCACACATGCACACATACACCACAAATAAACCTATATATAAATATATACGATAAATTTACTGTTACTCAGGAGTTTCTTTGTCATTAAAGAAAGTATAAGCCACTTGGAATACAAAATTGCAAAGGATGCTTTGTTTTCTTGATGCTTACAATGTAACTCATTTAAAATAAAACAGGTTTTGAAGTTCTGAAGAATGTCAGCATTCTGTGAAACATATATTTCTGCTAAATTAGTATTATAGATAATTTAAGAAGTTAATCTTTCCAGGGATAAACAATTGATTTAGAAAATAGCATGAGAGTTATACATGAAATACAGTGTGGATATTCTGTGCTATTCTTTTCCATATTGCATGTACTGTCTAAAATGGTTTAAATATTTGTTATTTCTTCTCTGTGATTCAAAATTAGCTTTAATATGTTCTTTGTTGCCACATGGTGATATTATTAGTAGGTCTGTAAATTTCATTATAAGCAGTGTGCAAATACTGTAGAAAAATAACTAAATAAATATGGTAATAGAGTTAAAGAAAATTGAAGTTTACCTAAGTAATATATTAGTAGATTCACTAAATCATTCCTTATTAGTTTGGAAAGTAAATTTCTAGTTTTCTGTTTGTTTGCTTCAGAAAAGGATAAGTAAGTACTTTGAATTTTGACAAGACTTGCTGATATATCTAACAATGCAGCATTTCCAGGAGTGCTATACAGTGTGGTTTAAAACACTGAGGTTTTTTCCTTCTGACCTAGCACAGAATACTGTGTTTGTTACATGTTGGCAGAGCAGCATTGAGAAGTACTTGAGCTGTTTCTAACATCAGTGCTAAATTGAGCATGTATAAGGAGAGGAGGAAGTCTTCAGTAGTGCTGCAATAGGCTTGTAAGCATGAACTGAACACCTAAATGTATTTTGTGTAGGCCCCAACTTCTCATTAGGAACGTGAAGTTACTGCAAGATTTCTCTCTCTCTTCTTTCCAGAAAGTGTCTATGTGACTCAAATTGTGGCCAGAGATAGCTAATCAGCAATAATTAAGGGCCAGAAATGACAAGGTTAGGAGAAGTCCAGTGTGTAGTGTGGTATTTTTTCAGAGAAGTTGAAATAACCATCTTCTCTACTTCTGCGTGTCCACCAGAAACAAGTTCCCAATATATCCCTAATTTGACAAATTTAACAAATTCTTCAGACTATGAAGTGATCATACTTTCAAATTTTACTCTATCTAAGCCTACATTAAAAATAACAAAAGTCTATGAAGCTGCAAACTGGAATCTAGTTTCTAAAATTTTCTATTGCACACTCAACCTGGTAATCTAAGTTCCCACAAAAAACAGTATACTGCTGCCTGGAATAACCACTTCCAGTCACAGAAGAATACCAGCCACGTTGTTTGACTTAATGATCTGTCTGTCTGCTACAAAGCTGACTGAGATTGCCAACTGAATTCTCTTAAGTCACTGCAGCCAGCTTGAAAAAGGTAATGGCAGTCCCAAAGTATCTCAAATTAGAAGCAAAGATTTAAAAATGAAGTGGTTTAAAGCAGTCACATTACATAGAATATTTCTTTTTTGATTGAGGTTTGGAGGGTTTTTTGCAACTGATGCGTTTGTGTATTTCAAAAATTTGTATCTAAAATTAAAGGAGAATTCTCTTTGCCAAGTTGGTTGGTTAACTGCCAAATGAGTCAAATAACGTACAAATGCACCATGCTTCTTTCATGATTTTCCAGTAGAGAATGCTTTCACTGCAACTGTTTCTGCTTTTGGTTAGCAGTTATAAACATGCACACATACTACTACTACTGCTACTGTCTTTTACCTGCCAGCAATATACAAGCATTACAGTAATTTTTCTTCAGTTAAGAAATGAGAGTGGATTTCATTATGAATTTGCCAGTGTGGCTCCTAGAGTGGTCAGAGAGTTGATGTTGAGTGACATTACAAGCAGTTACTTCACAAGACTTAAGGGTCTGATCCAAACCCATTGAAATTAATGAAAATACTTCCATTGACCTCAACTGGCTTTGGATTAAAGGCTGCGATTGTACTGCTGCTTCTTGGGACTTTTAGTCCAGTAAACCAGGGACAGAATCCAGAAGTAATATCCATGTTTCCTACTTTCTAATGCAGAGCACAGGATCTCATGCTGACTTCCTTTTTCTTTTTCTTTCTTCTGTTTTTTTCCCTGTGTCATCAGAATAGCACTTTCTCTTTCAGTACACATTTCATAAGTTCTAGGAGTAGTGAAATGCAGACAATAATTCAATTATTATATTTAGATGTGTGGAAGCATGAGCTTCAAATCATCTGTTCTCTTACAACCAGAAAATTTAATATTAAACAAGTTAAAAAGGAATTCTCCATCCATCGGAAACTGAATGCTGAGTTACAATAGTTAAAACATGTCATAGCATACTACAGCATAATAGTTTCTGTGTAACAGTATATGCTTGTATAAATAAAGAAGTTTAAATGAGCAATAAGGTACACCATGTAGGATGTTTCCTTTGATCTTTAAATTAACTTTGGGGAATTATGACATAAATTCCTCTACAGGGTTAACAAGTAGTCTAATTATGATCAGTTTCTAATGTGTGTGAACTGCATGTATAACCTTTTGTATCCAGACCCAGTCGTCTTTGCTACACACAGAGCTACTGAGGGTCCAGATTTGTGTCAAGGCAGATGACTGGTCCTGCTGGGTAAGACAAAAGATTCACCTACCCTAGTGTTCCCTCTTTGGCTGGGGCCACTAGGAAATGCATGGGGAAAAATATTAGAGTAAGGCAAGCATGTAATAGCATTTTCTTCCTGGCTTTGTCTGCACTTTAAGGATTTTCTGAGCAAAACGGGGCACCCATGCTTTTGTGGGGTTTTTAATTTCTCTTTGTTGAGTTTAAGAACTGGTTTCAAATTTGTGTAGGACTTTGGCATCTCCATCTTGTATGGCAACAGGTGATTATAACTGTGCACTATGTGAAAAAATACTTCCTTTTCTTTAAACTTGCTTCCATTTGACTTTACTGGTTGCCTCCAAGAGTTGGAGGGGTGAGGAGGGGGAAGGCAATGAAAGGAAGAAACAAGGAAGGTGCCTGCTCACCCCTATCTTCTCCAGACCTCTTGTGACTTTGTACAGTCCTACTTTGTTCCCACTTCATCATTTTTTTAAAAGTTCAAGAGATCTGGTGTATTCAGTCTTATCTCACATAGAAGCTACTCCATTATTTTGAATCTTGTAATTGCAATTTTTTATAACATACATGTTCAGGACTAGTTGATTATTGAAGTGGTACATGTATTAAAACATTTTAAAGGGAAAGTAAATATTAGATTGCAGTAAGAACTGTGCTGTAGTCTGGCAAGGTTTAGGAGAAAGAACTCCCATTCATTTAGACTTAATTGCACTTTTATGCCTCACTGATCACTTTTTTCCCCAAGTCCTGCTTCAAGCACTAGCATATCACAGATTGTTTTGTGGAAATCGCAGTCCATGTGATTCTGCTCATAGATCTTTCATCAGGTAAACGCCATTGCCAACCTATCTCTACAAAGGAAGAAGTCTGTTCTGGATATGGCAAGTACCAAGAGAATACAAAGGTCAGCTATTTAAATAAATAAATAAATCGGTGCCGTGACTGCTGTGCTCTGCCGTCCTGAGCATCTGCTTTCACAGGAAAAGCAAGTGTGAGCCATCTTACCCTAGAAGTTCTCACTTATTTATTGGCAGCAGAGATATTCCAACTGAAAGACGATAAATGGGAGAACTAATCTGGATAGTGACCTCGCATTACACCAGTCAGGGTGTGTGAGCAAGGAAGCTGGCAGTCCATCTTGTTCACAGAGAAAAGGACAGGGAGTTAAAATGTATTGATTTAGTTGTTGTTCCGTATCCTCCATCCAGAACAGAAGCAAGAAGATTAGATGATTTTTTTTTTTTTAATATAGTCAACTTAATCAGGAATGTGACTGTTAGTGTAACTGTGAGGCAGCCAGGAGCTGGAAAAACTAAGGTTTAACCATTCCGGTGTTGTCCCTGCACCAGCTAATTGAGAATAAATGGATTTCCAATGCTATTTTTTCCATTTTAGCCATTCCTTGCTAACAATGCTGGCTCTTTTCAAAGAGCATGGAAACCACCTCTGACTCAGGAAATACTTGAGCCACAGATTGTTGTGAGAGTATTTGAAGAATGTGTAACTATACAATCTTCCCTGTGTGTCTGCTTTTCCCCACTGACACGGAAACAGTAAAGGATTAGATGGGGCTATGGCCTGGCTTGGTGGTTGTTCTTACATTGGAGTACCTTTCTGATTTATCAGCATAAAAGTTTTAGCAGAATGAAGTAATTTTTTGTAAAAAGTTCATTTCCATTTAAGCATTGAAGCAAGTGGATGGATTTTCAGTAGAGCTCGGTATGAGCTCTTAAAAAAAAAGTGATTCTTAAGGAACTGATAAGAGTTGTAGGCAGAGACGGGGAACTTCTCCTATAATCTAAATATAGTTTCACAGGGTTTGTCTATACATCATCACCTTTCATGTGATGTATGTACATTATCACGTTGCGTGCTTCGTTCCCTCCTTGCAACTTTAATCTTGGAAATCTGCTTTAAAAGAGGACAGATAATCTTCTTAAAGGTCCTCCTGATTTTAGGCAACAGTCCCTTCCTTTCTCATGCCCCCTTTTAAGTTTCTGAGCCAAAGTCAGATGTTTACACGTGTAGATGCTGAATCTCTCTGTAACTGGCATAAAAGTACTCTTAGCAATTTCTCTGTGAGTTGGGTTATTTGATATGGTTGCCTGTCCATCAGAACATCAGAGATTGCTCAGGAGTTCCCTCGACACTTTTGCTTTACTCTCCCAGAAGACCCCGTCCTGTCATTGCAAACCTCTCTTTCTTCCTAATATGAAAACAGTGGATTTTCAAAAGAGAGATGGTCAAGGAACCACGTGACTTTGAACCTAAACATTGTACATACAGATTATGAGAGAAACTAAATAAACCAAAACCATAATGATGACAATGGCCGTGATTCTCCATGTGGTTATTTGGCAGAACATAATACAGTGTGTTTCACAGCATGTTTCCAAAGTGTTACTGATTTCTATGGCCTGCATGCTATTCCTAAGGAGAAAAGTCTAGAAAATCTATGCCTCAGGTTTTAAGTACACAAAAAAGATGCTATTTGTGAGGTAGCAATATTTCAACTTGACTATCACAGACAGAGCATTACAAAGAAGCTATGAAACAACTTGACGTAAATTACAAGTGTGTGAAATTCAATAGAGAAAAAAGCTCAAACATGGTGTTTTAATTTTGATCTGGGTCCTTACTGCAGACCCCTCTGCACCAGCTCCATGAAGGAAAGGTCCTCATCCTGATCCTCTTTAGAGGGGAAGACTTCTAGAACTTTCTGTCTTCCATGACAAAAGAGAAGGTGAAGAAAAGAAAGAAAGAAAAAAAATCAGGAAACCAGCCCCAAAGTACATCCCTACTTGGGGCAACGTGTTTTCTTCTTCATACAAAACTAGTTTGCTTAGATCTTGTATCCCTGTTGTTTCAGCAAATGCTTAGCAATTCATGAGAATGTGGAGCTTGCAATGTGTGATCTGTCCCTTCTGTATCAAGTTCTAACAACCTAGATGCTATGATGATGGATTCCTAAGCACTCCTGAGATAGTCGAGAGGTCCAGCTAACTTCCATGTCTAGTTTCATACAAAGATTTTCTCGACCCCTTTTTGTATCAAAGACATTCATTGGATGGAACAGCCTGTGCTACTTGGCTTTTCAATGAAAGGGGCAATAAGCCCAATTCCTTTTCCCATGTCAACAGCCTTTTTCTGTTTTTTAGTAAAATGCCTAAAAATGCTCTGGGTTATATGACATCAGACTGGTATGGAATTACTTGTTAAGTAGTCATTAGTGAAAATACTGTTGTCTATGTTAAAGAGAAGAATTAGTATTTTGCTGATGCAAGGGGGCCTTTTAGAACAGTTTCCCATCTCCATATGTTGTCATAACTGTACTCTTTGCTATTTCTTACATTTTTGTAAACTGCTGTAGAGTGCAGTATATTTGACCCTGTGATTATGACTGAGATGCTTGGAGTTAAAAATATTTTTGTCGAGAGCAGGCTGACATGCTGATAAAAATGAACTACATTCCAGACCAAATTTCAGTATAGTACGTATTTCAAGGCCACTTGGTGCTTTAATATCACGAAAGCAAAGGTCTTTTGTGAGTAGAAGCTTAATATCCATAGTTTCTGGGGGGGGTTTTGCAGGAGTTACTGTTCCAAAGACAGAGTTTTATCTAAAAATCTACTTGTCTTAATAAGTGTTGTCCTTTTACCCCCTCTATTTGGCTTAAGGTATAGCAAAGATCTCTATTAGTTTAATGTCTTCTCATTCAATTAAAACTGTTCAATACTTGTGCCATACAGTGCAGTCAGCAGCATATCTTAGAAAATGCTCCTTTGGATGTTACAAATGTGTAATATTGAGCTGTACAGTTTAATATATTCTTCTGAAGGAGGATCTGTGCTTTTTAGGACACAACCACTAGCTTTTATTTTGACCACTGAGGCAAACTGAGTTCATTAGTGAGCATAATAGGATTAGACATGAAAAAATGGACCCAAACTTTCTAATCTCATTTGAAAGGAGCCTCTCCAAAAGCAGACAAATGCTTTCTTTTTGCTGCCTTTTTGAAGCACCATTTTGCTGAAGCTGACTCAGATTGATAGAATAAGTAAAAAGACAAGTCACATTCTGCAGAGTGACATTATGTCTGACTAAGGCAGTAAGAAGCACTTGCCTTCAGTAAAAGGAAATATATTCCACTTCCTATTAAGTTTCCCCTCTGCTTCTTATTAAGTTCAGGTAGGTGTAGTTCCTTGATGTAAAAATATGTATCCAACATTGACTTTCTCCTTTGGTTGAGGACACTAACTAAACGAAATGATCTTCAGCATTGGTGGTTGCTTATTATCTTTCAAACACATAAGTATAGCAGGTTCCTTTTGAATGAATTGGTATGGTGCCGCAGCACAGCTAACCTTGCCCAGGTGTCTGCCTGTGTGCAAAACTCCTGCTGCTTTCCCGGTTGAAGTGTGCTTGATCTCTTCTCCATCTCCGCAGTTAGGGGTCTATTGTTACACTCTCATCTGAAAGCTTGCAAATGACGTTTGGGTGTGATGGACTTCTGTTGGAAGATTACAACCCTGTGGATCAAAGTGAACCATACATCGGAAAGGGGCTCTTAAGAATTTTAAAGGTTTAACATAAAGAAGATAATTACACAGTCCGATTCAGAATTGTTTCTGTACTTGTCACTCATACTTTTATGAGCCAAGCTTGTACTGTGACTGCACATGCCAGGAGTGCTTTTGTATAAGAAATGTAATTGTAGCTTACACAAAAATATTCCAATATTTCACTTTTACAGAAGTTTGGTACATAAGAAGAAAACCTTTGCTACCTAAAGATTTTCCATATCCATTTTGTTTAAGTCTTCTAACAATTTCCTTAGTTTTTCACATAATGAATGTTCATTGATATTGTTGTGAGATTTAGAGTCCTTTCGTTTAGTACTTTGATTAATAAATTGCTTTCCTCAGACCAAGGACTGTAGAGTTAAGTTCAACAGTAAAAGCAATGTAGGGTAGTCTGCCATTTGAACGCTGCCAATAGTGAAACGCAGATAACTGACTACAACTTCAGGTTATTCTGCGTGATTCACAGATGAGATTAAAATATTGCTCTACATTTGAGAGTTGTCTCTGAGAAATTACCGTACAAGAAAAGCTAAGGATTCTAAAATAATTCTGGGTTCATCTGTTAGCAAGGTGATTTGTAATGGTTTCTAAATAGTAGAGTAGCTGCAGCCTTGTCTAACACTGACCTTACCACTTCACATGACTGATTTCGTAAGGATCTACATGTAGGTGTTTAGATGTTTCACTGCTTCTGTCTGACATAAACTAATGATGTAGACTGGCTAAACATGGTGACATGATTAAACAGTGATGTTAATTAGTGGCTTCTATGAGAGACCTGATCCCTCTTTTTAGCAGCATTTGTTATGCATGTACAGAAGTTAAAGGGACAGAAGTGGATGTTTTCTTTATAGCATCTGTTAATAGCATTAAGAGTTCAGGAAAACCATTTAAACTATCTGGTAAAATGCATAAGGTCTATCTTCATGCTCCATGGTTGTGCAAAAACAGTATCTTTTGTGTGAAGGGAAATGGCAATTTTCTGCAGGCAGTAATCATCTGTACTATTACTTAGATGTCATGTATTGATGATCCTATTTCAATCAAACATATCTCATTCAGAGAGCTTTTGATGGGAGGAATTTTTGGAAGGGTTTAGGAAGGTTAAATCTGTGAGACATGGCTTCCATCTGGAATGCATTAGCTACAAAGATTTATTAGCCAGAGTGCCTCTGCATAATGTTCCATGGAAAGCAAAGCCCTGCATCTAATTTCCAGCATGATGTCTATATGAGGAGTGATCTTTGAAATATCATAGGTGACAATCAAGTTTGTTATAAAAATAGTAAATGCACAGGATTTTCATGGCGGCTATTTTAAATCCCTCATGAGGGCTGCTAAGCAGGTAGTTGATTTGTTGACAAATGATAAAACTGTAGGAATAGCAACATGCATGACATTTTTAAACAGGATAGACTCTTTAAGCAGTAAGAGTCACATCAGGAAAATTATCAACATTTAGTGGTTGCTTAACTCTGTGAAGGATGGCATTAGGAAATAATAGAGGCAATATTTAACTTTCTGTTTCAGTGTTTTCTGATTAAATCTGTTTTAAGAAGTGCTGCTTCTGATCAGCAAGCAGGAGGGAAAGAGCTTTACAGATTCTAATGCATTAAGCAAGCTGATTCCCTGCAACTCTAAACTATCATGTGTCTGATGGCAATTAAAAATTACTAGCATAAGGACAGTATTGATCTCAGTTTCACAATGAGCCAAAGGGGGAAAAAAGTGTAGTCTGCAACTATAGAAAAGAATTCAGTGATGTGCCTGCTAGAGAACATTTCTATACAGTGTTGACAGGGTAAGGTGATTAGATTTCAATCAATGATGAGAGAAAGTTGCCTAAGAAGCTTTGAAAATCTGACCCATTAAAGCAGGACAGTGTGTTACTAAATATTAACTGGTACCTTGATGAGAATACTGTTTCTGAAGGACTGGGAGACAGCAAGTTCTCTTTTGTAAACTCAATTGCAATATATAAAGTGTGAAGTTGCCAGTACTCTCCAAAATTCCCAATAAAATTAATTTCAAATAAATAATTCATGCATCATGACCTACTCCATTCCTGTCTTCTCCTTGGCCTCTGAGTCATGGCTGGTTCTGTGCTTGTGGAATGGATACTGGTAGAATAATATTATATATAAAATGCGTTTTAAAAGTATATGGAGGATAGAGGAAAAATAAAACCTGACACTTTTTAAAGGTATATAAATGTAGAGTTAGAACTGTGAGCAAGAAGTCTGGATATCTGCATCCTATTCTTAGCTTTACTTCAGAGAGAAAACATTTGTGAACCTGGGTGAATCTTTAAGATTTCTGTGTTATGCTCTTACCATTTGTGAAGTTGAGTGGATGGTGTTAGCTGCCTTTGCATAGGAATCCTGCTTCAATTGTGTAATGATTATTAAACCCTTTAAAAAAGAAGTTGTTACAGGTAGATTGCTTTCTGTATTAGTAGAAAAATCCGTTGCTAAAATATACCAAATATTCCCTCTTACAGACTGTCTTGTTGCTGAGCTAGAGTATCAAAGTGAATACCTTTTTCAGATGATTTCTAGTTCAAGTTTTCTCCCATGTGTTTGTGTGTACGTATTTCTGTACACATGTATGTATCAAAATATCAGAATATGCATTGGTTTTAGTGTTTTCTTTATATAATCTATTAACTGAAAAGTACAGATTATCTAACATAGATGTGTTTAGAAAATTTGTAATCTCATGTCTTCAGAAGTCTGAAACTGTATATAATACCTGGAACACGCTAGGGAAGAAAGACTCCAGAAATCTGCTGGTTGCATGCAACAGCACCACTTGTTGACTCATTAGTAAGTGTTAAAAACACAAAGATGGCAAAATGTAAAGGACAACAATAACTATCCAGCTTTGCCATCTGTGTGTTTTGGGGCTAGATCAAGGTTTACAGTTTTTAAATTGCTAATTCCTTTGGCAAAGGGTTGAGGCTTAAAAAAAATAATAAAAAAAAATCAATAGTACTTTAATCTTCTCAGGGAGTTTGGTGGGTTCAGAAAAGGGTGTTCAATCCATTTATTCCTGTCCGGAATGAGGAAGAAGTTAAGAAGACTCTAAGACCTTCAACTGCATCAAGAGCATTGAAAGAATGATTCACAGCAGAGAAGAGCACTTTCTCTGCCTCTTTTCCCTCCTCTGTTTCCTATTCAGGTGGGATGTGAGGTCCAGGGGAACTGTTTGGTTCTTAGAACTCCTCCCTCTCCTTATTTAAAGTCTTCCCATGCAACAGGATTGGAGAGTTATCAAGATGTTACTGATTCTAACTGATCCTATAAATGAGATGTTACTGAGCTGCGTTTCCATTTTAGTATCTTTGACTGTTACACTTTGTTGAAGAGTTAGATATAAGTTTATTTCTAAGGAGTTACTTTTCAATACTTGAGCTTATTACTTCCTGCTATGTGATCCCCAAGAGAGCAAATAGCAAAGCAGGACAAATGTAGGGGATCCTGGTCATTACAAAGGCACAGGGTCTTTAAGTGGATAGACCCATTCATGACAAAGAGGTGCATCTTTAGACAAGAGGTAAGGCTGCATTATGTTATCAGGAATGCATGTTTCATCATAATGAGTTGTTCATACTTACTGTGGATATGCAAGTTCCAAGGCAAACCTGAAAGAGAGAAACTGGGCAGTTTGTTGATGAGTTACCCTTTAAGAAGGATAAGCTTCCCCACTTACTTTAGAAAGATACCATATTGTCCTGATAGGATGAGGGGAGAGGACTGGGAAGAAATGAGTTGAGTCCCCTGAATTAAAATGAACAATTGATAATTGTACAGTGTAAGTTTCTACTGCAGGCAGTAAAATGCATGAAGGCAAACAACAGTGCTAGGTAGTCACTGGCTATTAGACACTCTTTTAAAAGGTATTCCTTGTGCATGTTTCATTCACTTGTTTACTGTCATAAGTACATGAGAATGGATATATTTGGAACAAGTCACTGATGTACAGTTAATAGTGTATTTTCAGTTATGTATTCTGTTCTCAATACTTTCTTTTTAAAATAAATTTTTGTTCAGACAAGTGTTAAAAGAACTTATCCTCATTGTGTTGATGTGGTTGTGTTTCTCCTAGGAGAGGCAGCTGTAGGAGGCAGGTGGCAGGAAAGAGAAACATGACCTTTATAAAACATTTATGGGACAGGTTTTCAGCTGTGGGGATTGTGTGGCCATTCAGTCCTTCTTCCCCATCCACTTCACATTGCATCTGCCACCACTTCTGCTTCTGGTTTTCAGTGTGGGTATCCCCCCACAGTAGAAAACATAGCAAGGAGCTAACTCACCATAACGTGTCAGCATGTTTCAGCTATTGAGCTTTTAGGTAGTTTCTGTTGCAAATGTGGCTGCTTCTTTTCCCTCCAGAATCCCCAAGAGAAGGCAGCACTGCATCTCGAAATTATTAACCTCCTTGTCCTGGTTTCAGCTGGGATAGAGTTAATTTTCTTTCTAGTAGCTGGTATAGTGTTATGTTTTGGATTTAGTATGAGAATAATGTTGATAACACACTGATATTTTTAGTTGTTGCTAAGTAGTGTTTATAATAAGTCAAGGTTCATCTTCTCATGCCAAGCCAGTAAGAAGGCTGGAGGGGCACAGAAGTTGGGAGGGGACACAGCCAGGACAGCTGACCCAAACTGGCCAAAGGGGTATTCCATACCATGTGATGTCATGCCCAGTATATAAACTGGGGGGAGTTGGCCTGGGGTGCAGATTGCTGCTCGGGAACTAACTGGGTATTGATCGGTGAGTGGTGAGCAATTGCATTGTGCATCACTTGTTTTGTATATTCCAATTCTATTATTGTTATTATTGTCATTTTATTATTATTATTATTTTATTCCTTTCTGTCCTATGAAACTGTCTTTATCTAAACCCGTGAGTTTTACTTTTTTTCAATTCTCTCCCCCATCCCACTGGGGGGTTTGCAGAGTGAGTGAGCAAGCAGCTGTATAGTGCTTAGTTGCCGGCTGGAGTTAAACCATGACATCCTCTTATGATCAAAGGTCAAACTCGGGTGCAGATCTTCAGTATGGAGGGGGTCCATAGCAGAAAGCTGCACTAAGTTAGCCAATGTCAGCCATGTTATAAATGGAAGCTGCTATAGAAGACAGAGTTCATGTATTTGTCTATGGTATACAGCAAGTTTCTTCTACAGCAAGTGGTTTTAGATGTCAAAAAGAGTAGTAATATTTCTAGACATCCCATGTGCTATGGACTAGCTTTCACTGGTTGTACACCATCAGCTGCATTTAGAATTTGTTTCAACCATTTACTAAGCATATTCTCATTTGTATTCACTCTAGTGGGAATGTTACACACTGCTAGATTGTTGTCTTGCCTTACAAATATAAAGATCTCAGTTTTTAGAGCATCTGGGTTTTGATATATTGCAAAATCTGTCAAATGCAAAAGCTATTGTTAATTCCTCAAATACCAGAATCTACAGTTCAGTTCATGGTGGCATGTGGTGTGGAGCTAAGAGAGAAACTAGGCCCTTTGTGCCCGTTTAGTCATTCGAAGTATTGAATAGCACATATACTGGAGCATGGAAAATGTCCTTTGTAAGTTAGAACAGCGATTGTGTTAATATAAGCAAACCTAAAGCATGTGTTGAATGCTTATCAGGCATTAGAATCAATAAGTAGTCTTTAGATTTAAAATTAATGATTTTCTGTGTTCTCCAAAAGTCAAAATCTCTCAAAGTTGTCTTTGTTGCTTCTGATTTCTCCCAAGAGAGTAAGCAGGGTGTGATAAATCATCATACCCACAAAATAAACAAAGTGCCTGACAAGGAAGACTTGAATTAGATTTAAAAGAGGAAATTCTTGCCTTAAACATCTTCAATATTTTGAAACTGTAGTTGTGAAAATGTAAGATTAAAGAAGATCTGGTGCAGCTCTAACCTAACACTATTGCAGAGATGTTAGAAGGAGCTTTAACAGTATCCTGACATGGGAATGAGGTCATGTTGTTGGATTAAGTCATCTGACTGGGTCCTTGCTATTTATTTGATAAGTCTTTTATGGGTTTACTTGATAATGCCAAGTGATGTAGAAAATATATATACATAAAAACATCAGCAGAATAGCTGATTAAGAGCAAAGAGCCTTTACACCATCTTCTATGAAAAATAGCAGAATACATTTTATTTCTGAAAGGCTTAAAAATTGAATTAATGAATAAATAAGCACATAAACATATATCTGTACATAAAGGAAACATAAGAGAGAAACCTAGTATATAAAAATGAAAACATTGTAAAGGATATTATTGTGAAGGACAAGCTGACTAAATTAATTTGAATTTATGTAAAAACTGTTTAAATATACATAGAAAAATAAATTTTGAAATGTGAAAGTTGAGATATAAACTCATAAAAGACTGAAGCTCTTCTTATAAACTAGCAGCAGCAGTATTCTTTTCCTCAAACTTCCTTTGTTCAGGTAGCAATGTAAGTGAAAGTGAGACCATCTCTGGATAATGCTCCAAGCCTAATGTGAAAGGAAAAATTGTTACTGATAAAAAGTGTGTATCATTCTACAACATGCAGTGCAGTGTTAGCTATTTTTTATGTAGTGATTCATCCCTGTTCATGTTGCAGTAGAATTTGCAGTCAGATTTGTAACAAATTTGGAGATTTCTGTCCCATGACTTTCTTTTTGAGTGTGTCAGACTCTTAGAGGTGTTATCCTATATTTGTGTAAAACCTGCACTGACAAGAAATATGCAATATGCTAAAACATCATTTGCAAATGGAATACAATGTAACCTTTGAGAATATTCACCCAAGAAAGCCTCTATGGAACAAACAAATGTCTGCCAGTAAGTAGTAAAATTTTGAAGCTATGACCTGTACCTACTAAGAATAGCTGAACAGTGAGTTAGCTTTGAGATGTGTACACTTTTATTTTAGGAATTTATTGTCTTATTCCATTAAGAAAAGAGAAATATGAAACTAAAATGTATCATCAGGAATCTGTAGAGACCAAGGAGAAAATCCACCTGTGTGAACTGTGAGGTGAAGTGTGAGGTTAAAAGATGAGGCAATGCACTGTCTCTTTCCAATCTGAAATAAACATGTCCAGCCCTGAGATGGCAAACTACTATAGGATTCAGAAAGAATGTTTGGACTAAGAGAACATTTCTCCCAAAAGTTAAATTCTTTTCAATAATTTGACAGAACATGCTTTTTTTGAGGCAGTAGTAGCCCTTTAAGCCATAGAGTGAAAGGTGTTATGCTAAATAAAGCCCTTGGAATGTTTGGATGAACTTCTTGCCTTCTCTTAAAGAAAATTTGACATGTTGACACTCCTTCTAAAATTTTGATCTATGATAATCCACGTAAATCCCACCTAGTCAGTTAGTTGGTGTGTGATTTTCTCTCAAATGTAGTACCTGACCACCCTTTCTTTCCAAGTGCTGGTGACCTCTGAGCAGGTCAGTCTGCACCTTGCTTGTCTCATCTTGGCATACCTCCAAAAGGCAAATAGGTCAGACTTCTGTTAGTGAGCCAAAAAGGGAAGTTCAATCTGAATGCTTAACAAGAGAATAGAGCATTCTGCAGTAAATGTTATTTTATATTTTTTTATATATTTTATTATATAAATGATGCATAGCGGAAAGTGCCAGAACTTAGTTTGGGAACTTCCTAGAGTACAGATAATAAATTTCATTCAAGCCCATCACATTCACCAGTAGTTAATGTGGCATCTTTATCAACACCCATGAGCGCTGAGCAAGTTTCTCAACTCACCACAGAGGTTTGCAAGTTTCTGTTCTGTAGTGGTAATGTACAGATAATTCTGATGGACATCAGTGGAGCTCCTGGAGTATGCTATTGAGCTCATAAGATTAATGTCATAAACAGACATAAGTGTCACTACAAGGCCTGACAGTGATTTGGTCTCTACTTCTTGCTTTATCTAAATTTCAGCTCTTAGTTCTGTGTGGGACTCTATATTACTCTTTTGGGATATGTGGTAAGCACACAAATTCTGACTGCGTTCATTAAGGGCTGTCCTTCTGAGTTTACACCAGAACAGTGCCCAGTGAGGCTAGCGTACTGCAGGATTGGGCCTATGGAGACCCAATGGTTTTATTTATTATAATAATAACTTGAAGATATATCAGAATTGATTTTTGTTACATGGATAACAGCAGTAGAACTCCCTGTAAGAATTAAAAGGCTCATTAGGAAAGAATCTCTCAATGGTACAAATAGCTTTTTAAATCCAGCCAAGCCAAAATGCTATTTGATTATTCAAAGGGGATTTTTGAAGAGAGCTATTAATCGGTGTCAGATTCAAAAGCAGTTGTATGCTCTCTTCACAGATAGAATGTAAAATGTTATATTTTTCATATTCATACATTTCTTAGTGTCTTTTGTCATCATGTGTCTTGAAAATTAGGAGATACTGCATGAAGGAACATTCACAAGATTAACTAAGTCTGGAGCTTCACAAGTTAGTGCTTGAGATAGAAGATTTTGCTTGTCAGCAAAATATATTTCTGGGAAAGAAATACGTTTGCATATAGAAATCATTTACTGATAAGCTGCTACTGAAAAAAAAAAAAAAGCAATGTTAAGGAAATAAATAATTCCAGGAGCAATGAAGCTAATGAAGCCTAATATATTTATGGCCTACTCCCATGTACAGTCTGGAGACTCTAGTGTACAAAAACATGGTTGAGCTTTCTTTGCTTTGTGAGCTTTTCCTTCAGAATTTAGGTCATTCTCCTGTACACAGGTACTTATTTCATTAAAATCATTGGAGCTTAATATCTCTGAGACACCTAGTCTTTTCTCAAATTTGGTTTAAATAAGTCAGTAAGTTCAGTGTTACGGTGAGGCAGTATACAGACAGAACAACACCATAGGGCTTGTTTTCTCATGAAAAAAGATTGTGTTCTCCTAAATTGGAGAAGTTCAAAGTGACTTTTATTAATATGTTATTGTGTTCTTTTTATATTCTCTGTGAGTTGCATCCTCATTGAAACCTTTTTTTTCTCTAACTGTTGTGTAGCTTGATGTTAGTGATAAAGGGGCAGCAAGTGCTGTGAGTAGAAAGACCCCACAAAGAGCACTAGCTTTTTGATGCCTCTTGTCACTATTTTTAGGAAGCCAAATGTTGCAAAATGCATATACAATGATTTGGTGAGTTACAAAGATCTGTGGTGATGTGTATTCATACCAAAAAAGTATTGATGCTTAAACTGAAGAACTACTTAGTTCTCTAAAAGCATATACTTAAAATGGATTTAGACCAGAAAATGAGGGAAGAAGAATAGAGTCATGTTACTAAGAATGACCATGAAACATGAAGTTTGCACATTACATAAAATTATTTTTGACACATTGAAATACATTCAATCTATGCTCATTGCAATTCACTTTATGGTGAGTTGCTGAATAGCAGAATATATATCATTTATACTGCGATCGCTTCATGCTTTTAAATTGTAATATCCTTTCTTCAGTGACTGCTTGTCAATTTCTCTGATCTAGAGTTGATTTCATAAATTAACTAGGCCAATTAAATAAGAGACTTATGTTTAGAAGAAGAAGAGAAAGCAAATAAATATTAATCTACCACCCTGAACTTCTTTGCAAGACCCTAGCTCCTAGTACACTTCAGAGTTGCATACGGTGTCTTTTGTCAATTCATCCTCATTGTCTGTAGATTATTTAATCGATGCAGTAGTTTATGGCACAAACTGAGTTATTTTTATGTGATGTCATCTGTGTGAACATTGCCACATAAACACTGCAGCCCAAACCCCATGCATACTTTGATATTGCCCAGTTACGTCTCTTCTCCTTTCTGTTAATTCCTTCATACTTGCACAAAGTCATTAAGTGTTGTTTCACCTATTTGGTAATGGGAACTGTTCTTAGTTGCTTTCTTTTGATACTCGTCATTTGTTCATGTGGATCACGCAACCCATTTAGGGCAGTCCCTTCTCAGGACTACATATTCAGGCCATTCATTAGAAAAGCCTTGATTACTCTTGTGCTTGGAAATTAGCCTGTCCATAATAAATTTTTTTTCTCATTTTATGTTCTTAGACCAGTACATCATATGCTTGGATTGGAGGTCATATGTTGTTTCTTTATTGATACATTTCCAGAAGACTTTTTCTTTAGGTGAATATTTCTTCCCCCGACCCGTTCTTATTCCTTTCCTTGCACACAGCACCATGGGCCGATAAACAATATCAATTATAGATGCAAGGTTATTGCTAGAGAGCCTGGATATTGATCTCACATAAGTTAGAAATGGTTGAAGGAATGAACTTATTTGTTGGCAGATGTCCATATCATGAAGCAATCACCATAAATATTTTCAGCCTGGCCTTTTCTTGACTCATATTATAAATATTAGGAGCTGAAAAATCAGAATGAAGCAAAATTGCATGCAGAGTTGGAACACATTAAGTAACCAACCTGTGAGGAAAAACATGTTATCTGTGTATAAAAATTGAGGGCTTTAGCCTCTAGGGCTGCCAGTTTGGTCCTATGCAAAAGGAAGATCTTAACACAGTTCTTTAAAAGCAAAAGACATGTCATCATTAGTCTAATCATCTTTCTTCTGGTTTCACAATCAAAAGTTAAAGTATTTGCTTGTAAAGATGCTGAGTGTCAAGCAACATGTGACAATATTTTCATTTCTCATATTTTCTTTAATAAATGCGGGGGAAAAAATCTAGTTTTGCCACTGATTATCTATTTCTTGTATTGATTCTTTGGTCTGAAGAATATTCAAAATTGAATCCAAATGCTACACTACCTAAAGCTTGATGTTACTTTGAGACTAGTTTTAATGAGGGATTGCGACTGAGCCAACCTCAATTGCTCAGTTGCAGCTTGGGCAAGTAGAAAAACCCTGATGATTGATCTATGTGGGTGAGTTGGCATCAGTTTGCAAGCCCTCTGGGTAGAGGCAGAACATACAGCAGGAAGAATTAAAAAGGAAAAGGGAGAAGAAATGTTTATCACCCATTTACTAACATTTTATGGCAGTGTTATGGTAAACTGAGAGATGAATGTCTACATTCATGTATTTTGCGCTATTCTGAGGCACTAATAACATTAAATCAGACTTAATACTTCACACCAAATGTTTAGTAAAATAGGGAATGATGTGAATATTTGTCAGTGCTATACTCTATGGGTAGAGCATCAAAAATAGTGCTTGAAAGACATAAAATGCTGCAAAACAGAGGTCAGAATTATGCTAATATCATGATAATATAAAAATATTAAGTCACCAAATGACAGGATTACAACCCAACTATCTTCAGTCTCTAGGAACCTTTCAGCTAAGCTCATGGTAAATAAAACAGCCGGTTCTACATGGGAGTCTGATTACAAATTTACACATTTGTATTATTAGAACTGCATGAAGCATTCACCTCTGGAGACTGGGGTTAAAATCTGATTTAGGTTACTGGAGAATATTAGTGTAGTTGTCCCAGCCTAGTACACACTTCATTATATAATAAAATCTCCTCTCAATCCAGAAGCCAGTCAGTATGATAACATGTTCTCTTTAGAAAAGGCTAGGATTGGCATAGCCAAAGAGTTACAGAGCAGGATTAAAGTAAGTTGACAGGCCTGTATGAAAAATCATGCTCATTGCTTTTTATATATATATCTATATATCTATCTATTTGCCAGTTCCTCTACAAAAGTGAGTATTTAGTGTGCTAGTAATTTGGATAGAGAGGGATGAACAGGTGGAGTGCAGATGTGCATTCAAAGAAAGGGGCATGTCTGAAGTATGTTACAAAGTCAAACCATGGAATGGAGATCTTAGTTCACAGTATTCAGCAATCTCATATTATCAGACCTTGCTATTAATTTTTTCTTTTCAGATATCCAGTATAAGTCAGTATTTGGTGTGTGTTTTGTGTTTCTGTGCAGGTACAAACACTGTGGGGTTTATTACGTTACTGGAGTCAGCAGAGAAAAGCTCTTTTTCAGTAACTGCTTTACTTCTGTTATTGATTCTTTTTTACTATTCATTTCATTTTCTGTAATTGTGTAAAATAGTGTATATTGCAAGAATTTAATGACAATCTATATCTATCCAAATACTATGGAGATAATAAAGTCTTTGCTTGTCAATATTATCAATTTTTTCTCTTATTATATTCCCTTTCCTCTTATTAGATTTTTAGGCAGGCATTTTAAATTCCTGAAGACATAAACTACACAGAGCCAAGCCACTGTAAAGGCCTAACACATCAGTAAATGTCAGTAAAGTGTCAACTCTTTGCATCATAACTGCAGTTCGTTTCTCAGCATTGACAGTGATGCTTATACTGGATAAGGATTGGAATGGGCGTATTTCCAGATCTTAATTACATCAGGCATAGGGATGAGGAACCGTCTTTTTCCTCATGGGGAAGGGAGAGTAGAGCTAAATTTGGCCATCTAGAGCCCTATGCATCCCCGTTTATCTGGAGATAATAGGATTAAGTTAAGCTATGGGACTTCCTTAGCTAGAACTGCCTTGCTGCCTTCAGCAGGGGTCTAATAAGAATAGATATAATTGGGTAAATGGTGAATAAGAATTTAAAAAGTACACAGTATAAGCAGTATGCTTGTGAATAAATGATGACAAATTGGATTCCATCCAATCCCTGCAGAGCTGTTTAAAATATAGCAACACATGTGGAATTACAGGGTGAAATGTATATCTTTCTTGTTTCCTAACTTCTGCCACCTTGTCTCAAATCTCACACACAAAGTGTCTTTTAAAGTTTAAGGAGAAGATGGGGAAGGGGAATTACAGCATTTGTCTGGTATTAAGCAGAAGCTTTTTAATGCTTTTCATATAAGGTTAAAGAGGCACAAAATATAAGTGGCTACAAATACATGCTGCACAAATGGGATTTTGGTTTTCTGACCCACATCCACTTACTGAATTTAGTCTGTTAACAGTTTAGCATTTATTTTCACTTTTTTTCACCTCTTAAAGGAAAGAACAAACATGGAGAATGTAACCCCAGTGGAATAATTAATTAGATCATTCACTGGTGGATATTTCTGTAATTTATTTAAATACAGATCTTCTATTTAAATTTTTTTCTGTTTTTGAGGAGTTTTTAAATACAATTAGAATGACTTTAAGAAAAAATCACAGTAGGGAAATAATAACTAAAGATCAAAAGGTCTCTTTGTCTTAATTTTGTGTCTATCAAAATACACTAGAAGCCTTTGCCTGACATAGTCATTTAATTTTAATCTATTTTCATGCTTGTGACCTACAGTGTACAATTGTGAATATGAAATAACCTGTATCAGTGGAGTTCCTCTGCTTCAGTTGCAGATGCAGAACAATCATATCCATGAAATCTGTAAAGGCTGCTCCAGAGGTGTGGAACAAGGTTCAAAATCCTGTTGTAGACTAAAAGGGTGTGATCCACCTTCATTTGTTCCATTTTGTGGAGGAATGAAGTCAATCTGATGCTAGCGAGTGACTTTATAAATCATTAGGATGCTGTGGTAGGTAGAGCTAATTTTAGAACAGGCTTGTCCCTGCCATTTGCCCCCCTTTCCTTTATTTCCTGAAGATGGCCCTGATTTTTAACTGTTGGAGCTAATGGTTAAACTGTCAGATTCCTCCATCTGTATGCGTGTTATTACTTACCTGCCAAAAGGTAAGCATATACTAATGCGTCTCTTATAAATCTGAGCCTGTGTTAAAAAGTTGCAGCACCCTATCTGACTACAAAGCAGAGAGCAGCATTAGTATATTTACAAGCAAGGTCACATATTTATTAATAACAGTGCAGACAGAATGACAGAAAACTTAAGAAAAGAAATCATAGAAAGACACAGAGGCCAATCTAGTTAAGTGGGGAATAGCAACATAGAGATTACTATGAGCAATAAACTGAAGACTTCTAAAGAAATGTAAGCAGTCTGTTTAGGAGAGGACTGGGAGCTCTCTGAGCCTAAGCAGGAGCAAGGTAAAAGGATAATTAGAAGAGCTAAAAGAGATACCGAATGTTGCATTGTGGAATATATCAGCAAACAATAAAAGATTCTTCAAATATATTTGCAGAAGGCAGAAAGTAAGAGAGAAAATTAGTTCACCAGAAATGAGTGTTGGGAATTGGAGACAAGGTGATATGGAAATAGAGTATTGTTTTGCTTTTGTTTTTACAGGCTCTTCTCAGAGATTTTTGAGTATGAGTTTTATAGGATTTGTGGGTACGGTACCAAAGCAATGAACATGGCTGCATAAAGGCTGAATTTGCAAAGTGGGTGAAGTACCAAATACAAATCTACATTACTACAGTTACATATTTAGTGGAAATTATCTAATGAAGTACAAACAGCTGTTTCTATCAAGCAGAAATAAAAGTTCACAGATTGAAGACTACAAGAATAAACAACTGGCTTCTAAAATATATTTATGTCTCTGGTCATAGGGTTTTTGAGAAATGGAATACACTTGTAACAACATGACTTTTTTTAAAGGAATTGGGTGAACAGCACCTACCTGCTAAGGGATTCAAATCAATTATGTGTCAGGTAGTTTCATTTCAGGTCTAGGGTTACAGTCCTGCACAGACAGTACTTCTGTGCATACATGTTTAAATTTGAGGGATGTGCCTAGCCCTACTGAAATTCTCAATCCTTTGGAGTTATTGCTGTCACAGCATATAGGAGCTGGCGTGATTGTTATATATTGTACCTGGATTTGCAGGTAACTCAGTGTTGAACAGATTTAAGGAAAGAGTCAGGGAAGAGAATGAATTTGTCATGTGCATTAGCTTAGTTGGTTTTACGGTAGAGACTTTTAGGAAAGTGTTATGAGTGGTTTGCTTAGAAGTGTTGACAAAGTACTGATATGTGCAGAAAGGAAAATATAACAAATTAGTAAAGCTTATCACCTAGAAAACCTTCATCCTTTGGGATTAAATTCTGATCCCACTGAAATCAGTAGAAGTTCTGCTACTGACTAGAGTGGAGCCACAATCACATCCATAGCTGCTTGCCTTTTTTTTTTTTTTTTCTTTATAAATTAACATCAGTAAAATCAAATTTTTTATCTTCTTTAATCTGGATCTTAGTGATGAACGTCTAGTATTTTTAGAAAGAATTATCTTGGAAAACTTAACGTGAAGCATTAGGAAATCCCTTATTATCTTTATTCTAGATAGGGCAACACTAATTTCAGGATAGTAATGTAAGAAACTCACTTGATTAATAATAGTATAGCAACCACCAGAACAAGAAATATAATAAGTACAGTTGAACTCAGTGAGTTTATTGTATTAGAATTCTTGTCAACTGATTTGCACCTGCATTCATCAAATCTGAAATCATCCCAGACTCTTAACAGATCTGTCCCTAAACAACTTAATGAATCACAGTGACAAGAAATCCTGTATCTTCATTATGAATCCCTGTATAACAGAATCACATTCACTCTTTCACCATCTTTTTATTATCTCCTTGGATTAGCTTCAGACTCAAAATTAGTAAAAAGACATTTCATTGGGATCAGTGGAGTTCCTGAGGTATAAACCTTGTGAAGGACGTCTGTGTCACTGGGGAAATTCTTGTATTTCATTGAGCTATAGTCGAAATATCATTTACCCAATTTAAAGTGATTTAAATTTATGCTAGCATCAGGGAGTGCATCCAAAAATGACTCAACAGTTCCATTCATAGTGCTTCATTGGTACTTTTTAGTAATTTTTCCTTCTCTTAAATTTCTACTGAAGTTCTAGAGTAATTAAAAAATTCAAAACTTAGAGAATTTTTCCAACCTCACAATTTTAATCTCCACTCCATCCCAGTCTCCTGCACCAAAAGGACAGACAGCTCTTCAGCAGCAAGCTCAAATTTCAAATGTTTATATGTAATGAAAATTAAACCTCAATTTTTATTATTTTATCTAATTCTGGGATTTCTTAGAAAGGTTTTTCACAACTCCTTCAGCTCACAGGAGAGACCTTGTCTCCATGAATTGTTTTCCAAAGAGTGTGACATTCAATAATAGCATCAGAAACTAAGTAATACTCAGAAAAAGCTGGATCTTATATACAGAACTGTGTGCTTGGATTGTACACAGTTTATATCTGCTATTACTGTCAGTATTTTTACAGTTGGGGCACTGAGAGTCATGATCATGAATATAGTGCTAGGTGCTGCATGAGTATGGACTAGCAAATGGCTCTGCTCTAGATGTTGCCCAAAAAACAGTTGACACCATTTTATCTTACATATTGTCAATTTTACTGCTCTTAGTGCTGTGTCAGGGGGCTGAGGAGGCCACCTGACTTTCTAGTAAAGCCTTACCCACATTCATTTCTGGAACCAGTTTTTATCTAGGTTTCAATATTACATCTTTGGCCATTGTTCCCACTTTGTCCCAGAATCTCAGTAAGCCAACAGATAAACGTACCAGGAAGCTAATAAACACTCCTATCATCCAAGCTATCAACATTATTGTGATGAATTGGGAAACATTTTTGGAGTTTTACCTTAGATCACTAGTGGTACTTGGTGCCTATTACTTACAGGCTTGAATGTATACACGCAAAGAGAATAACTGTCTGAAATGATACTTGTGAAGCAGTCAACCATTATTTCCCTCTGTCAGATTCTACTACCTGAAAGACTCAGGTTAATAGAATGATTGAGTGCTTCCACTTTATACCATATGCAGTAGTGGTATTGCTCTCTATATCACATGTAATATTATCTAGCAGTTGTAAAGTGTTTTGCATGTGCACTCTGCTTTATGACCATTAACTAATTAATCCTCACAATGGCTCAGTGAGGTAAACAACAAGATGCTATCACCCATTATTATCACATGGTTATGCTGTCATGCTTCGTTTATGAATTTATCTATCTACTTTGTAATGCTATGTCTAAAGGTTCAATAAAAACAATTGAAAATAATGAAAGAGAAGAGAAACTCTGGCTTTTAGAAGCACATATGACATCTTTATACTGGCAGTGAGCTAATATAATTAGAGAGTACAATGAACTCTAAGAGGAAGAATATAAAATGAGCTTCACCCATTCTACTTAGTAGGCGAAAGTTTCTTAGAGACAGAGACTAATTGCTGCTTGGAAAAAAAAATCTACAAATGCATCACAAATAGGGTCAAACCTCATTTTTAAAAATTACAAGATTTGTTTGCAGGAAACCATACTAGATTCAGAATCTTAAAACAAATATAGTATATGCAAATCGTTTCTTCTAAATACAAATATTTAAATACTGTTTAAAGTTACATGGGGTAGTAGGTGAAACCTAGCAGAATTTTGTCTCTGCTGGGGGAAATTTTTCTGAAAAATTTCAACGTTCATAGAGGTACTCATATCCCTGCAGTTGCCAGACTGTGAATCCACATCAGTGTTTTACTTCAGATCAGTGGTGCAATTCTGAAGTACGGACCACTCCTATTGGCCTGCGCTATTTGGAAATACATAGACCAAATACTCTGCTAAGAGCTGCAAGATGTGACTGTAAGTTACATTCAGCTGTCTGTGTGTCTTCCATTACAATTTTCAGACAATGCCAATGAAGTTTAATGATGAAATCCCATTGACATTTAATAGCATTGAGGTTTTTAACTTTGATTGCCTTCATCTTACACATTCATCATACTAGCATTGAAAATAAACCTTAGTTTTCCAGCTTGATCGTCAAATAAATAAATACCTAATTTAGTGCAACTTGCTTCATTTTACCTATCCGTATAATATTGTCCATTTATTTACAACTGCCATACATCTGCTATGTAAATTCAGCTTTGATACAGGTTACATTTAGCATCAAGAAAATCTTCATGGGATTTGGTTGGCTTTTCTCATGGTTGCTTGATCTCTTTAAAATACGTAGGCTGGAGTTAGGTTTTTTTTTTTTCCTATGGAACACAAATAATCTATTCAATATTTCCCTAAGTTTTTGGTTGTTTAATTTTACAGGGCTGTTGTTCCACAACATCAAAGATAACTTCTATCATATAGCAACTCCTTAAACATACTTTCTGGATTAGGAAAAGGCTTGCTGATAGAACCATACTGTCTGATAGTTAGGACTGTGCTTTTGAAACAACTTTACAGGGGGGAAAATGTGGCAGAGAAAAACCAGCCCAAATTCTGAATGTTAATAGTGTTTACACTGCTGCAATTGGGAAAATACTCTATTTCATTAAGTGTTCCATTAGGGAGTATTGTAGTTTGTATTAATATCATTGTTGTGTTGTATTTCTCTGCAACAACATCATTCACAGTTGAATATGTCGTGCTTTTTCACTTTCTGTTTTGGCAGTGGTTGAGTTAAAATAGTGTTTTGCTTTTGGATCTGCCACACAAGAAAATGCTACAATTTCAAGCTTAGAAAAGTAACCCCAAGAAGGTATTATAAATTGCCTAGGTTCAGAATAGGGGTGGATGATTAGATTCCAGTGTTTCCTGCTGAGTGGTACATGCTTGTTTTGCAATACGATTTTGAGGCAGAGATTCAAACAGAACGTGCAAATCCTATTCAGTCTCTCAGCATTGTTGATCTGGTTTTTATTGATTTTTCGTCTGTACAAATCCAGTGCTCTCCATATATTTTAGAAATCTGAGAGTAGAATGTTGCAGAATAGGAGTTTTAATTAGAATTATATGCAGTTCATCAAAAGACTTCACTGTTTTGTAGGAGGATGCAGCATTGTCCTTGTTTTACTCTATTCATACAGTCCCATTTTCCAAGAAAAAAAGTTCTCTTTCTGTAAACCAAAGACAGAGTAAGAAGGTATTATACATTTTGTGTCCACCCTTCACCAAAGACAATGACTTACCCTCTGTACATTTGTTCCACATACAGGTAAACAACATTTCATTAAATGTAGAGGGATTTTTATCAAGTTTTCATAGTTTCTATATTTTATATTATTAAATAATGATAGGACTTTGGCATTTTTCTGTTGAGGAAATTTATTAAATATGTTTATAGGCTTGAAATTGACTTTAGGAAAAAAAAAACAAACCACTGGTTTGACTTTTTCTTCCTATTAGCTTTCTATCTGTTAATTTTTCTCCTAGGTCTGTTGAGTAGTATGCAGTGACATTGTAAGTGGGATGTATTTCCTCACATCAGTGCCTTGTTAATGCTGTTCATTAATCTAGAACCATGAGCTTGTTCAGAGGTGGTTAGATATTCCATATTTCCATAGGGTTTGAGGGAAGGGTGACAGCTTGCTTACAGCATCAGAAACCAGATCTCATTGCGTTGTCATGTCATTTTTAATACTGATAAAATAGCAGAGGCTGCATGTGAGCTCACAGCCTGTAAATGGTACAGCAGCACAAGCCAAAATAAGTCATTCCATCAACTTCTAGTAAACTGAAGCTTAGATTGTTTTAAATGGATTATTAGTGAATTACTACATGAAAAATCTTTTAATTTTGTTATACAGCAGGTCATGTTAAAGTTATAGGAACTTATTTTTGTCTGTCTGCTAAATTTCATATTCACTTTTTAAGTACTGCTTTATATTATTTGTGTGTCAGCAGTGACTTGAGGTCCCTATGGAGACCCGTATCCCATACTGCCCATATAATTCTCTGATCCATTATTCAGACAGCTAACATATGCTAATGTGTCCATCTTCCTGGTCTATACCAGGGTTTAGTATTAAACTTCATTTGCTTTAAGATCTTTACATACTTTTAAAGAGAACTGATCATCATAGATTGATCATTTTATTTGCTGTATTGGAATTTGAAGGTCATTTTTAATATTTAAAAATGCTAGTGACATTACTCACATTTTATAAAGAAATTCACATACCCCAGTGTGAGTTTTTTTCAATACATAGTTTTCAAGGTATAGTTTTTCCAATATATAGTTTTCAATATATAAAGTAATCCAATCTTTTAATTTTGTTTATTGTTGGAAATTCAAATCCTGTTCTTTCAAAAAAAAAAAATTTAAACTCCTTTCATGTCATTAGCTCTTCTACCTTAACCAAGTTGGGAACACTGACAGATAAATACTTGTCATTCTGTTTTCTGGCAGACCTAGGCATAACTTTTAATGACTGACTGGAATTTCTCCAATGTAAAACTACCAGTGAGAGCTGCTGTTACTGGACAGACCAGCAGTCAGAGCTCCCACGGACCATAATTGTAATCTTGCCAGGTTTTTAGATATCGAAGGAACTACTAAAATTATAGATCTGAACACTAGTACTCATTGAATGGCAGATCAGACAAAATGTAAAAGAGTAATTATAAAAATATTCAAGTGTTTAAAAAGTGGCATTATCAACCATACTGTTGCATACTGAGAAGGCGATACAGGGCTAGATCTTCAAGGAAAGTGAATCAATAGAACTCTATTGTATTTGGTAGCTCCACACTTATTCATTCTTCCTGTAGCCCAGGCTGTTAGTCCATTGACAAAAACTCTGCACCTCCTACAGATAAATACATGGTCTGAGATCCTTCTCTGATTTTTGTACTTTTTGAGGGGAGAATATTAACTGTATTTTAAACAATACATTAGGGAAAATTAAGCATCTAAGGTATCAGAAAGGTTTCTTTTAAAAGGGATGCAATTTAAATTTTACAGAAACTAGCTCATATTCAAATGGGTATCCTATTCAAATGAGTTAGAATTTTTTGATAGTGTTATGTACATCTATAATAAAAGCAATGTGAAAATAGCATTCAGAGAATTTCACAGTAGGGGTTGTAATTGTGCTCACTTAGAGACCTGTTCTGCCATTGATACATGTGTATAACTCCCATTAACAGTAATAGGAGTAACGCATGCTTTTTGATGGCAGAATGGATTCTTACTCTGAGTGCTACCATATTACCATTCCTACTGTGATAATAGCAATATCATATTGCCATGATAACAGATGCATCACTGGAGCTAAATTAAGATTCTTAGAACCAGAACTGTGTGAGGAGAAGTAGGAACAGCACCTGAATGGTACTGACTGAGAGCAGTGTGCCTATACAGGGCAAGAACAGGTATAATGACTTGGGATAATTGGGCAGAAGACTTGCAAGCTAATGGTACTTTCTACGCATTTTTTGAAGGTGGTGGCTAAGTAGTGTATGGTAAACCCAGCTCTGGTTCACTGTGCAAGGATCACTGTGCTTGCCTTTCTCTGAAGCATGGGTGACACTGGAAGGAATGATGAATCCCGAAACAGTCAACATGATACTGTTTGCCTCCTGTGCAGTTGTTGTTGCTAACATGGACAGGGGCTTTGTCACATTCAACATCCTGACTCTGGCCCATTCACGTGCAGGATAAGGTGTACCTTTGACCTTTCCTGTATCTCAGTGGAGCGCACCGGGCAGGGATCAGGTTGCTGCCCTCTTTTCATTCTGGAGAGGAGCCCTATCACAGCACAGAGACCCAGGTGCATGCCCTGAGCTGCTCTCCTGGGATTCCACAGCAGTGCTACGGAGATTTTTACAGCTCCAAGCATGCATCTCTCTTTGGAAAATATCGCTAGCGGGTGAGGGTCTTGAAATCATCCTAGTTTATTTATGCTGTTGTGGTTTAACCCCAGCTGGCAACTAAGCACCACACAGCTGCTCGCTCACTCCCCCGCAGCAGGATGGGGGACAGAATCAGAAGGGTAAAAGTGAGAAAACTCGTGGGTTGAGATAAAGACAGTTTAATAAGTAAAGCAAAAGCCACGCATGCAAGCAAAGAAAAACAAGGAATTCATTCACCATTTCCCATCAGCAGGCAGGTGTTCAGCCATCTCCAGGAAAGCAGGGCTCCATCACATGTAACGGTTACTTGGGAAGACAAACGCCATAACTCCAAATGTTCCCCCCTTCCTCCTTCTTCCCCCAGTTTTATATGCTGAGCATGACGTCATATGGTCTGGAATATCCCTTGGGTCAGTTGGGGTCAGCTGTCCCGGCTGTGTCCCCTCCCAACTCCTTGTGCCCCCCCAGCCTGCTCGTTGGTGGGGTGAGGTGAGGAGCAGAAAAGGCCTTGGCTATGGGTAAGCACTGCTCAGCGATAACAAAAACATCCCTGTGTTATCAACACTGTTTTCAGCACAAATCCAAAACATAGCCCCATACTAGCTACTATGGAAAAAATTATCCCAGCCAAAACCAGCACAATCCTTAGAAATACAGTGATTGAAGAAATTAAAACAGTTTAAAATAACAAAGCAGCTTTTATGCACTTAACCTACCCTGATGCTTAACATTTTCATCCAAGTTTAGACAGTCCTACTGATCTTAGATAACCATATATCTAGGGATGGGGTTGGGTCTGCTTTCCTGCAGTCGATGCATGTCCCTTGAGCTCAGGAACTCAGATTTTTATTTACTGGGTTGGTTCTTTGTTTCAGTTTTGCCTACCTGAAGGCCTCTTCCCCTGTGTAAAGCATTGTCTGCCTTCCTGTGGACTTGCAGAGAGCTCCTGCAGGGTTTAACCCTTTGAACCACATAGGAGCTGACATAATAACAATCAGATACACAAAGGGATATATAATATGCATTAAAATATTACTTGCAGCCAAAACATTCTTCATACGCTTGCTGCACCCTATTTATAAAATCCTCAGTACAAGAATACCTGTGATCTGTTTTACATTTTAACATGCAGAAGTTGCCACACGATCAAACCTGAGATTTATGTATCTGTGACTGCCACAGGTAAAATAGCGTTCCTAATAAAGTCTATATTAGTGTCAGATGTATAAAAATCCTTAAGTCTTTGAATGTACCTGTTTAGAATAGGATTTCTTGGTGCCTCCTTTCTTTAGGTTGTTAGCGTGCTCTTATTTACCATGGCATGTGATGTAAGTTGTTTTGGAAAGATATTTGAATGCTGTATACAGTCTGAAAGCATATTTAAAGCTGTTGCTTTCGATTTTTCTTTTAATTCCTTGATACCACTGCTAATGTAAAGGACATGGATTGAAGAGAGGATCTTCTTTTCCTAGGCAATGTGTTATTGATGAGCTGGCATTTGCCCTGTGGCTCTCCCTCAGGATTGCTTACATCTATTACTCACACACATCGATTGGTTAATTTGATAATTCTATCACCAATCAGCTTGTGTCTGACCTTTTGCCATGGCAATGATGGCAGAGTCTTCATTTTTACATCGCAGACCTGCTAGATTGACCTTTCTGAGGAGAATGTCAAGACATCCCTTGATCCTAACCTGTCACTAAATTTGTTAGAATTACACTGTCCCTTAACCTTGATCTATTGTATTTGTAACATTCAGAATATGCAGTTTGTGTGGAAATATTCTTAAATAAGTTATGTCAGTCAAAGAATAACACTTTCATAATTAAAAATTAGCTTCTCATTAAGAAAGTGTACATTTTAGAAAGTTTTCATGTCTGTTTTCCATCCATACATCTGTGTAGTTCTCCCTGCACAGTAAGTTAGCCCCTAACAAGTACCTTCCCTTTCAGTGACCACTGAAATTAGAGGAATTTTTTGTCCCCGTTACTTGGAGATTGGTGAACTAAACATGGTTTGTTCAACTACCGTATTAAGTAAGGGTTGTGCTGTAGGGGATTTCTAGGACCCCAGAGAAAATTTTGCAACCGAGTTGAAGACAATCATTAACTGCTTTCACTATCCCCTGATAAAGTTATTTCCATCTCCAGGTGTGCCTAAAAATACCTGGAGCTTATGCAAATTTTCAGGCTTTCTACAGATCGAGCAAATTACACTAACTTTTCATACCTACAGTTTTAATGCTGCACAAAGTAGAACACTGTGCTATTCTGTCAGGATACTGGTTATATTTTTCAAGAAGAAAACATAGTCATGTTTAGTATGTGTCATTTAATAAATCTACATGTTACGTAGCCCAGCTTCCAAGTACACTTTTGATAATAATGACAGCATTCTGCCTGCAGTAACATGCAACTCTGTCACTTACGCAAAATCTCAGATTTGTAGTACATTAACTATATCACAGAGCACAGAGGGTGAAAGTTACAGTTTCCTTTTGTTAAGATATTTGCAACAGCCCTCTGCATTTGAATGTCAAGTCCTCCCTTCCCCTTCTCCCAAAATTGTTCTGTTTTGTCCTTAGTGGACAATCCAAGGGTACCACTTTGTGACTCTGGATGTGTTAATTTAGTGTTCAGCTCAGCTGAAGGGAGAATACAAAGAAATCTGCCTTGTTTTTTCTCCCCATGTTTTCGGAAAATATATGCGTGTATGTAATTCAGTTACGTATAAGGGAACTAGTTTGGGCCATTCTATGGTTAAAGGTTTCCCTTTATCTAAAAAGCAGTTGATAACAGGGGATCTAATTCCTGTTTTTCATGAGGGTGACTAACAATGAGGAAATCTAGTTTCAATGAAATTTTGTAAAATTTATAATATGTTCAGAAGAAAGGGACTTTCATACTAAACTTCAGCCCGAAGCAAATTTGAATGGGCAAGTTAGAGGGGCTGTTTTGTTGCTAGAAAAAAGAAATCTTCTACTTGGAAATTGAAATTATCTCAGCCTATAGTATTTAACTGAGATTGCTATCTTGCATTATATTTATTTCAAGAAACAAATCTCAAATGACTTTAAGGAGTGAAAGCAATGATTTTGCCTGAGCAATAACTGTTACATCATTATGTTTAGCCAAATACTATCTGCGTTGTAGTACAAGTGATCAGCATTCATACTAAGCTACAACCCAGGTTTTAGTAGTCACTTGGTTCCACATCAAACAGATTGTTTTGCTCCAGTTAGTGCATAGTAATCATGCTGCACAAAATCAAGTGGAGAGTTTATAAACCAAATGTTTTATGATATATTGGTCTGGATTCTTTACAATATAGGATACCAGCTAACAAGGGAGGTAATACAAGCTAGAGCAGTTCTGCTTTTAGATAGTGACTGTATACTGATATGTTTTTCATGCTGTCCTTTCAGTAGGCCTAAAAGATGACATGAGGATCATGCATAGCCTGACTATTTGTGCGTGTTGTTGTGGTTTGGGGGTGGTGGGGTGGTGGTGGTGCTTTAAATTAGTCAACATAACTCTTACAGAAGTGCAAGAAGTTTATAAATTCTGTTGGTTTTTTTCTGGGAGGTATGGTATTCACATGTCACATGCCACGTGCCTGTTTGCATTATCTTGTTGTACGTGTCTTTATGTTTGCAGTATAGTTTTTCAGTTCATTTGAATTTTGCAGCTGGTATAGTTGAGATGTATATCATTCATTACTGTTAAACATGATTCAACCAGGTACCCATCCTAAGCCAACTTCTTTACGCAGCCCTGCAAATGCAACTCACTTCTGACCCCCAGAACTCCTCATCCAGCACTGTTTTTCCTCTAGGAGAAAGCTGTGATGTTTGAGAAGTTAGTGCAGATTGGTTTTGTAATGAGAACAGTTTTTGCTAAAAGTGAAGATGAGACCGCTAAACTCATTTCACTTGTAATCTAAACCAAATTCCAGTCTAAGCCTCCAGAAGTGAAAGGTTACTTCATTAGCCACCTATACCCTTTGTGTTCACAGAAAATTAAACTAAAACTAAATCTCAATTTCATATGGACCAGAACATGCTCCCTGCTTATTAGGAACAACATAGGAAGACTGAACTAAGAATAAGAAAATTTGTATTTAAAAATTGAAAGATTAAACAGTTATATCTCTCTTTGGCTTATAGTAAGGGAAATAATCTTCATTGGCTTCGGAGTCTAATTTTGGCTGAGCTTGTGAAAAAGACATTGGTTAAAAATATTATTTTAAATGTGCACAGTGAGAGAGAGTGTAAACAGTAACATCTTTGAAATTTTAAATTATAAGATTGTATATAGTTAGATAAGAAGGAAGAGGGCATAGATGGAACATAGGTGGTGCTCACTGGTACACTGAACATAAACTGTAGTTGAGGTGATAGTGGAAAACTACTGCCCTGCTGGTTGAAAAATGGGATTTAATGCTCAAAGCCACAGGCTGAAACCATTATTCATCACTGGTGCTCACTTTTTGATCCCAAAGAGTAATAGATTTCTCTATAAACTGATGACTGTAGTTCATATAATTCCTATTTTATACCCATTAGAAAATTGACGGAGAAAACAATTCTTTCTTCTCACCTCTTATAAACCTATGTGCTTCCCTGCCATTAGATCAGGTTCCTGACTACTTCCCTTCTGCCTTGGTACCCTCCATCCCTCCTGCCCCCAGCACAGTAGTTGGGGCTTTCATTGTTTCCTCATCTCCTCTCTGAAGCAGGATTTCATCAATCATGGTGGTAGTAGTCTGCTCTTGTAATCAAGGCTGAGATCCATCAAGTGTCATGGCTGCAGCAGTTCCTTTCAAGCTCCACAGCAGCTCAGGTTTCTGGGCCTTTTCTGAGGTTCAGTGCCCTTGTAGCAATGGCTCAGTGACTGAAAATATCTTCAGCTCCTTCTTACAAGGGGATTTGCAATTCCCATTGAAACATGGTCACAGCAGCCATTGTATGAGCAATCACTCAGGCTCCATACAGTGCCATGATGTCTTATTGATCCATGAGCGCTATTGAAAAAAGGATGTAAGGAAGGAAGGAAAGAGGAGAAATTGTCAGCGACATATGTGCATATGAAAAGAGCAAGGGAGAAAGGTGGAAACATGAGGATTTGCAGCAGTCAGAATCTTGCTGTGCTGGCAAGCTGTATTCAGAAGTGCAAACGAAATGCTGATGGCTACAACAACCCCTGTATATGGGCGCACTCACACTGCAGAATGTTTTGATGGGTCTGAGGCTGCTTCTTGGACCATCATTTTAAGGGTTGCTTAAAAAACAGGTGGACTTGTATAACCAACTCAAAATTACATAAAATGAACAAACTCTTAGATTCTCATTCCTTTTTTTTTCCTTTTTTTTTTTTCTTCCCTTTCAAACTGCAAGGACATTTCCTTAAAAAATGCTGGAGGAAAGCCCACTGATAACTCAGAACGTAAAATAACATATGAGTTATTAAAAGGTCTTTTCACAGAAGTGGGATTAATTTCCATATCCCTTAGGAATCCCTGCACACGCTGTTATCACACAAATGGCGTTTTGGTGGGTGGGTTAAAAATTAGTTAATAAAATTAAATTTAAAAATGCTTGGGCTGTAGTTCAGGAGAGCTGGCCAACACGCTTTGAAAGAATAAAGTCCCCAAAAAAGTCAAAGCAAAATCTGCAGTCTGTTTTTCATCTGAAGATATCATTTAATACATTTTTGTACTGAACATTGATAGCTGAACATGCATCAAAATAAATTCTGATTCATTCTTGACCTCCAGTAATGGTCTGCACCTGAATTGTTCCCATTTAAATAGCTAAGGAAAAATCACAGGAGAAAATTACATTTTCTGCAGAAAATGTCTTACCACATTGAGGTTTTCATTCATTGTTAATTACAGAAAAGGGGTGTGAAAGGCTACTGTAATTCTAACTATATTCTGTCAATGACACTATAGGACTTTGTTTAAATCCTTTTGTGTGTCTTTCATGTAATTTTGGGACCATTTATTTGTAACTATATATGCATTCTACAGTACTTGGAATATGCTGTGCTAATATAAACATCATCTTTCTTCTTCAGGTATTATTTTTATTGATGTAGCTTATTATTAATTCTCCTAAAAGCAAGAATTACCACCAGCTCCTTGAAAAGAAGATAACTCGTACATCTTTCTGAAGCATTGGATACTTTTAAGGACTCCATTAGGCCCTATGTTATTTCTTGGGACACCATTCTACTATAATAACCGAACAGTTTACTCAAAATTGTAGGACTGTGGTGCACAAGCCGATATTTTCAAACATCGTGTCGGTTGGGGTGTGAGAGAGCATCAAGCCATTTGTTCTCTGTGATTTGTTTTCCCCCAGTGGCCCTAGTAAATAAATACTCGTGCAACAGCAAACAGAGAAAGATGTTGAGATTGCTGTCTTTCATGAGGATTAAAATGACAGTGGGTTGAAGAGAAGGCAAATAAAGCTTGAGGATTTGGTATCTGTTCTTTTGCAGCTGATGAGGCACACAAACTTCCTTAGCATTTTTGGTCCTTTGATGGTATAAACTGTCTGTGGACCCTCCCATTTTCTCCCATCATTGTGTTGCATTTCTATTTCTTGTCAAGAGAAGCTAGGCATCTGTGTCCATTTTTATTGCATTCCAGGTGGTAACGGGGCCTTTTAAGCTTTCCTCTTCATCTGAGTTTCTATTTCATTTCATGTTGTACCAGACTATTTTTCCTGTGCTGGTGGTGTTCTTCAATCACACTAAATGTTGTTTCTTTGCAATATTACAAGCCTGCAAATGTCCAGTTCAGTTTTGCAAACTCCTTCCCTATCAATGACCTTCTGTGTCCAGCAAACACCAATAATGCCTCTTATTTAGTCATTCTGCTCGTCACCCACCCTGTTTTGTTTTATTATACTGATAAAACCTTTCCTTTCTGAACACAAACTTAGAAACTAGAACTAGAAAATAATAACATATGAATCTGACAACTTAATGCTACAGTATATAATTAAGTTGCATCCCATTTGTTTGTAATGTTCACACCTGCAGACTTTCCCTTACCTCCACTGCCCAAGATAAACATGATATTTTTAGATGGATGACACAGACGTATTACTGAAGGCTGTGCTGGTTATCACAGAAGCATCTTTCTTTGCCACTACCTCTGTTGGATCATAGTATGGACAAACCAGCAGCAAGCAGAAATTGTAATTTCAGGATAGTTTCAAATTAGGACTTCCAGTACAGCACTTGTTACCCCTGACATATTCTAGCAGTCCCTAGATACCACCCAACTGCTACTAAACCTGAGAACTCACATCTATACTCTGGTTTTTTGCACCAAAATTTCCTACCAATTTCTTTAGTTGGCTTCTCCCTTTCTCCAGCTCCTTCCATCTATGAACAGCCTTCAGATACCCCATTTTTCACACGATTAGGATAATCATCTTCCCCATATCCATTTGATCTATTTCCCCTAGAGAGCAATCACCAATTAGGCAGAATTGCAAAACTGTATCCTAATTGTATCCTAACTGTATCCCAACCCTACCACTGAGTGAGAGACTTTATGGTCATATACAAATTATTTACAAACATATACATGGTTTAATATTCAGGTTTAGCATCAAATATCATATTGAATTTCTCAGTGAATAGGTAGATGTTCCTCACATTTCAATCACGGTATCTGGGAACCTCCCTACAGTGGGCCCAGGCGTCTTTGCACTTTCTCCCTGTAGAGTGGCTCTATTGTTTGCTGTGGTTGAGGTGAAGCCACCAGAAGAAGATCAGCCTGGCAACTACAGAGAGTTTAGATCAGCCTAAAAACAGACAGCACTCAGAGCTATAGTTCCCATTAATAAGAGTGAAACCACAGTGTCTTCTGCTGTAGGACCAGCATCACACTTCAGTCTCATTTCAGACTCATTCTTTATGTTTCTAGTGTAGTATTGCTCCAAGGAGGGACTCTGTCAAGTCATCTGTCCTTTCTTGGATGTCCGGTAAAGCTTCTCTTTTTCTGAATGAGGGGATGATATGTCAACAAAATGAGTGGAAAGGAGAGAAGTTAAGAAAAATATATGTCTCTAAAAGATCAAAAATAGTTGCATTTGAGGGCAGTGGCAACTTTAAAAAATGTCTTCAGGTTACACTAGAAGCAACCACTGTTTGTTAAATATTAGAAAAACTGATCTAATTATCTAATTGCACTAAGCATCCTGCCCATTTTCCCATATACCTTTCTCCTTTCATGAGTAAGTAACAACAAATGTTTCTTCCCATAGGGCAGAAAAATGAGGCTGAACCAATTTTCTATTTCAGCACTTGGTTTATCGTCGAAAATTTTACTGAAGTTTCCATTAAGCCTTCTGGCCTATAATACAAACAGTATTGTTATTGGTTCTGCTGTAAAAGGGAGATTTTTATGCTCAGCTTTGCCATCTGTTTTAAACTGCATGGCAACACCAGGCAAGAAAATCCTGCCAAACTATGTTAACATTTGCAACAAGCTTGCTTCATTAAATAATCTAGTTGGCCTTACTTGCTAAATAAAATAAGTTCTTTTTTTATGGTCGTGAGTTATTAGATGACTTCTGATGTGTCCTGTAAGAAAGTACTAAAAGGCTAGGGCCTGAACTTCCTTGGTTGATAGCTAAGGGTGAAATAGTGACCAAGCACCCTCTTCTTGATCATGAGACGGAGATGGAAAAGAGATAGAATGGGACTGTGTAAGGCCTGATGTCTGGGGAATGTTTAATTTCTGAGTACAACGAATCAAAAAAATTCTGAATCCCGGAATTTACACACAGGCTTTCTTGTTCTCCTGAAAAGTGCAAATAATTTTGGAGTAGGCTTACTGTTCCAAGGGGGTCAGGACAAGAGCAAGCCTACTGAATGGGAGTTTTGTTGGTGATCTAATTCTGTGACTCTCAGAGGAGCTCACTGGTTTGTGATAGAGTGCTCTAGCACATCAGTGTTTTGGGAGAAAAATGAAGGATACGTTGAAAAATGAACCTGCCTGCAATATAACTTTCACAGCACTCCTGAAGCCCCAAGATAAAATATGAAGATATACGAAAGTCTAGAAAAATAAAAGAATAACCTGAGTTTTCCTCAGAAGAGGATCTGTTTACTGGTTTGATTACTGTTGTGTTCAAAAGTTGAAATTAAATAAACTTCTGATTCTAGGCATGAAATCCTAACAAATTCAGCAACAAAACTGTTGCTAAGGCCATTGAATCAGGTTTTCAATTCAGATGTTTACTTGAACTTTCAAAGATACACATCTCAACCCATCTTTTCATCCACCTACTCCCAGCATGTCTGTTGGTCTTTTTTCTTATCCTAACAGGCCAGAGCTAGGACAGCTTGGACTTGGGACTAACCTCACAATGAATTTTCTTGTGTTTAGTAGGTGAGTAGATACCTCTTCCTTCTAGTAGTTAGGGTTGAGAAGGTAGGGCTTGTGTTTCTGCAGGCTTCACTTCTTATGAGTTTGGATATTTTTTTGCTTGCTTGGTTTTTTGTGGTTTTAGTTAAATAAATATATTGGTATCCTTTCAAAATTAAAAAGGATTTTCTTTTGAAAATGCTCTGCATCCTTTTAAATTCCATATACTCTGTATTTTAAGCTGATGATCCTTAAGTGCTGTGAGTGTTGTGATTGTCTCTTCATGTTGAGAGTGGGATCAGATCAGGAGGTGCTTCATTCAATATGAAGGACTTCGTGATGTTGATGAAATCACCTAAGTGTGTAAGAAGTGGAGTAGAACCAAACTGTTGACCCTCTTAGCTTTTCCAAAGTTTTTTTTAAGCTGATAGCAGAGATTTTATATGACACTTCTGGCTACAGAAGACCTAAGGATATTCAAACAGATGTGATGGATAAAGTAGTTACTTTCCTGGCATAGTAGTAGGCATATAAATAAAAATATTTATTTATACTTATTGATAGAGACAGAGATATAACTCTTGTCTGTTCACGTCTGTGTACAGAAATGAGAAAAAATACTCTTTTGACTTCAGAATACCTCATGATCCAAATCTTTGTATTGTGAATCCCGGCCTTCAGATTCAGTATGCTGCTTTCCACATAATTTAGTCATTGGTTATTTCAGCCCACTGCTTTGTTCAAGGAAAGCCCCAGGAACCAAATTATTTGTGTTGTAAATAATGTAATATGCACTCATTAGTTTGTTCGCTTTTGCTTCTTTCAACAGGTTTGATTGGATTCAGTCTCTGGCCGTTTAAAAACTGCCATATAATCAATAGGGAAGCTGAAATACTGAATAAGATTGATGAGAAAAGATCCTTGGCAATAACATATTGGTAACGTTCTCTTCTGGGCACTTCATATGCAACTGTGCTCTATGAACCCTGTGATATGTCTCCAGTTGGCCGTATAGGGAACCTGTTTCTAGAAGCATTCTTCAGTAGTTGCCAACCTTGTGTAGTTTACCTGCCATAGTGAAAAGGAAATGAACATTGTAGATGAAGTTCTACATGCCAGTCATTCCTTCTGCTTGGCAGAAGTTGCCCAAGTGTGTGAAAATGCTACCTTTACAATCATGTTTATAGAAAGCAGGTAATTTGGGCAGTTTACATTATAGACTGTCAAATAGTGTTTTCTCTACAGTGTTGGACCTACAGAGGAGTTCATACTGCTCCTGTAGTTATCATCATATGCTTTTTCAAATATATGCTAAGAAGATTCTATTATAAATAACTTTTAAAAGTTTTGTAATAAATTTTCATGCAAGCTAGATTAGCTCTGTTCGACAGAAAGAACTGTGATACTAGCAAGTACTTCGGAGAAAGGTGATGCTTTCAGCTTCTGATTTATAATACATGCCTGAGTGCACGGTAAATGGTCTACTAATTCTCTGCACCTTCTCTTTTACCTGAGTGAACTGGCTGAGCCCTTTAGATGGACATCAGCAAATTCTCAGCATTATTTTGTCAAAACACAAGTTGATGCCCATGACCTTGGCCTTGCTTTTTCCTTGATGATTACATAGCATTCTGTGATTCTACACTGTGCTTAGAGAAGTGTTTTTCCACAGTGTTTTATTTACAAAAATCTAAATTTGGGATGGAATTTTTACGTGTAATACAATATTATTTAACCTTGCCCAGAGGGTACTGAGATCACACAGCAAAGAAAAAGCTGGCAGCAATCATTGCCTTCTCTCAGCTGACTAAGCCCTGAAAAGGGAGGGACAATGAGTGGCAACTGGAAGCTAGTTCATGGAAAGCTTTAAAATATGAAAGTGGTTTAGATACGGTCAGCTAGTATTAAGTTGTCCTAATAAGCTGTTTCTAAAGTGACACTGAATTTTACTATGGTATATTCTACCAGTTGTCAACAGATGGAATGCATATTTTGGATCTTCAGGTGCCCTAATGTGAAAATCTATTTTTCTGTACTGATAGAAGAAAATATGTTTGTAGGAAGGGAAGAAAAAAGTCTAGAAAAAAAGTGCATGTCTGGAATTGATTGAATGCATGCTTCAGGGAACACTCTGGATAAATTGTTTAAGAATGGTTCATTCTAGTAAAATAGTAATGATAAGAGACTGACTTCAAATCTGAATAGGTCACAAGTGAAATGAGTTTGGTGGTCATAGCTAATCCCTTTGGATATTTATCCGCATTACAGTCTCCCTGTACAATTTGATACAACTCAGAATTACTGCTTGACTCCAGCCAGTAGTCTTAGGAGTGAAATTACAGGTTGTTTCATCACAGAGCTGAGATGAAAGAGGCAGACTGTGAGAAGGTTCACACAATGCCTTTCTCCCTATGTTGTTTCTATATCAAGATAGTGTTACAAAATAGTAATTTTCGAGTGTCCGAAATTCCCCTTCATATAAAACAAATAAATTTTCCAAGATATGGGGTAATTTAAGTGGCCTTACATCTAAGTAGCCGTTGTGCAAATTAAATCTGCTCAGGGAGTAGGGTGTGCACTACACTCTCCTGAAGTCTCTTTTTAGTTTGTGTCTTTTAACATGAAGCCATTTTCTTTGGCCAGCTGTACCAGCCTTTTCCCTTGTGCTTTGTCCATGGTCTGTTTCTCTGTGCTCCCCTAATGGCATATTGATCACATTTCCGCTGGGAAGCTGAGAACTGAAATATCATGTAAACACGTACACTTTTTTTCATAATTTGCATCAGCAATCATAGATGGTAGTTTAACTGGCTTTGAAATTCAAGTGATGTAGGTAATACAAAACCTAAGACCTACAGAGGTGTATGTGGTGGACAAAAATCGCCTGGCATCCTACTCCTGGAACATGAGCCGCTGTTGCCACGGGGCAGCGGTGCAGTGTCAGGCACCTCTCGCAACCCCGACCCTGACCGCACAACCCAAAACGCGCTGCGGTGGCAGGGAGGTGGCCTGTGATGAAAGGCTGTGCTTCAGCACCAGTCTGCCGTGTGCCGTGGCTGCTCCCCATCTTCCTGGCCGGGCTGGCAAACAGGTAGAGGGCACGGCACTTGGCAGCCTCCTGTGCTTCTGTGCTGGTGTCTCACCTGCTGCTTGTTCTAACATAACAAACGCAGCAGATGCATGTGACAATGTATTTCTAAGCTCTTAAGATCTGATTAAATCGATTTCTAACAGAAAGCACAAATGCGTTTTGGAGAGCAGAAGTCAATTTCGTGTTTTGTTGATGTTTTATTTTGTATAATCTAAAAAAAGATGTTGAGGTTTTATTTTTCATTTCTTTATTCTGTAAGTTTCTATTGAGACAGGAAAGCCATGATTTTTTCTGTGATTTGCCTGTGGAAAAATATGAAAGAAAAAATATTTTTTCATTATATGTTGTGAAAGTTTTGTTGGCTGCTATGGCATTTATAAGGTAGAAAACAAACAAAAGCAACATAAAGGGCATTTTTAGCTCTTGTGCTTATTAAAATTGTTAACTGCATAATTGTGTTCTGATGCAAAATGAAGAACACACAAAATTAAAAAAAAATAACTGAGTCATGATAAATTTGTTTGTTTTCTTGTCCCCCAACTTCTCCTTCCAAAACATTGCAAGGATAATTGTGTAAGAGTTGCAGAGTAAGTAAATGGCAGGTATTAATGTGAGCAATAAGTGAAAAGGAAAAAAAATAAAGTTGTCATACAGGATGTTTGCTGTGCGGTCTGTGTGTTAATCAATAACCAAATCCTGAATGCAGGCAAATAATTATTTATCCTTGAAAATATATGCAATGATAATCAGATGCTAATGTGGTAAAGTTTCCCATCATTCATTTAACCCCTGGTGGTATCAGTTGTTTGGGGAAGGTTTTTGGAGTTTGGTTCTGGTTTTGTTTTGTTGAGATGACTGGTTTTGATACCCTGGATGTCAATATTTAGTTGTTACTGTTTTAAGATGCATGTGGATTTTCAGGCTTACATTTCGTTACAGGTGTTTGATTTTACTTATTCAGTGCCGGTTTTTATTTGTTTCTGGTGAGTTCAGATGGTGGTTTTCAAGGTGCTTTTCCATTCTTGAGAGATCTGTGGGGCACTTAACCTACATTAGACCTAAGGGGTCTGAGGCTTCTTCAGCAAACAAAGAATTTCCAGATACTTTCCTTCAGGATGTGTCAAGGGCAATACAGACAAAAGACTGATGTCTCCTTTAACAGCTTGATAAGTATCTCAGGATATTCTGCAAGAATCAGTACTGTTTCTACAGTGTACTGTATTCCCATTCAGCATAATATGGCTCAATATGTGTACTATATGTGACAATGGTGAAGACTTATCTTTGCCCTGAGGGCTAAGTACTGTAACACTCCTCAAGTGATAGGCTTGATAGAAGTGATGATTCAGAGGCAATGATCTGCTAAAAAATCACATTAAATATGTGTAAGAATTAAAAATATGGTTCTGTGTTTATCTTGATTTTTATTTTACAAGTTTCAAAGCCCTATTTATTCCAGCATCAAAATCCCTTGTAAGGTAAACTAAATCATTCTTGTATTGACGATTTTTTCATGTTGTTCTATTGAGGCATCTTCCCAACTGAGTTCCTTATTGAATTGTATTTCTATGAGGGTATTGTAGGTTAGCAGCACATTTTTATGGTACACAAAAGAGGTGCCTTCTGAATTTCCAATGCCTTGCATATTGTTCCCTATAGAAGCAGCATCTCTGAAATACTGAATAAATCAAAACAGAAACAGTTGGCTCTTGACTTGCTGCTATTATTTTTAAGTTTACATTTCCTAAAATAGTCTGTCCTGCCTAACTTTCTTAGCAGATTAATTCATAGTAAACACATCCTTTCCAGAAGCCTTAGACATTTTCAGCTATGTAGCAAAGAAGGCTTTATCTCATAGATGGAAACGAAAAATATAATTTAGTGCTAAACCTGTACAGATACACAAACGGTGCTGCCTGCACACTCATAAACTCTGTGCCCAAAATCGAACATGTGATATCACATAGTCCTGTGATAAATCTATAAAGGGGTAGCATTCAGTAGTTTCTAAAGGAGATTTTCAACAGAAACTAGAGTGGCATGCTATTAGTTGGTGTTCAGCTATTGTTAAATACCATTAAAAAATGTTAGCCCTAGGATCAGTTTCCAGTAGTTTTGTTAGTTTTTCTTGCAGAGTCCCTTATTTAAAATAGTGCAGGTGAAGTTCATAGTCTGTTTTCCTGCAGTCAAATAGGAGCATCCCCATTAGTAAGAAGTGCTTTCTGAATAACTGTAGCCCAATGTCAAAGTAGGTACTTAGAATAGAGCACACGTATGTAATGGAATTTTGTTATTCTGAAACCAGTTGGGATGCAAAGCTGTTTGCTGTTTAGGCAGGTATGATAAGGGCTGCAGGCATGTGCATCTTCTTTTGTACTACATCTTCACATACTGTTTTTTTATCAAGAAATGTGACATGATGGGTACCCATTGATGCAAAGTGGTAACTGGTTTGAATTGTCCAAGATTCCCCACACTAGTTCAATTACAGTGTCATAAGAGCAAAATAGGCCCCATCTTGCTGCTCACAAATGAGGTGGGGACCATTAAATGTGTTTTACTTATGACCTACTGTGCAGGAGGATTTGCAGGTGCATTTCTTGGGCTGAAGTATCAGTTTCCTTAGCATGTTGTTAGATCTAGTATTTAAGAATTATTTTTACTTCTCAGTTTAGAATTTAGGAAGCATAGTTTGCCATTTGACAGTAAGACAGCCTTTGATACTGAAATAAGGAGTCTAACACAAGTGAATTGAGAGAATGCAGGACATTGTAGACCAAAAGGAGATTAGGTGGGGAGAGAATAGGAAAGATAAATACATGAGAAAAGAAATTAAAGTGTGAATTCTTATTGTTGTTTAATAAAGTTTTGTGTGGTTTTGTATACATGCATACATACTCAGATTCACATTAAAACACCTACAGAGATCATAGCACTAATGCACGCTTTTCCTCCCTTCCCTAAGGCTAGACATATGAGACCTAGAATTTATTTCTTCACTCATGACCTTTCATAACTATCAGGTATAAATGATTTTCTTTCACTTACACTCAGGCTACATTTGAAGGTCCTGTAGGTCTCCAGCAAGAATTATCAGTAGATAAACCTGCACTAGCTCTAAGTCACTTATACACAATAAAGAAAAAAAAAAATCTGTACAATCTTCTTTTATGTGAAAACCTTGCTCTTCTTTTCAAACAACCTTTAGTTTGCACAGCCTTTGCTGCATTTTTTTTTCAAATGAAAAGCATGCATTTCTTTTAAGGATTCTTAATTCCTTCTACGTAAGGAGCTGCTAATAGTATAGTATTATTACAGTAGTCCTTATAATAGTCTTGTCAGTACATACACTCACTTTTCCCAAGCTGCAACTGTAAAATAATGAAGGAAACCATTGGTGAATTAAACAGCTTGTTAGTCATGGAAGATCGTTGGATTGAATTCTCCAGAGGTTTAAAGTACAGGGTAGTGGCAATGAGATCAAGAAAAATCAAGTCACTGGATACTGAATATATATTAAAGCATTCTACAAATGTAGTATAGGAAACAGCTCCATTTTAGTGCCTTGGTAATTTAGTAACTTTCTTATCTGGGTTCCTGTCAGAATTTAGTTGAAATGAATTAAGCAAATTGTTCTGGACAGTTAGTTATAATGGATACTATAATACTGCACCAAGAGCATATAAGACACTGAGATAGTCCTCTGCTACTCAGCACAGTTTCTTGTTATGAACTATATCCTACCCCTTCCAGCTATAAAACAAAGCTAACATAATGAGCATTTCAGTTTTGGCTCTAAATCATACTTTCAGTATTCTTGAATCAAAGGGAGTAGAGAGAGTAAAGCCCAAGCTAATTTTTTTAGTTCAAGGAGTAGTGCAAAATCATGCAGAATTTTTATCAGGCTTTTAAAGTAACTTTACTTGTCCTCCATCTTACCTGTACCCTGTCTGCCCACACTTCTTCCAGTTTGACTCTTTCTGCTTTCTCATGACACTGCAGTTTGAAGATGAAACGCTCACTGAGCTCTCCCAGTCATTGGAAACTTCCCCCTCCTACCTGGCTCAGCTTCCTCTGTCAGAACACACTTTATAGAGATATTCTCGTTACCTCTTTTTGAGGTTTTCTTAAGACGCACCTTGGGATTATTATGCATTAAGGAATTTGCACAAAAATAATTCTGTGTATTCAGAATTTTCATCATGTGATGGTTAGTAGCTGACAAAAATTTTCTTTACTAGTAGTAGTGTCTGCCCAAATATGTTGGAAAAGTAGTTGTGTATACTGTGTAAAGCACTTTGAAAGGATTCAGAAAATGTTTAAAGACTAACATACTTCGGCAGAGTCTTCTTTATCAGAAAAACATGTAGAATTCCTGTATTAACCATCTTTTAAGTTAAAAGAATGAAAATCAAAATGTGACAAAATGAAACATCATCTTTTAATATGAAAGACAGGTTTATGTGTCTGTAAGAGGGATAATTGTGACAGGTACAATTACCACAGTCAGTCTTCACTCAGAAGCTTCATGACTGATCAGGGAACCAAGATATTCTCCTACTCCAATAGAGGGCAGTAGGGAATCTCAAGGCTGATGTACTTTGTCCTCAGTGGTATCAGAGACATCTGATAGTATCTGAAGTGAAAGCCAGATAGCCTAACTGAGGAAACTCTGCCAGATTTTATGAAAATTTTCTTCCTCGTGCTCATTTTTGTCTGTCACTGAATCCAAAGAACTTATAATTGAATCAACAGTGCTGCCACCTCAGAATGCAAGTGAAGTATCTGGAATATATCCATCTTTAAAGGCAGGTTTTCAAGCCCTGCCAAACTCGGGATCCATGTACAAAAGAGTTCTTTCCACTGGTGCAGACTCTGCATAGGAAGGCCCATATTTTGCAATATTAAGGTAGTGTGTTAAGAATCTAAGTACAATTTTCTGTGATGCAACTCACCTCTTCCTCACTTAACCTTTCTACGAGAGCTAAAATTGATTGTATGGGGAAGTGATAAGTCCTGGGTCCTTACTTGTCTTGGAAGAGTCAAAATGCAGCCCACCATATGCCTTTCTGGTATGAAGGGGAGGGTGCGGTGTAGTCCATGGACAGGCTGTAAAAATTCTCTTTGCGTATATGTAGATGAGGAAATGTTTCTCTTTCTTTTGTAGCATCTGTCCAATTCATCTGGCCAAAGCTTTTCACTCTGGTTGTAGGAGAACAAGGTGTGGCTGATTGATACAAACAATTTTTTTGCATCAGCTACAGATTAAAAACTGTATCTAAAATACTGCTCTCTTCAGATAAACCTGATCCAATACAGTGAGTTTTCTCACAACCTAATCTTGGTTACAATTCTAAAACAACTCCAGTGCTGGCAGTGGTAATAAAATTAAGACGAAATGGAATCTCAGAGAGTTCCCTCTTCCATCTGAGTCTTTAGGAAATTATTTTCTTCCCAGCTTGCCTTTGTATGTTCAGAGGGGTGCCCCTCTAGGATCTGTATTTATATGACTGTTAAATATCAGTCTAACATGGAAAAAGATGGTCCACACAGAGCATGTGGGATGGAATCCAGAAATACTGGCCTCCTCCATCTGAACTAGGTAATATCATCTGCCATTGTTTAATACCATTAAGATTAATATGCTACATAAAAAAGAGCAATAATTAATTTTGCAGATGTGCAAGTTTATTCTATACAGTAGAACTGGTTGGTAGTTGAAATTGATATAAACATAATTTGTGCATTAAAAGTGCATAAATGTGCATTATGCAAAAATGATCATTGTAATAACAGGATTGAAACATTACATTTACATAGATGAGAACCTGAACAAGTCCTCAGGATCTAAACAACTTCAAACTTAAACATAACTTAGATCCTGTAGAAGCTTTATACTCTACTGAGGCTGCAGAAAAGTCCAAGATGACCATAAGGCAGAACTGCAATATCTGCAGGCAGTGTTTGGATCCCTCTCTGCTACAGCACTGCTCAGTCTAGATAGTATAATTAAGATGTATAGAAATGACTATTAAATTGTGACAGCTTCTTGTATCTTATAGTTAAGCAAATAGATGAGTTATCTGGAGATACCAAATGAAGAGATCATTTCATTGTTTCAGTACCACTTCACCCCATTTGGAGAAAGTTCATGAAGAGCTTTGTCTGTTGAGGGTATGTTGAAAGATATGATGCTTCAGGTGATTTAAAAAGAAAAGATTAGACTCAGAGTGGTGGGTTGACTCTGGCTGAACACCAGGTGCCCACCAAAGCTGTTCTATCACTCCCCCTCCTCAGCTGCTCAGGGGAGAGAAAGATAACAAAGGGTCCGTGGGTCAAGATAAGGACAGGAGAGATCACTCACCAATTACTGTCAGGGGCAAAGCACACTCAATGTGGGGAAAATTAACTCAATTTATTACCAGTCAACCAGAGTAGGGTAATGAGAAATAAAACCAAACCTCAAAGCACTTTTCCTCCACCCCTCCCTTCTTCCCTGGCACAACTTCACTCCTGGATTCTCTGCCTACTGCCCGCAGCAGCACAGGGGGACGGGGAATGGGGTTTACGGTCAGTTCATCACACGTTATTTCTGCTGCTTCATCCTCCTCAGGGGCAGGACTCCTCACGCTCTTCCCCTGCTCCAACATGGGGTCCCTCCCACGGGAGACAGTCCTCCACGAACTTCTCCAATGTGGGTCCTTCCCATGGGCTGCAGTTCTTCACGAACTGCTCCAGCGTGGGTCTCTTCCACGGTGTGCAATCCTTCAGGAGCACACTGCTCCAGCGTGGGTCCCCCATGGGGTCACAAGTCCTGCCAGAAAACCTGCTCTGTGGGCTCCTCTCTCCATGGGTCCACAGGTCCTGCCAGGAGCTCCAGCACAGGCTTCCCATGGGGTCACAGCCTCCTTTGGGCATCCACCTGCTCCGGTGTGGGGTCCTCCCTGGGCTGCAGGTGGATATCTGCTCCACCGTGGACCTCCATGGGCTGCAGGGGGACAACCTGCCTCACCATGGTCTTCCCCACGGCCTGCAGGGGAATCTCTGCTCCGGCGCCTGGAGCACCTCCTCCCCCTCCTTCTTCACTGACCTGGGGGTCTGCAGGGTTGTTTCTCTTTCATGTTCTCACTCCTCTCTCCAGCTGCCATTTCTGTATGTCCCGCAACTTTTTTTCTGTCTTAAAAATGTTATCATAGAGGTGTTACCACTATCACTGATTGGCTTGGCCTTGGCCGGCAGCGGGTCCATCTTAGAGCTGCCTGGTATTGGCTCTGTCAGATACAGGGGAAGCTTCCAGCAGCTTCTCACAGAAGCCCCCCCTGTAAACTCCCCACTACCAAGACCTTGCCACACAAACCCAATACACTCAGCTAGAAGTCTCTTCTGAAACAAATATGCTGCCTTTTCTCCTTTAGAAGATAGATACAGGGTGTGAATGTGCGGGGATGTATTAATTGATTTTGTGGATTTGTATCTGTGATCTGTGAGTGGAAAAGTTTTCAGTTTTGGATGGCAGCATCTGTATACAGACTACTTTTGAACAGAAAATACTGTTATTTTTTTAATGTTCCTTTAAAGTGTTTTTTTTTTAATAATTTGCCAACTATTTCTGGAATCTTAGATCAATGTACTTTTTAAGTATTAGAAGCTGAAATGGAAAGAAAAATGAGGAAATCCTCTGTGAATACAATTTTTTTAGGAGAGAAGTTTCTGTAAAAAAAATATTTATAGTAAAATTAGAGTTTTAAATGGCACACCAGTTCCTTGTAACCAGGGGCCTGATCTTGCCAGTTGCCTTTTGCCACTGAGAGCTGCCTGTTGCCACGAACTTTCATTCACATCCTGATTTAAGCAGTCAGTGCTGCTTGTGGAAGCAAGAATTGGAGGAGGAACTCGGTTACTGCTCAAGTTCAAGTGGGAAAAAAAGAGTTTTGCTTAAAACTGCAAACAATAAAATCCCATTTCTTCTAACAGTAAAGATTTCTTTTAGTCAAAGACATTCAATTCCTGTCCATTTTCTGTTTTTCTTTTTGTAAAGGTGTTTCCCTGTTCTGTCACCAGAGAGCTATAAGCAGCATCCAATAGCACTGGGTTGCTTCCCCTTCTTGCCAACCAAGCAATAAAAAATACCTCCAGGCTTTCAAGGGAAAAAAAACAAAAAAAAAAAAAAAAAACAACTGAGAATTAATAATCTCCCATTTCTCATATTTTTCATTTTAATAGAGAAAACACTGAAGAGTTTTCAAGACATGGGTGGTACTGATCAAGCACTCTGTTGTTAATTCCACAAACTGTCTGATAAAGTTTATAGGGAAGGAAAAATCAAAGACAGGTGAAGGTGTTCTTTGCTGGCAGAGTAGAAGAGAATTGCTGAAGAACAAGTGGCAATTTAAAAATTGTTTCCGTCCCCAAAATATTTGGATGTGGGTGAAGTCCTGACAGCAACTTGGGACTCTTTTTTCTAGTGTACAAGTTGGACTGGAAACTTCAATATTTAATAGTGCATCTTCATAAATGGTGGTTAGAATTGATGAAGTACTGCTGAAAGAGTAACTATCTTCTTGGAATAATGAATAGAAACAAGGAGAATGGGGAAGGTGGATTCAGTTCACGCTCAGAAGCTTCAAAACAGAGAATCAGAAGCTACCCACTGACCAATATTTGAGGAAAAGGTTTTATAAAGCTTACCTCATTATCTTCATACTAGTTTTGCTGGCAATCATACTTTGTGATGCAGTAAGTATCCTTTTCTTAGGTAGAAGTGGCTTTTATGATGTTTTGTAAATTGTTAAAATTGCGAGCTGTGGTGCTACTGAGTTTTATGTGCTACTGTGCACTTCTTCAGAGGTTTCACTCCTTTGGCGTTCAGTTTTATACTTAGTGCACACAAGGTACAAGCAGCCTATTGATGCACACCTTATCGCTACAGTATAAACTAGCCAAGAGGCTTGCCAGACTAGTCTGCATAGGCTGATATTAAGTCTTCCATTAAGTGAGACAGACTGGATTACTGATTTTGGAATTGATGATGGATGAAGAAGCCATACAGAGATGACATTGCTCTAAATTTGTAATACTGAGATTAGGGAGTTTTTCTCTGTAATGTTATAGTAATGATCATTTCTCAAAGACAGAGGGAAAAAAAGATTAGATTTGGTGCCTAGTGTTGAGGGAGGTGGAAAGGAAGAAATAACGACAGCTGAAGTTCAAATTAAGGTTTCAGAAGGTGCTAAATACATTGGAGCAAAAATAGAAAGCTTCTTCACCTCAAATTCATCACCAAGGACAGAAGGATGGTTTTATAATTGAGAGTGTCAACTCTGCAGTACCTGTCACTTTATCTGTCTGCAATATGCCATACACATTTATAGTGATGTATAAGTAATAATAATAATAATTTTGTGCTTGAGGCAAAAGATATGGACTTAGACAATCCTTTTCATACCCATCTTTGACAAAAATTTCTTGTGTGGCCCGTGGACAAGTCAAATTTCTGCACCTCACTACCCTCTACTGCAAAATGGGAATAATACTGTTTCTTTTGGAGGGGTGTTGAGAGACTATATCAGTATTGGCAATTTGCTGTGAGAGTCTGAGCTAGAGATACCCAAACTGCAAAGCATTGCATTTGCTCCCAAATCTTCCCAGGGAAAGACTTCCACTTCTAAAACGGCAGTCAGGTGCTGAGTCTTACTTAGAGTCTGTGGTTAATCACCAAAGCCCCAGCCTCATTCTGTTAACATATTTTACTCATGTGAAAGTTATAACCGAAAGTTCAAAAAGTAGGTGTTGTATAACAGATTACGGGGATGCGGAGGACATCTGTCCCACTCAGCGAACAGGCCTTGGAACAGATGTCTCAAATTTCTTCAAAACCAGAACATGCTGTCCGTTTTTCAGTAATAAACAGAATTTTTCCTCTTTGTCACTGAGCACTAAAGTATTATCTTTAATGCATAAAATATGTAAATTCTTAAAGCATCATTTTGCTCTTTAGTGAGTTTAGATATTACAAAACGGTTTAATTATAAAAACAGACAGACCTAGTCCTGGGACCTGTGCAGCTAGAAATAAATGTGCAATCAAAACTGCAATTACCTGCAGAATTTAGTGTAAACAGATCAGCAATCACATAACAAACACAGGCTAGTTTGCATTCTGATATGAATACAGTTAGATCCAAAGCAATTTTCCTTTATTTATCTTAGCTGCTCAGCATAAATAAAGCAAGGGCATTGAAGCAATTAGCATAATTAGAGTATCGTGGTCAGGCCCTGTGTGATTTCTAGAGACGTTTCACTTTAGAATTCTTTTTCCCGTACAAGAGTTTCCCTGAGCCACTAAAATATCGCTTTGGGCATTTTTGTATTTCAAATTTGCAAGTTGTCAGTTTGAAAAACCCTTGACACACGGATGTGAAAGCATCTCACACACAACCACAGAAGGTATACCCTCAGCTTTTCATTACTAAGAAGCTGGGGAATTTCCTTTTTCAGCTCTTTCTCCTTCTTGACGTTTTAACCCTAGAAATGTCAGGTTTAATTATTTCAGGTGCCACCCAGCAGATCTAAGGGTTAAAAACAACCCATTCCCCCAAAAGGTGTGACATTTATGCCACTTCAGGGGTTACACTTATAAAAAGAATTTGCAGCTTTCCCATGACACCCTTCTCCAATCTTTTATTTTCTTGCCTCTGATAGCAACAGTGGAAGAGCTTGTGTGGGCATAGGTGGTTTTACTTCCTCAGCACCTAGAACCAGCTTTTCGCCAGTGCTTCCACTGTTGTGATAGCATTTGGAGAGCTGAACTAATTAATGCTAGACTGTGAGACCATTCCTTGGCATTTGTAGGGTGAGTGCAGGGTAGGGAAAATATGGATAACCTCTGTTTTTTATTAGGAGACACGTACTGTGTCCTCTACCAGAATGGCTGGGTAGTAAATGTAAAGTACTTGTCACAAAGTACCATTTGCAGCTACCAGGCCAGCTGCGAGCATGGGAACAAAGTGAATGTGGATGGGAAAAGAGAAGGACTGTATCATGTCCTTTTTTTCCCTCCCATTTTTCTTCTTCATTAATGAACATTTCAATAAGGAAGTAACAAAAGATGTAGAAATTATAGTGTTTTTCTTTAATCTTTATAAACTGAAAGGGCACCTAACGTTTCCAGTAGGACATGGTGGATTTCTGGGCCGAGTTGTGACACTGTGGACTTCAAGAGCATGGGCTGGCTACAGTCAGCATGTATACCGTGCAATTAATTGTTAACTGTCGAAGAGATTTTGATTATTAAATTATGTATCCTATAATTTTTAAATTGTCTTTGTCAGTGCTTTGAAATCTCTGCTTCTTATGCAGGGGAACTTGTGACCTCATTTATCACATTCCTCTTACTATTAGCACATGGTATCAGAGGTACAAAAAAAGGGAACCTAAAAGGCAGAATCAGAGCATGAGCCATAGATTGGAGGACTAAGATATTTAGAGTAATCTGCTCTATTTTAAAGAAAGTTGTTAAATGAAGAATTACAAAAATAATAAAAGGGCCAGGGTAGGAATAGTCATGGAAGCGCTTTAATTGCAGTATCTCTGAACCTTTCAGGGTAAGTGTCCCTCCTGTCCCTGTCCTTTCATGCCCCTTCCATTGCTTCAAATGTATCCTACACAGTTTTAAACCCAGTCAGTTTTACTTGTTTGTCATTCTTTCTCTTAAAGGATCCAAAAAGAAAAGAAAAACACCAATTAAGTTTATCCAGGCCAAAATATTATTGCTCAGATGGTAATAATCCCAGTAAATTAATGCCAATACTGTAGGGCCTACAGAGAATTTGAATAGCAAAAACTCCTGTAGTTTTTGAAAAGAAAAGGCTTTAACTGCAGAAAGCTTCCATCCTTCTGACTGCATTTATCTTGCTGATTAGTGATAATGGAAAACCTAGCAACAGTTTACCACAAAATATTGGAAGCCATCCAGGCAGGCAGTAGCAGAAGCAAAAACCCCTCAAAATAGCGTAGGTAAGTCTGTGTATGAGTCAAGGGGCAGTATGGGGACACTGAAAAAAGTTAAATCTTAATAGTTAAAGACACTAAAATAAGTCTCTTAATGACAGGGATAAAGCAGCATGACATCTTTAAACTGGGCTGCTAGATGAGTTTGTTTATTCTTTCTTGCCAGTGATTTGCACAATGTTAGGAGTTCTTTGAATGCAGAAGCAGTACCTTAAATATTTTTTTAATCTGTCAAAGACAGTGAGTCTTTATGAGTGAGTGTACTTTGATTTCTCTCTTTTTATTCCAAATATATGTCTGTATTGTGTGTATATATAAAAGTGAGGGAGCAGATGAATGGGTTACAAGTTAGGGAACAGCAAGTTTTCTTCCATCTACTCTTCAGCATCTGTCTTGTCTATTGGAAACTATTGTAGTGAAAAGGCCAACCATCTAAGGGTGAAATCCTTCCCTCTGCAGCAAGCCTGCACAAGGTCTGCACACTCTTAAAGCGCAAGTCCTTCTTTGTTGTCATGTTTTCAGTGGATTCTGATTTTTGGTGCCTTTTCCTTTGGTGCTTCTGTAAGTCTTGTTTCTTGGGATTTTTGATTGTGTATAGCATAGGTATTGCTATACTGAGTCAGACTTGCGGTCCAGTTTAGTCTGGTATCTTGTCTACCAAACAGCCAGTAGTAAGTGCTTTGCAGGGAGTGCAGGAAACTTCAGATTAGGTAGATTTGAGTTAATCTGTCCTATGTGAAATTTTCCCCTAAGCCTTTATATTCAAATCCTGGAACACAAGGTTAATGTTGCTTACAAAAATTGGCTGTCCTTCTTAGCCCAAAAGGCATTCACTCCTTCATATTCACTATGTGTGAATGTATAGCTCCAAATAAAGAAGTTGTGGGAGGGTTGAATTGTGTGGGTAGCACTTCTGAATATCCCCATTCTGACAGTTTATCAGAAGGAAAGTGAATGTTGGAAATAGCAAAGGTTTATTATTTAAGGCACTTTAAAAAATTTGCCCAGCTCCTGTAAAAATATGCCTGTGTCCACTGAACAGAACGTGTTATCTAGGCTCCTGTAAAAAATGTATTTCAGATTACATCAAGTTTGTTGTGGTCAGCACTTATGCTGTTCAATATTCTGCCTTTTGGTGTAACTGTGGTAGGAAATGTAAAGACGTGGCTGGAGTGTACCGGGGGCTAGCTCTGGAAGGCTTAGCAAGCTCCTGGTGGCTGCCTAGAGCCCCAAAGATTAAATAAATAACAAGATGAAAAGTTGATTTTGATCACCCCCCTATTACAGAAAGCTTCAATTCACTAGTTCTCGTTCAGTATGTAACTAGTGCAGGTTGTTTTCTTATTTATTGCCCCACGTCTTAAAGTAGTAACACAAGCAGTCATATCGTAATTCTTGCTTAGTTGAGTCTCCAGCATTGCTTCTCAGTTTCTAGTAGTGTGTATAGTATTTAGCAGCACGTTTTCTCTTGGGATTAAGTCAACATGGTCATATTATGCCCACTATCCATTATCTACATTTGATCCCTAAAAGTAGAAGATCAATTTTAACTTGGCCCTGCTGCTTTTAAATCCCTTAATAGTGTAGACTCTGGCTGCATCTGAGACCTCCTGTTCGACCCTCATCCTTTTGGGTATTCAGGCTGTGACACCATTTGCCTTGTAGGGAATCCATCATCACTCACATGTTACTTTGGCAGGTGAACTGTGGTTTTACTCTTTATTGCCGAAGGTGAGGAACTTGCTCCCTCTTGACTCTCTCTGTAATCATAACACACACAGCTGTTTTCTTCTTCCAGATGAACTTAAGTTGGTTTATCTGGAACATTTTCTACTCTTACAGTCAGAAATCTCTGACTCATTTTATGAAGATGGCTAGCAGGTTTTAATTAGGATCCACGTCGAGGCCTCTCAGTATTTTTTTCAGTATTCAGCATGTAGTGGAATGCCCCCAGGATGCAAAATGAAGAGGGTAAAGTTTTGTTAGTAAAGCAGGACTTCAGATGCCTAAAATGTTTACTATGTACCTGCATGCTGTAATGGGCCTGATTTATGTAGGTGTTGAACATCTGCTTTTCTGGCTGAAATTCATGAGTCCTGACCATGTATAGCATCTCTAGAACATCACCCAGTTGCTTAAGGGAACAGATTTAAATCTTACTATATAGCAGCACTAATCAGGTAGCACTTCATTTTTTCTGGTGTTGCCCACACTGTAAGTAGTGGGAATGGATTGTTTACCTAGCATCAGGCAGCGGAAATAAAAACATGGGTGTATATTTACCCTTAAGGCCTTTAAGTTATTTTTACTGTCGTTGTTGGACTTCTGCGCATCTAATAATTTTGTTGTTACAGAACTTCAGCCTGCCCTTCAGTCTTACATACCCTGGTTTGTACTTCCTTTCTTTGGGTATCCAATTATACCTGCAAAATTAGGATCCTTATCTAGTAAAGCTAATTGTTGTACTGAACATCGATCAGTGAAAATAATGATGTGGGCACTGTTAGGGGCTACATCTTCTCTCTTATTCTACAACCTCACAAGGTTATTTTGGAAATAAATGTTTATGAAGCACTCAGATGCTATAGTGATGAGCATCATAGAAAAACCCACAAGGAAGCTTGTAATTCTGTCTTCAGAGCATGGTTTGCATAGCATGCAGTAAATAAGGCCTAGGGCCACACATTGAACACTGAGGAGAAAACAAAATATCAAATAGCTGTTCATTAAGGCAGTATTATCTATCACATGCAATAAATGAGGCAGGAATTCCAGTGGAATGGGGTTTTTTTTTTGCTTTGCAGTGCTCACCTTTGCAATATTAGTGCTTTTATTTTGCATTTTTCTGGATGTAATTTCTTATGATCTGCTAATGAAAACAAAAAAGTCAGAAAGATGGTGTCTTCCTGAAATCAGCATAGTTCATTGGAAGACATATAGTTTTAGGTTAATTACATATATTTTTGCCATTTGAACTAACAGAGTAACTAAAAGAAATCCACTGTGCTCCAGCATGAGGAGAGGAGAGGATTGGATATTACAAAAAAAGTTCTTCACTGACAGGGTGGTCAAGCACTGGAACAAGCTCCGCAAAGAAGTGGTCATGACCCAAAGCTTTTGGTGTTCAAGAAGCATTTTGACAACGCTGTTACATGTATGGTTTAACTTTTAGGTTGCCCTGTGTGGAGTCAGGAGTTGGAGTCGATGATCCTCATGGGTCCCTTCCAGCTTAGGATATTCTATGATCCTACAATTTGCCAATGACCTTCCCAGCTTTGCTGATAGCAGGAGAGTGGTGGGAATCAGAATTTGTGGGAGCCATTCCAATTTTTGGAGGGAAATTTGCTATAGTGGGAAAATATCTCTCAGTTCTGTTTCACAGTGTGTAAATAGTCTAGTCTGTCCCCTCTAGTGTTTTCTCCCATTTCCAATACTTGTCTTCCCAGTGCTTCCCACCTGCTTGCTCAGCCTGTCAGTATTTCCCACCAGCTCCATTTCCAATCTCCTTACCAACACTAATCCTCTATATGCATCTTAGCTACTTAACAGATCTAGCTCCATTTTCTTAACTCCTTCCTTGCCATGTTTGTTCATATGGAAGCAGACTCAGAGCCCTCTAAATTTGGACCAGGTGATTTGAAGTTCTCTTCTTTTCTCAGATTATGAGAATAGCCCAAATCTTCTTGGCTCCTAGACTAATCAATCCTAGAGTCATCCCTATACTTATTCTTAGTCCCAGCATCTTTGCTTCAGTCAAGTGACTCCATTCCCCCCTCAGCCCTCTGCAGTTCTTTGCCTCATTCTGTTTCTCCTACACAAAGCCTAGTTCATACATCCTTCCTCCTCCAAGGTACCAGACAGGTCACTGGAAGGCATGTGATCAGGCAAGTGGCTGTTGTTAGTTCTGGTTATGACATACCACTGGCCTGATGCAAATTAGAGGTGCAAATGCAAGCTCTGGTCAGGTGCCAGCAATCTAGCAGTACTTCTGCATGTTTTAAATGGAATCATTGAGATTGAGATTTTTTTGCTAGCTGTCCTCTAGTGAATTTCTACGAGGCATGTGTAAATTTGAGTTTTAGTCAAAGATTCATAACTTAGTTAAATGAGAGCAGGTTTGAAAAGAACAGTCTAAAGAAAAGGCCATAGGAATTTTTTCATATGGACAATGTAAAAGTGTCTCTACCACACTTTTGAGAACAGCTAAACCAGTTTGACTGAATTGTCCCAGAAATTCAGCCTGCAACTGATACCACAGACATAACAAATCTAAAATCTTGTTTGCAGAATGGAATGTATGATACTCCATAGATGAAAAGAATGTAAAATTGGTAAGATTTTTAAAAAATTTTTGTAAAGAAATAATTTACTAAAAATATGTACTTTTAGTCTATGTTATACTTCACAGTAATCTGTTCCAAAATTAATTTCCTGCTATGCTGGTCAATATTTTTCTACTTAATCTTCATACTTACAAAGACACTATGTCAGTTGGCAACACCAACAGAGCAAGATGAGGAAGAAAATCTTCCCTGCAGTTCCTGTTCTAGACATTAGGTGAGGCTTTTTTCCTGGCAAGTGATGCAGCCTGATTGCTGGAATAAAACAGTCCCATAAGTTTCCCACTAGTGTTACCAGAGACTCAATAGCATATACATCTTGTGTACAATGACCAGATGTCCTTCCAAAATCACATTAAAATTATTTCATTATATTAGCAGATTGATGTCTACTGTTCCCATTTCATTCTTATTATAAGCCAGGTGAGCAGGTTGAATCCATTTTAGGGAAACATGTGGCCCTCATCATATATGTTACCCAGGAAAGTGTTGGCTAACAAATTGTGCACCAGTGTCAGAAGGGGATGGAGCTCCTCAGTACTAATTCCTTTTCAAATTGCACCAGTTTTGCCCTGGTTAACTAATATCATTATATTGTTGTCACTCCTGACATCCACAGGAATAACTGAGTAAAGCCATGAGTCCTGCATCTATTTATTTCTATGGACTGTTTATATACCTACCTAACAGTCTGAAATAATGTTTATTACTAAACCAGATTTTAGTAGTGGTAAATTTCCACAGATAGCATGCACTAAGTTTCTGATCAAGGTGGAGCGTAAAGCTCACTTTAATAAAAAATGATAAATATTACATACTGGATGAGTGATAGAAAAAAGGAAGTACATAAATGCAGTCACTGGGACATTTATTTTGTACTGCTGGACAGGTCTACAGAGGTTTAGATTCCACAGAGAGGCAGATGTGGGTATAGACAAATTTAGACACATGGGGTTTGGCCTTTATAACTACAAAGAGATTTCGGGGGGGGGGGGGGGGGGGGGTTTTGGTTAAATTTTTAAAAATTT
>NW_010973368.1:476494-498994 GCF_000737465.1 Haliaeetus leucocephalus
CTGGGTTGGTGTGTTTTGTTAAAAAAAAAAAAGAGGTGGGGGGGGGGGGGGGGGGGAAGGTATTCTGGTATAAATTTTAAAAGTTCTAAATTAGACATGAGGTGTTTGGCTGATTGGTCAAGTATAGAGTTGAATAACAGTGCACACTCAAGATGCACTGACATTTTTGCATTGTATGGCTTTTCAGGTATTGCATCCTTAAGAAGGAGTGAGGGTCATGTAGAAAGCTAGTATGGTAGATGAATGTCTTCAGCTAACATTGGCACTTGTCAATAATTTTCCACATTGGTGATATATATGTGTCATGTGCCAAATGTCTTCAACTGATATTAACATAAATGGGAGAGCACTTGTTTTACCCAAGATAACAACATGTTTCTCCCGTCTTTATTACTGCTAAATGCTTCTTCTAGAAGTATTTCTTGAGATCTTTGTAAGGGGAAAGGGTTTGTTCTGTGACAGCAGATTTTCATACTGAATGACTGTGTATTTTCTGCTGACAGCTGTCCAGTGCTGACCACTGTAAGAGCAGAGTATTTCAAGAATTTTTTCTCTTGACTTGCATACAAAAGTCTTTTTCAAGGCTGTGCCTTGGACTGCCAACTCTGGACACATTCACACAGCTAAAAAGTTTGGGCAATATTTTTTTAAATATTGCAGAAAGTCTGAAGCAATTTCTAAGGGGAAGAACAAAATGTTCTCTAGGTATGTCCAGGGGTATTCTCTTACAGGAAGATACTGTGGGACAATTTATCATTTTGTGCCATCTAGCATTTTCCACAGACAGTATCAGTCTTTGTAAGCAAAGGATAAAAGTTATCCCTTGCAGGAATAGGTTAGTAATGTAAAAAGTTGGGAAAAAATCCTTCAGAGGAAAAGAAATCCTCCTCCTTCATCCTTTTTCAGTTCAGACATTGATGAACTGGTATTTGTCCGTACTTGTGCCTTTGCCATGTAAGCCGCTCTGGAGAGGATATTATTTGTTATTTTTCTGGCACTATTTGGAGCACCAAATAATTTCTGGATGGCATATCTGTATGTTCACACAGTAGTCTGCAATAGGTTGACATTCATTCTATGAAATTATTTATTAGAAGTGCAACTTAGTGTTTTTCTCCTGCTTTTTCTTCAACCTTCTCATCTTAAACTCACTCTATTTTCTCTCACACATTTTCAGTCTTTCTGTTCTATTTTCAGTGCTTGTTGGTCTGTCTTTCCGTCCCCCTTTTTTCCCCATTCCTTACTTTATAGTCATTATATTTGCCCATTTTTCATCATGTTTTCAGTATCTTCAAGAGAGCTTAGCTTGTTCATCCTAATATGTTCTTCACTTTCTATTTACTTTTTTGTTTTGTTTCGGTTTGGTTTTTTTTGTTAGACTTTCAAATCCCCCTCCTTTCCATCCCTCAAATCCATCAAATTCATCTTCTTCCAGCACATTCTGGAGCCCACTCCAAGGCTTTACTCCTTTGGATTCATGAGAAGTGCTCTGTATCCTGAAGGTAGCAAGGAGGACCCAGAGATATGAGCTCAATCTGGCACTGCAGTACCTCGAAACAGGTGGATATTCTGAGTTAGTGGAGGAGATGCTGAACCAACAGCTAGTTCAGGAAAACAACCTAATCTGAGTTTTACTTGTTAAAATCCCATTAATTTCCAATAACCATTAAAAAGATAAAATAAAAAGGAAAAAAAGAGAAGATGGCCAAACACATGGAACATATATGTGTTCTATAATATAGTGAGTGTCTAATCTCACACTTGAAATGGATATTGTATTTTAATTCTAAGACCTACACTCTGATCATGTAGCTAATGTCATACCTTAAATGGAGACATTTGTGGAGCAATTTTAATTCTGTTAAGTCAAATTTTAGTACATGTTTCTAGTACCTCTTTAAGTACAGTTTCTCTTCTTTGAGGAATAAAAATAACCTCAAAAAACTCATAAAGGAACTTAAAAAAGTAAATAAAAGTACTACCCAGGTAATCACATTTTCTTATTATTTTCTGGCCATTGCAATACAGCACTGATTTTAGGACCAGAATTTACAAACACCTCTAGATCATACTTGGAAAAATAACATTGTGTCTCAGCTCAGCCTGCTGGAGTTTGAAAACCTGTTTGTCCCATCTCTGTGACTGTGCAGAACTTCCATGGTAACTGGAAAGGGGAACTTTGGCCACCATATTATGCAAGACTTAATATTCCTTCTTTTTTAATATAAGTTTCTAATGGTTTGTAAATAAAATCTGTTGAATGTGAACTGAGGTAATGTGCCTTTCCTGAATCTGCAGACTGCAGTGACCAGTGCCTCCTAACACTGTGTTTTCAGGTAGCAGTTTCAGAACTTCTAAGAGGTAATTTGTGCAAAATAAAAGGACTTCAAAGAACATAAGCAGTTCAAAATAGTAATTCCAATTAGTTATATTCATTTTCAACAGCCCTACAGCTCAGACAAAATGGAAGTTTAAGTATCAGTCTTACTGATCAGATTTAAATAGTTTTAAAAACAATACTTTTGCACTGAAATTTTTGAAGATGTATTGAGTAGTCATTCATCCAAATTCTATGGCAAACCAAGCTTACACCCCTTTTTGTTCCCTTTGGAGCTCAGAATAGGTGCTGGATTGGCAGCCTGAAAAAGATGGTCTGCTACTGAACCATATGAAAGAGTGGTCTTAGTGTCATGTGTTCCAGTCTTGACCTAAAGAAAAGGATAAGCTTCATGTAAGTCCTTCCCTAGTGTTTTGATGGAGATAACCAATAAGGTTGCAGTTGTAATTGGGATAAGTGTTTGCTGGAATCACATTACCAAGGCCAAACAGCAGCTACAGGCAGGTGACAAACCTTCAGCCTCCTAGAGGTGAGAAATGAATGCCTGTATGTAGTTCCTAAAGTATTTTTAAAGGGCATATTGCTTTTAGGAGGAAAGTAACTGCAGTGGGACCAATTGTTAATGTAGGTCTTACTTACAGGGCCTTGAAAAGACAGGCCCTGAAAAGCAGTGTTTGTTTACATACTGTAGCTAGACATACACTCAAAGTCATAATGAGGCAACTTAGTGGAATTTGTTTTAGATTTTTGTTCAAATTCAAAATGTTGTATGTTTTTCAGAAATTGATATTTCTCTTTAAACTCAAATACACTTGCCTGCTCTCACACTCTCACGCACACACATATTTCATATTTTTTCTCAGGATGCCGTGTGAGCCATTCATTATTGACTTGTTCCTTTCCTTTGAAAGAATATCAGCCCACACAGTTAAAAAACAATTGTCTGTAGGCTTCATCCTCTTCATGCAGAAGTGTGTGGGTGAGGAGGATTTAACCCGGTTGTAAACTCAAGGAAATAGCTATCAATTCCCTCACTGCTGGAGACAGATTCAGGAAAAGTATCAAAATTAAAGGGAAAATGATGGTTTCCAACTTGAGAGTGACAGAGGAGTGTGGTGAATTCCCAAGATTACTGGTGTGTTTGTGCTGTTTCTCCCATCTACCATATTAAGCATAATTTGTGTCCATTTGGCAGAGACTTTGACTGATCCTGCAGCTTGCTAACAACTATTGTAGCTGGACTCCGAGTTGTGCTAAGTTTTGGAAGACTACGTACTGTTACTGGAAATGGGTGCATAGCTTTCAGACCACTTTGCACACATCAAACTCCCTAAGGACAGCCCATGTGTTCCTTTCAAACCCCATGTTGCAAATAATGTAAAGCAAATTGTTAGCAACTTTGTGGTAAAGGAGAATGTTTCTTCCTGGTAGTCTTTCCTCTCTGCTTCATGTTGCTCTTTCTCATAATTCTCTTTCTCGGCATATGAGGGTGGCAGAATGTAGGCTTACAGATAACTGAGCTTGCTGCTTGTTTCCTGAAGAGCTCCCATAAACATGTTTTTAAATCCTTGAATTTGGGTCGCTGGCCACGAAGTTGCATATATTCGTCTAATATATATCACTTCTTTCCATCTACAGTTACCATTTTTTTTCTCCAGAGTGAAATTCATCCAGTGTTTTGTGTTTGCTATAAATACACATCTCAGCTGTATTTCTATCCTTTGTGTCAACATTAAAATTCCCTTGTTCTATGTTTAGCTTGAATAATTACCAAACCATTTGCAATTAGAACTCTAGGATATGACCTCACACTGATTTATTCCTTCGTTTCTTTCTGTATTTAATACATTTCAGATACTGAAAATACCAAATCTTTGTCCTTTTATTTTGATGTTTATCAGTAATGGAAACATTCCAAAACAATCAGCCAAATACCTATGCTTTGTTCATTTATTGCCTTCTCTGAAGATAAATTGACTGTACTCAACTCTCTTCAGCATTTTTCTTCACCTAGATATTATTGCCTTGTGCAGCCACCCCAAGGTGACTGTTATCACTTAATTAAATCCTTGCACGCTGGGAAGAAAAAACAACATTGTTCGTTCATAACCCCAAGGAGGTGGTGGGTTTTTTTCTTTAAGCCACTAAGCTTTTTCCCTGCTTTATTAACTTATTCCTGGCTACAACAAGACATACTTTGTTGATGAGCAAAAGGTTGTATTAGCTTTTTATTTTCTGGGTAAACTTATCTTTTCTCTGGGAGAAAAATGTGGGCATTACAACAAAGAAAAAAAATGGGATCCCTCCAAACCCTGCAATTCTAGTAAAGGTCTGTGTAAACATCAAGCTAGTAAAGAGAAACAGGGGAGTAGCAGGAAGGAAATGAGAAAATAAAATGCAAACATAAAATTGGAACAAGACAAAAAAAAGTAAGATGACGTGTATATACACAGAGAAACTACTGCAGTGCTAAGGGAAAATTGGCATAAGGAATAGCATTTTTGAAGAGAAAAATATATCAGGACTCTTTATATTACTGTCTAGGGCAGCATCTTTTTATTAGCCTCTTGGTTAATGTCCTCTCTCTGTCTATTGATTTTAGACTACATAACACTGTGCTCTTGCTTTTACCTTTGCATTTTTTTTCCATAGTGCACAATCCTACTTGAAAACTATAAGAGGAAATAATGCAGATGAGCCATTCATTGAATATGTGAGACCTGTGATTTGCTTTTATGTTGTTTTAAGCACAGTACTTTATATGAGAAAGTTCACCTGAAGCAGTGAGTTGCCAGAATACGTACAATGGTTTAGCTGCCTTTTTGCTTGTTTCTAGTCCATTAAACGTAGGACCAGAAAATATGTTTATCTACTCTAAAATTTGGACTCAAGCAACCATATGTATTTGTTCATGATGCTAAATCATTTTGCCACCTGCTGTGTTCAACAAGCATTTACAAATAGTAAATGCTATTTAAAGCTGTAATATTTGCAAGAGCAGTTTATACTGTGATATCATTTGTATGAGAAGCATAACATTTCAGTGTGTAATAGGAAAGAGCTTTTAAGTAGTTAGATAATTATGATTTTTTAAATATTACTACTTGTAATGTGTAGACTATAATTATTGTAGGTCAGAGACAGTAGTATAAGTTCGTACGTGAACCACAAAATATTGATAGATTTGTACGGATTTGATCCAAAGCCAGCATGCCTGTTGTAGCACGTATCAGTAGTTAGTCTCTGGAAATTCCCTGTTCATGATAAAGTTTCAGACTAAATTCTGGGATTTCTTTTTGTTCTGTGCATTTAAATTCTTGTCTGTAGCTTTCTGAATCAAATCATTAATTTTACAATGTTTATACAGCTTAAATTTCTCTCTTTCTTAGCAATAAAAAAATCTTTCAGTTTACCTTCACAGATTCTGTGAATGCTTTCCAATCTGTGTGCAATGGATCTGCCATCCACAGTGATTTTAACCTATACTCTGTGTTTTTATCTAATCTATTTTAGCTTTGAGGCCTGTAGACTATGTATAGATCTATCTGCGCATCTTAATGAACATACCACAAAGGTATTTGAAGCCTCTTTTATTTGGAATAAAGGCAATAGCAAATGTATCAGTTATCAAGATTTTAGGTTTGGTTTGGTTTCAGATTACTATTAGAGAGTGGTTTAGGAAACACTGATTCTGCACTGAATTAAGTTTTGATGTCAAAAGTGTGAGATTCCTCAGAAGGAGATAGTTTTGGCATCAGTAAGAGCTTTAGGAGTCGGCTGTAGGCAGAATTTGATATTTACATTTGGGACAGTAAATTCAAATAGCTGTAGTGTGTACATACTTTCTGTTTACTTTCCAAAACTGTTTTTTCAGATTTTTTTTCCTTTTCTGGTGCATTCCTAATTGAAAATTCTAGTTCTACATCTGTTGTATTGTATGATTTTTCATAAATAATTTTCATACCAGTTTGTGATATCAGTGGGTGGCATAGTGACTTCATTGCAGGATTGGGAAATGGCACAGGAAGCTTGTGAGGGAGAATTTTATTCTAACAATGTTTAGCTAGAAATATGTGGCAAGATATATTACAGTTTCAAACAAGGATACTTTAAAGTTTCATACATCATGAATGTACATCTTTTAGGGTCAAAAAACATTCTGAATTTCTAAGCACTCTGGTATGTTTATTTTATTCCCTGATAAAAAAAGTAATTTAGAAATAAAAACAGTTAGTCTTAAGTACCATAGGAAATCACCTCTGGCAAGTTGAATTGTAGTCCTGCAAAGGATATTACTAGGCTGAAAATACTGTTTAGATTTTAAATCATAGTCAGAACTCAAACAGTCTTCTCAGATGTAGAAAACATTTGGTTATATTTCTGTTGCAGTTATCTTGTGTGTGTGTGTGCTCCTGCTCTTTCCCATCTGGTTTCAAACCAGAATCAGGGAAGGACTGATAAAACACCATTTCTTTTTCACTATAGTGACTGAAAACAGATTGAAGAAATTCAGATAAATGTCGGAACTCGTTAAAGCATGACCACTTAAATTTATTTATTTTAAGTTGGAAGGGTTGCTGCCAATTAAAATGGCAAATTTACATGCAGAAGTCTATCTATACTGCTTTCTGTGTTGTGTGTCAGGCAGCATGTTCATTTGGGCATGGTAACAGAACAGAATCTGAACTGGAAAGATGTTCACACAGCAGCATAAAAAGCACTGTCAGCATCTAGTTGCCTGTTTGATAGGACAAGGGTTAATGGTTTTAAACTGAAAAAGGGTAGATTCAGACTAGATACAAGGAAGAAATTTTTTACAATGAGGGTGGTGAAACACTGGAACAGGTTCCTGAGAGAGGTGGCAGATGCCCCATCCCTGGAAACGTTCAAGGTCAGGTTGGACGGGGCTCTGAGCAACCTGGTTTAGTTGAAGATGTCCCTGGTCACCACAGGGGGGGTGGACTAGGTGACCTTTAAAGGTCCCTTCCAACCCAAACCATTCTATGATTCTATAATTCTATTTGATTCTGGCTCAAGGTAGTTTTCCAGTGATTTAAGGAAAGGGAAAAAGATGGGGGAAAAAAGAAGCTACTGGGAAAATAAAATTATGTTTGAGGAAGTTCTGGTTTGTTAAAGTTGTTAAGGTTGAAGTTAAACTTGCACTAGAAGTTCCTTCACTGATGCGCCACGAGTAAGACTTGAAAGTACCCTGCATCAGGGAGAAGAGACATTGTCAAAAAGCAACATTACAGGACCTCCAGCTAGCAGGAGCAGGAATTCAGAACTGCACAATAAAGATGCCCAGATAACTGACGACAACTGCCTGCAATTTAGACAACCGAGCAAACATGTAAGGTATTGCTTAGGGTCTAGAAGAAGACATTGCTCAAGGCAGGAGACAATTGCAGATATATGTGACTTTTTAATGGAGCAGAAAGAAGAAAAATTTCACAATGGAAACAGGAAAAGCAAGGATGCTACACTCACACTGTGTGTTTAAAGCATCTTAGTAGAAAGAAATCGGGAGCATTTCCTTGGTTTTCTCTGGGTGGTTCTGAATTACAAGAAAATGGTGCTAACATTTGGCAAGAGGAGGAGTTTTCTTTCATCAGTTCCATTGATGAAGGCAGCTTTACCACAGTCATCTTAGGGAGAGACTTTAACCTTCAGGTCTGTTACAAATTGGAGTGAAACGGATAGTAACAGTGCAGAGCAATCATGTCAGTTCCTACTTGGGACACGGGATACAACATATAGATTGTTGACATGTGCAATAAATAGCATTAGGGTTGGTGGTGTCAAGACTTATTTGGGGCTCTTTAGATAATGTGTTGTGTGGATTATTGGCACAACCGACAGCTACTGTACTCTGCAGTGTCAAGGAAATCTTGAGCACCCTTTGATGAGCAGGTTATTGATACTTTATGCTGCAGCTGCTCCAGGGGACTCCTTAAGGGCATATCATGATAGTGTGACTGCACACTAAAACCCTGTGGTAAGAATACAGAGGAACATTTTCACATGGTTACTGTGAAACTGTCTTTAAAAGAAGAAAAATATATTCTTCATTGAAACCTTGTGTTTCCAGCTTCTGCTGGTGCTGTATGGACAAATCATAACCCACTCACCCCTCCCCACCCTAGAAAATAGGATTTTTATTATGGAAATACAAACAGACCCTTAATTATCACAGCAGTCAGAGGTGCCACTATAATATATTAGCTTGTATTTAAAAAAGAATATAAACCTTTTTCACTGAAAGAGCTGCTCTGTGCTGTTGATATGCTTGAATTTATGCAGTGAGCTGGTAAACAGCAAAATCCATACTTATCTTTACCTACACAGGCATTAGAGGTGAGCTCAGAAAAAAAAAAAAAAAAGAAAAGAAAAAAAGAAGGAAGGAAGCAAGGGAGGGAGGGAGGGAGAAGCACAGTATTTCCTCACAGACTAGGGTGAGATCAGAGTGCTGTTGATGGCAGAGCTACACACTGTCTTCTCAGCTGGTCTCCCATTCCAGCTGTGAAAGAGAAGTGGAAGGTCAACATAGCAGTGGTGTTTTGTAGTGGCAAACTGAGTTGGTTTCCTGAAATCATTCAGGACCAGACCTCCGATTCCATCAGGATAATTGATTTTCACATAAACGTGCATTCCCCACTTTTGTGTGAAATGTACTTCTGGAGTGAAGCACTGTAACCTCAAAACCCTTGAAAGAAGTACTGCAACTCAGCATAGAGATACCAACTTTAATGTGTAGAATGCAGATATAGTGGATAATTACTTCAGGGGAAGATTTTGAAATATTTCTATTCTTAATGAAGTCTCTAACTTGTTTCAGGAAGTTAATTGGGTTTTTTTTCTGTTAGTGCCACATATTCGCAGTACTCCTGCCTTCCCTGCTCTTAACTGCACAGATGAGTGAATGGAAACCAAATCTTCTATTGGTACTCAAATAGCACAGCGTAGTTTTCTGTAGATTTCCATCTTGTCTTCTGTTGACTTTTGTGTCTAAGACAGTGCAACCTGGCTGAAGCTATTTCAGTGCTCAGGGCATTTGAAAGGTCTCTGCTTTGTGATGTCTAATACTGTAGGAACTCATAGTCCAGCTTTTGCTGCTGCAAAGACTCTCAGAGGGTCTCGTCTCCATTATCAGTCTGTTTTCACTAAACCTGTAGGAATTTCTCTGAGACCTCTGCCCACTGTCAAATCTAGCAAAAACTAGCCATGGATTGGGATGTTGTTAGTAGGGCAGACAAAAACACACAGAGTAGAGGAAACTACTACATTGGAAGAACCACTTCACAATCCACACCTCGAAGGGTTACAGTTTTGTGGGCTTTTTTGTTGTTGTTGTTTCATGCCTCTATAAACCTAACTTTTAGTAACTAGCAGGTTCTGATTCATGCCAGTCCAGATTCTGCTTCTTTCAAGCGTCATAGGACTAAGGAGTCAAGTGGCAGTAACAGTTCTTGAGGCTTTTATGTACCCATCTTTACTGGAAAAGCGAATGGCCGCTTTAATTTAGTCCAGCTGTAATATGGATCCTAGAAGACTTCAGAGTGGACATCTGTGGAACTGCTACACAATCCCATAGGTGGAGAGAGAATTGGTATAGCAAATGGATCTCCTGCATTAGTACAAGGATTAATGACAGCTGGAGGAACTCTCAGTTATTAGGACCAGGTTCTGTCTTCTTTGCATTTTAACAGGGGATAAGAGGCTGAAGATAAGAAAACAGAGTTTTATTTTTTTCCATGTATCTGCTAAGGGTTACAGTTAGAAACAGCACTGGATTGAATGGACTTTAGATTTGTTCCCGATGTTCTGTGTTCTTATTATCTCTATATTCCATTGTCTATAAAGTATTCTCAATGTGTTCTTCTTTCAAGAGTATAAATCAGAATGATATGCTAGGCAAAGAACTCAATTTCTCATTCAAATCTTTTTGGTTGTCTGTATTGCCATCTAACAGATTAAATATGTTAAACGTAAGCCCCTCATCCTGTTTTTCCCTGAGCACAGCCTCTCTGCTTCATCTGTATGAAATTGTGTGACCCAGGTGAGAACACATGTACTTAGTTCTGGGCTAGAGGTCTAATTCCAGCAAGCCAATTGTCAGGATCAATCACCAGAGCATCTGAGTACCTACTGAATGCAGGTGTTATTTTAAGAGTGCAATTAACTCTATACCACAAATTCCTCCCTATAATTTTTTCACCTAGTTTTTCTGGACAACAGATATTTAGATACTTTTATCTGTTTACTTTCACATAGTGTCAGATTATGTAGATTGAAAGAAAAACTAACCAAACATGCAGACATACAATGAATATAAGATCAATTTGAATGGAGCTTACATAAACTGAAATATTCATACATAACACAAAAGGGCTTTAAACTTGCAGCTTTGGAAAGTAATATTTACAGCAATACTTATTGCTTCCACAATCAGTTGTGCTTGTATAGGTGCTTCTACCTGCACAGTGTTCCAGACAGATCAGTTTCCCACAGTCTCTTGCTGTGTGGTCTGAGGTGCAGGACTCAGCCCTCATTCTGCCAACTCTCGCTATTTATCATAGCTCCTGCTACTGGGTCACCTTACTCTTTCAGTTTTGGCACTTATGGTAGTAAATGTTATACAGGTGCATACAGTGTCAAGTCCTTTACTCAGGGCAGCACCGCTCAATGCACAAATGCATGTGTGATTGGAATATTTGTACCACTGAAGGGCAGAAACTACTCAATATTCAAACCCTGTGTATCCAAAGCAAAGCCAGTCCACAGTCAGGTGTACACTTAATCCTGACCTAAAGCAATCACATTCTCAGGGTAAGAGATATATAATGTAATCTCTGTATGATAAGTCTCATCCTAAATAGATATAGTTGATTGTATTAGATGGCATGCAGTTATTGGCATCACAATCTTGCTGTCCAAACAGTCTGGAACCAACACTAGGAATCCTATATAATTGGAGCTCACCAGGAACTGGCATCATAAAGATGAAAGGTCAGTGCTTTAATACACAACTCCCACAAAATTGAATTTTAATTAAGTGCAACAGTGTCGAATCCCTCCCTCAGGAGTCCTTTTTCTCCCTTTTTCTTTACACTAATATGTGTAGCCCTCCTCTCAGAAAAGAGAATAACAAAGACAGCGTATAAATATTCTGCCTAGTAAGACTTCAACTTCAGAGATTTTCAGCAGTGGTTAGTATAGCATGTACTAATGTAAATCAGTGTGTTGTTTTAGCAATGAATCATTTGTGCAAAAGAATCAACAATGAAAAGTAGAATTTGTCAATGAGAACAGCAGTTTTTAACCTTTTGTGTGTGTGTGTGTGTGTGTGTGTGTGTGTACCAGTGGATCCCCAAAATTGTCCATTGCAGGGTTAAATACTGTGTGGTGAATTTAAGTCTATAGACAGTAAGCTTATTTTTCTCAGTTACCTTTCACAGCCCCTCAGTTCAGTTTGAAGTTGTTCAGAATGGATAGTTCGGATTGTCCAGACTGTTGAATAGTTCAGTTTTCAGTTTGAATAGTTCCGGTTGACATCAGTCAGATGGAAGACCACAGACTGGAGACAACTGATACGGACACAGGGAATGTAGAGTTTACTGAACATCTTCTTGCAGTAAAACTACTATAAAATTGTCTGATTGTCATGTAATAGATTAATGTATCACTTATCATTTTCCGCTTGTTCCAAAAGAAGCAAAGAAAGTAAACTCATACTTCCTATCTCTTACTAGTGGTTACTACTCACCTTGTAAAATATTTTACTCAAGAGAGGTTGCCTCCTCACTGTCGTTGAAGAACAGACCAAGAGCTTCAAGTTGTAGCAGGTCATCAGACAGTTAAAATTTTAATGCCATGGAAGCCTAACATGTAAGTTAAAAGAACCTGCGCAACCAGCTGACTTCAGCGGAGCAAACTCTGTACTGGGTAAAGCATCAGACCACTTCTAACAAATAGTTTTAATTCCCTCAATGCACATCAGTGTGTCTTCTACGTGAAAACCTGCATGAAGAATTTCAGCAGTTCAGCCCAGCAATTTAGATCAGTTAATCAAACAGAAGCATAATAATCAGCAGAGATATAGAGGATATAGCAAAACAGTGCAAGGACTTGACCAAAAAATTTCACAGGAATAATGAAAGATCATCTGGCTTCTATCATGTGACTCAGTTTTGTTGTTCTTATCTGTATTTTGGCATTGATACAGTTGTCTGCATGTTATATGAAGGGGTGTGCAGAAGAAAAAAAAATTACCCTGTCATAAACTGGGTGCAGAATAAGTGCAACCTGCCTGTCCTGGATTTTTTTTTTTTTTTTGTCACATTAGTAAGGCTCACTATTTCTCTCTCTTAATAGCATTGCAGTATAACCCAAGGATTCCCCCCCCCCCGCTGTGATGCCAACTTTTCAGCAAGTCTAATAGGTTTCTTGGTGCAGTTCCCTCTATGCAGTCAGGATGGTTTGGGATTTTGCAGCAATAGAGAATGGCCTTCTAGAAAAAAAAAAAAAAAGAAAAAAAAAATGCTATCTACAAGGCAGAGATCCCTAAAACTCATTTATTGCTTTTGTATACAAAAAATTGTCAAACTCTTAATCTCTGACTTTTTCCTTGAGGTCCCTTTGCTTAGAGATTTGTAATCTTTCTGTGATTCTGAGGCTCATCTCTCATACTTGTCAATCTATTATCAGTGAATAAACCTGGGAGTATTCCTTAAGAACCCAACTGCCACCTTTTAACATTATTCTTGACTCTAAACTCTTCTCCTCTACACTCTCCACTTTTGCAATGGTTCTGATCTGGAACAAAATCTGTTTTTTCTAATCAAGTAGTAAATCTGCCCCTGCAAGTTTTTGCTGCTTTGGTTACATAAACATACTTATTCTGTAAGTCTGGCAAAAGGTGCATCAAGGGAATCAGTCAAGTTTACTCTTCCTCCTTCCTTTCTTGGCTTTGAGCTATAAAGCAGACCTCCTTATTATTGACACATTTCATTTTTGGCACTTCCTTGTTGTCATAATTTGCATCCTGACCACACAAGCAAAGAGCACAAAAATGACAAATTAGGAAGCTGGCATCAAAGTCCGTTCTAACCACATCCTTTGAGCTTGCCCTCTTACCTCATCTCTCTTACTGTAGTTGTTTTGGTGCCAAATACATGTTGCTTTGTTCCCAAATAAGCGTCATTGATTCACAAGGAGTCTATGGTCATGTAGCCATATAACCGTTATGGTGGACTGTGATTAAAAAAATGGCCATGGTATAAGAATTGAAAACAGGGTATACTATGTGGTTTATGGTGGGATTTTTACTCAATAATAAAAAGCTTGTAGCCCAAGGAACGCTGCAGTAAGTCCTAAGCCTTTTTATTTTATTTGGACTTTTGTTTTGTTTTGTTTTCAGCAAGGGATTAAAAATACTGTAGAGGAGAAATAAAGCTTTTAGAGATTTTTGTAAGTCAGTAGATGATCAAACTTTAGTTGCTCATTTTTACTCATGTGTATCAAATACATAACACGTAAAATCCTATTTCCAGGAATAATACTCTGGTTGTCTCTTAGTACTTAATTGTGAAAGCCCAAGGTCAGATTTTCCACCTAAGTAGTTATGCTTTTGTATATTTGTTGGTGTTGCTGGAGGATATTACTCTGATATCTTAATAGTGAGAGCATAGTAGATGGGCATTGAGGCTTTGAATCAGATTTCTATTAGCTACCGTTTATGCGTTTTATTTCATTTTAACCCCCCATCCAAGAATGGTTCCCATGTTGAAATGAAACTTACTTTTTTGTTGCTATCTTTAGTAAATCATGTTTTTTAAGCCATGCTGTAACACAATAAATAAATTATGCAATAATATGTTTATTATAAGAGAGGGACTATTTGCTTTCGTAAATGTCAATTGCATCCAATACTGCCTCCCTTTAAAAAAAAAAGTAAAATATTTTTGCTGTTATTGAAAGTTGTATGTCTAATTGGTGACAGGCTTTGTCCTCAAATTAATGCTCAGCTCCAGTTATAATATCTTTGTGTCATAACAGTGAAAAATTCTAATTAAGATGATCTGTTTGCCAGGAAAAAGTTTAGTGTATCAATTAATCTGTTTTATCAGGGGGAGTATTCCTTCGCGAGCCCCTATCTCCTGATCAGAGCCTGAATGATGAGAAAAACATCACAGATGCATGCTGCATTGGACAAAGAACACATGCATGCATTTAAATCATCTATATCTTACTTTTTACTGATGTAATTGTGAAATATGTTCTTTTTGCATTCATAATTAGGGGGTGGAACAGATGGTGAAAGCTTAGTTTAAAATAATCTGTCATTAAAATAACCTAGCCTACTGGTAATTCTTCACTCTAACTGGAGTTTAGGTCAGGGTAACAGGGGGTTTTGCGGCATTGGAATACACTAGAAAGAATTAGGGACTTCATGGATAGTATGAAATATGAGGATATTCTCCAGAAGGACATTGTAGTAAGACTCCAGTGAATTAAATTTGCCTGTAGTGGGAATATGCAAAAATGGCTGGGACAAAATTCCTCTGACAAATATAAATCCATTTAGTACGATGCATTATACATTAGTGCATATTCGGTCAAAGTGGTACAGTGGATTTCATATCCTGAGAGGAAATAACCTCACTATTCTACAAATACTGTAAAAGGCACTTAGTATTTTGGGTTAAAAACCTGTGCTTTACATTTTCAGATTATTCTGATGTCAGAGGATATAAATTATAATTATTGGCATTATTATTCAGAGGTGCTGTATCTAGTGACTTTTACATCTGAGTCTCGCTTCCTTCATGTCTACCACGTTGACTTGCTGGTATGTGACAAAGGAAATCTTGTATCAGTCCTGACTGGCTAGTTTAGAACAGTTTTCAGGAATAAGAAAACTGGCTCAGTAAATCAGATACTTGCATGTCTTTAAAGCATTTATTTTAGTGTTTCCTCTAAGATTTCATTCTCTAACAGCTTTGAAGAAAGCATATAGATTTCAGCATGGTATTATGATAAATCTTCTCAAGGAGGGGCAAGCATTAACTTTTGTGTCGGTTCTTTTTCATCTTAATCCAACCTTGGTTAATAATCAGAAAATTCTACATAGTGGGTAAGAAGATGTAATTAACCCTTTGACCCCAGAATCTTAATTGGCGCCTGTTGAAAACAGTGGGGCAGTTAAAAAAAAATAAATTAAAAAGTAGCCTGTGGTGATTGAAACAGCATAAGACATAATGGTTTTCTGAAATCAAAAGTACTAGGGAACTTCAACTTTAATCATATTTTGCATAAAACCAGTTAAGTGTAGGTTTAAACAAGAAGTTGCCAGTCTTCCTTAAATTGGATTGTGCTCAAAATTGGCATTTGGGGTCACCCTGACCCTTCTTCAGCAGCCGCACTAGATGGGATAGGATGGAGTTTATGACAGTCAACTTCATTTATAAAAATAAAAAAGAAATTAACTCAAGAATATTTTCCTAACAGAAGACACTCTACCTTTATATTCATGGCCCCTGCTTCAATGAAAATGGGATGTGTTATGAAAAAGCAGTTACCTTTGCAGTCCCTATTTCTATATTATAGTTGATGGTAACTGTGGAACATCTGAAACACAAATCCTATCTGCCTTTGAACTACAGTGAAACTGTTCAGAAATTCTGGCTGGAAATTACACTGTGGCGCTCATTTTAAAAGAGAGATTTGAAAGCTGACTAAATCCAGTACCCTTCTCGCATTTATTGTGTCCTTAGTTATATATAGGTAACATGAATAACACTTCCAGAGATTTCTCATTAAAACAAAATTGTTTGTAAATAGGTGGTGTACAATGGTATCACATACTCTTCTTCAGTATATAGCATAACCTCTGTTATGTTGTCTGCTACCCTCTCTGAAGTCTGCTGCTCTCTTGGCATGCACAGAGGACATACGCTTTATGAAAAATTGAAAAATTTCAACACGCATTACTTAAATAATAAATATTCATAAATAATACCTATGAATAACGAATGAGACAGTCCTTCAGAACTACTATTTGACCTGTATAAGAAACAACAACATTGTCACAAAAGTGGTCCATCTCAGCCCTTTCATCCTGGTGGGAGGAACTGCCTTGCATTGCAAGGTGGCTATTTCTCCCACTATTTTTATTGTCATTTTTCTTAGCTATTAGGACTTGAGCTTAGTACCTGGCGCCTTTGTTCTAATGTCTTTCTTTGTATTTTGGGCATGGAAGTAATTAGTTGTTCCATTAGCTGTTAATCAGTGGCTTTTTCAAAATACAATTAAATACACTGTCTGATTTTGCTCTATTGACCAAAGTGCTGGATTCAGTCAGTATTTGTACCCAAGCATAACTTCAGCGAGGTGGGAAAGGAAACGGAGAAGGACTGACCACGACTTAGTAGTCTCGGTTGGCATAATGAACTAATTTTATGGCAGGGGAAGTGACTAATCACGCAAGAAGCCAAAGTAGTTGTGGGTATGCTGCATTGGCCCTGCCAGTCCATCGGTGGTGCCTCCTTAGTACCTCCCCTGTAAAACTAGGAGGCAAAAGTAAGGAATAGTCTTCCAGAAAGAAAGCGAAGAAAAGGGTAAAGAATTAAAACTATTTAACTGAAAGGAGAGAATCAGAGCCAATGGCACGGAAAAGTAGCAAGTGCTTAAAATGTCTAACACTTCTCACTTTAACACTCTTCCTTCCCAGCTGCTGATGACTTTCCAAACTTTAGCCATGAAGGTTGAAATTTCTTTCTACAGTTGTGCCAACCAGAGATAGTTTTATTTATTTATATTTTTCCAGCAAAACTGGATTCAGCCAATTCCAAAACAACACTGAGGAAAACAGTACTGATTAAGCAGAAATAAAAGCTTTCTTCAAACTTTTCTTTCATTAAGAAGACTGAATTCCTGAATAAGATGATGCATAGAAAAGAAGCAGGAAAGCCATCAGTGACTCAGAGAATTATTTTTTATTGTTCTTACAAAACTCTATCCAGATATGCCAGATAATTACACACTAATGCAGTGGACTAAACAGACCAGATCACAAATGTGCTCCAACTGTATGTAACTCTCTTGACTAAAAGAGCAAGGGGACCACACTAAAAGCTTGGATATGTTATAAACTGAGAAAAGGAAAGTTGTTTTTATATGATATACACAAATAACCTGTGAAACTTCTTTCCTGAAGGTATCATTGAGCCAAGAACATAACAGGATTAAAAAAAAAAAAAAAGTCTTGAGCACAACAGTTATAAAAAGTAATTATAAGGAATATCAGATATCATGGTCAAGCCAACTAGTAACAACCTTAGCTTAGAAAGAAACTTCTAGTAGGCTTGTCATTACCTACATAACCATTATGGATATTTCAAACACTGTTCTGAAGCATCTAGGTACACGCTGTCAGACCCAGGAAAACTGACCACATCAGATAGGCCATTAGTCTGATTCAGTATGGCAATTTATTGTTGCTTGTGGAGAATGGCATTCTAGCAAGAACATATATAGATGGCCAGGCAATCAGGATGACGGTTCTCAGTTTTATTTCTAACAGAGGATTAAACCAATTTCCTCAAAGGAACATGGGATAGAGCATCAGGAAAACTTAAACCAAGACCTTTAAAGGTTTACTCTTCTGATCTTTCTGTGACGGGGAAAGTGGATAGTAGCAAAAGAAATGATACCTAGTGGGGGAGATCAAATGTGTAAAGGTTTTTATTGTCCTTGTATGGATCTAAGTTTGAACTTCACTGTTCGATATTTTCCACCTGTTATTGATGTTAAAATTCAAGGAACTGATGTTAATCATTTCAAAAGAAATTATGATGATTTATAAGAGGCCATAAATGGCTTGCATAATATAAATGTTTTTACATGAAGGAAATCTATGCAGATTTACATTTTTATTAATTCATAAATATAAATTAGAGTCTTTCTTTAATGCAGTGTCTTTAGTGAGGGTTTGTTTTCCAATATGTGGTTTATTCTTTTTAGAAAACACAGATTTTTGAACTAATTCCACCACCTACTACATCAGAGAGGGGTGAACACTTGCCAAAGACAGCTTCTGACCAGCAGCGTGTTAAAAATTAATCAAGAAGCAGAATAAAAAAATTAAAAACCCTCAGAAATCACTGTTCTGTATTTGAAAAGGAATGAAATGATTACATGACTTTATCATCATATATCTCCATCAAATTTGTGTGCATCTCTTATTTTTTCGTCCAAAACCAGGTTAATCTCTCAAATGCTACAGTTATATTTTTACTTTACACATACCTTTATCCCAAGGAGATATTTGGGATGGGACTTTCTGGGACTGTTTCTTGTTCATCCCAACGTTTGGAGTGTTTCTGATTTTCTGAGTTGTTTCAGCATTTCTAATTTCTGGAATTTTGTGATTTTACTTTTGCAATAGTGAATGCTTGTTTGCCAATAATCAGCCTCATAAAAAGCATAAAAGTAAAGACAAATATAATGTATGAAAGACAGTTTCTTCCTAGTGAATATTTGCTCTTATTCCTAGAGGTATATTTCTGTCTTCATGTGCAGTGATTTACTCCGTGTGTCAGTTTAGAATATAGTCCTTTGTTTATTAATTGCACTCATGTTTCAAAAGGTATGCATTAATCTGTGTAGTCATATTTTGATTTTTGATTTTTGCAGTGGAAACTTGAACCTGTCAAAGTAAAATCTGATCTAGAGTTTTACACCAAAGGGATGAAATTCATAACATTTCTATAGACCTAAGCTGTAAACATATTTGACAGTAATCTGCTGATTGGCTTTGTTTGTTGTCTCACAAAAGGAAAATGGTGTGTGTGTGTATGTGCATGCGCGCGCGCGCGTGTGTGTGTGTAATCCTCAATTAATTAACAAATTATTGAGGTCCATAGTGGTTTGAGTGATAGTGGGATTTTATTTTCTCTTCTTCAGTTTTTGGAAGTGGAAATTCTCGGCTTTGATTCTGGGGGATGGGGGGGGAATCTTCTTACATAGCATTTGATTGGAAGGTTACTTGTTTTCCTTATTTATTTCTTCCTGTAAAAAATTGAACAATATTTTATTTTTCTGTATTTCTTCTGTCATTAAAATGAGATAAATTTTATACAGTATATGACAGATGTAAGCATGACAATAAGTCCTTGAACTTTGGAATATACTCATATGCTGTTTGTTAATATGTAGACAGAATATAAAGAAATTGTCTTAAGGATTCAGATTAAAAACACTCTCACAGGAATCAGAACATTTTCCTCAATTTGTTCTGTGATGCCTTTGTTTGAATCTATTTCTATCTGGAATTTAGATTTTTATTAATCTATTCACTTTTTTTTTTCCCCCCTTACTCTGTAGTCCCTGGATGGATTTGTATTTGCACTAAATCAAGAAGGAAAATTTTTGTACATTTCAGAAACTGTCTCCATCTATTTAGGCCTGTCCCAAGTAAGTACATGCTTTTGATTCTAGAACATAATTGTGTATGATGCGTTCTTATGTTTATCATTCTTAAAGAAATAATAATTTGGTTTCTGTATTTTGTGTGGATTATTGAATTAGTTATTTAAAGTTGCATCTGGTTCATCCTGAGAAGTAATTGAAAAACGTATCTACCAGTATTGGACGTTGAGATAAGACAAACTTGTACCTGAAAACTTTTTGCCTTGAAGGATCATTATTAATTTATTGAGAACAAATGAAGTTTCTTTTCTCAGTTGTTTTGAACTTTAAACCTCTGTACCTGATAGGAAAGGGACACACTAATAGTACTTCCCTTGTGTCCTATTACTGGATGTTTATGGAGTACCCTGCATTATCCAGGGAGCTGACACGATGACAGGGAGTCATTTGGAGTCAAGAAATGCTGAAAGAGACCATTAAAATGTCTTGCAGGGAGGGTTCCAACAAGGACACATTTTGCCGCACTCACAAATGCTCACTAATATGAAAAGACAAATTTATAAAATACAATAGTTTGATTTTTTTTTCATTTAATTGCTGACAAATGTTTTTCAAAGATTAAAAGGTAGGACAAAAGTGGGGGGAAAGTTGCTTGTTGATGCTTATTCCTAATCCTGCAGCATTCAGAAATATTTAGGAAGGATAGCTTCTTTCTGCATGTACTTAGAAATGCAACAGAAAGATTTTGCATGATGATTTTCAGAGTAGGATAATCTACTTCTATTGCAGTCACCCTGAGGAGAAAAAGAAAAACTGAGATAATATTTACTTCAGCTCCTTTAAAATGGGACCCATACTACTATGAGGAGACAACTATTAACACTGGCAACTGTCAGTTTTGCTGTACCCCAACAATGAAATGGGAAATTTTAACATTTAGTGCATAAAAAAGACTAATTTTAAATATTATCTGGTGAGAATCTGAATAGAGGTTCATTAACTTCTCAAAGAACATGCAAGCAATTGGCTGTAATAAGTTCAGTAATTGTTATTTTGTGCTGGCTTTAGCAAACCAAATGATAGAAATGGAAACAGAGCTGTTTCTAACTCATATCAGTATTCTTGTCTCTCATTAAAGTCCCTCGTTTTGTAATAGACTTTAATCCCTGCCTTAATCTGTTTGGGAGTTAGTATCAAGAATCTCAAATTTTGAAATTGGTGCGCCACCATGTTGCTAATACAGTAAAGAATCGGAACTTTAATGTTTATTATTGTCTTATGCTCATATTAATCTGTTTTATGCATAGTATCCAACGAAGTTTAATAAGCCAGTAAAGAAGAAGGATGGATAATTAGTTTAAGCAGGTAAATGCTAATTAGGAAACTCCTGAAAGGCATCCATTATACACTAGCTTAAAACAAATTTTACAGCCCTGGTTAGTGGTGTAATCCAAATTCTGTCAAGGCAACTGCATTTTCTGTAATTGAGATGTGTATGTTTGCTTTGCATAACAGATGGCTCTGTATGCTTAGACTGATAGCTAGGAAAATAATAATTGCATTATTCTGGCCAAAAGAATATTAGCTCTTGGGTTTTGGCCATTTCAGTCAGTCCTCCTGCCAGCACAGCATATGCACATATATGGATTGGATTTTCAAGGAAATTGATGCATCTGGAATAGTGTGGCCATCTGAAATATCATCTGTTCAAGAAAAATTTGGCTTTAACCCTATGCTAGTCTCTTGTTAAAAACATTTTCTGCCACTGTCTTTTTAACTATAGGAGCTGGTAAATCTTTCCTTACTCTGAACTTACATCATGTTGTTAAGACTTCACACTTCATCTGGATCCCCATATACATTTCAAGCAAGGGTTCAGATAAATAAAGCAATTGTCTGCATGTTAGAGTGTTTGATATATCACGACAAATGCTTCCTTGTGTTCACTTCTGAAAGTATTGATGGAAAAACTACCAAAAATTCAGAACCCGGACTGTGGATTTTAATACAATAATAGATGAAATCTGCTGAGATCTACTAAAATATCTGTGATTTTCGCTGTTCTTCTCTTCTGTCTTTATGGAGACATTTTGTATTTCTCAGACCTACTGTATTTATATTTTTAATATATTGTTCTCTTGGTATAATATTATATAGCTAGGTCTCTTAATAATGACAAAAGAAATGCTGTAGCTACTTGTTACTAAATCACTATTCAAAGGTTATTTGTTACAAAAAATATTAGCAATATCCATAAAACCATTTCTCAAACTATACATGGAAATGCTACTGTTTGCACTACAACAATCTTAAAATAGTCATAAATTCTGAATTTCTGGAATGGTGCTATGTGATACATGTGGTGTTGCATTTCTTGCACTGCAGGTAAACATTGATAGGTCCCTACCCTGATACTCCCCAACTATACATTTATATAGAACCTCTAGGTAATTTTGCACTTCAGAAAGTCTGGATGTACATTATAAGCGTTTTTATTTGAAACATCTTCAAGTGCTGACTTTGGAGTCTTACTTTCTAGTCAAATGACTTCTTAGAGACTTCATCCTTGTTCAGTTGTGGGTTTTTTTTTTTCTTTTTTAACTAGTATGCATGGAAATAATGTACAATATATTTTGTACTTGCAAAGCAAAATCTCATGTCTCAGCTAAAGGAAGATAGTCCTTGTACTGAATCTCAGTAGGTGAAAACAGTTTTCATGGAACCCAGTTTTTCTC
>NW_010973368.1:503994-553994 GCF_000737465.1 Haliaeetus leucocephalus
TCAAATATTCTACGATGTATTAAATGATTCAATATTTGTAGCAGTGAAACAGTACAGGTTCAGTCACAGAATTCCCATTCCAAGCATTTCAGAAAGGGTGAGTCAGGCCACAGAAACTCAAGGATTGGCTTAAGGATATGAAATAAATAAAACAGTGCCTGTATATGTTTAAAACACCATCACTGAATGGCTTTTGGCTAAAAATAACCCTGCAAAAATAAAAAAAACTATTTTAAACTCAGATCGGTTCAACGATATCTTCCACTGCAAATCCTCACTGACAGTTCTACCTGTCCAGCTAAGGGGTTGCATATGAAAGCACAAGATCAGGAACCAGTAGTTAGAACAAGGATAGGGGATATGTCTTAATCTGGTGTTGCCAGCATCTTGTATTATTACAGCCTCAGTCAGGGCTTTACTTGCTCTGTTTTCAGTCAGAGTTAAGAGAGGAATCCTCTTCTGGGAAGAGAGGATTGGTAAGAGAGAAGAAGCTTTCCAAATTCTGTAGAGAATGTCTTCACTGCAGAGTTGGTGTGGGATCTAGCCAAGAAAACCTCCAAGTCAAAGGCTGATGGTGCTTAATCCCCAAGGTTTGTAGTGGAAATTCAAGACAATCATGTCCATGTGCTATTGCTCTTCCAGTGCTAATCTATATTCTTTAGTCACTCCCCATTCATCTTCAGCATTAAAATAGACCTATGCTGCCTTAGCATTTTAACCTCATGTTTCCCTGTATTTCTTTCTGGCATTTGAACCAGGATGCCATCCAAGACATCCTCCGCCCACGTTTCCAGTTGCACAGAGGCTGACACCAGCTTCCTGGTGAAGTTACAACGTGAGAGGGAATGTACCCAGGTTGGTTTCTGCATTTAGTGGTCAGGGAAAAAAGAGCATCAGAAAACTTGTCAGGCTTACTGTGAACCCATACTTTACCTTAGTTGCTCAGCTGATCTCAACAGCGTTCACATTAAATGTTCTATCTGCTGTTTGCTCATACCTTCAGAACTACCTGCATTAATACTGAGTAACTCAGCTCCCCTTGGAAGTTATTTACTTATTGTTCTCATGGCACTGCCACAGAAGCACCCTCTGCAGAATCCATGGAAGAGCCAGTTTAATGCCCTGTTATAAGCTATGCCATCAGGGTCTGCCATCATGACCCATCCCAGCACACAGCATACTCTAGCAGTGCTGGCATAGCCAAAGTCAGCTATGCAGCTGAGAGGTACTTCTACTGGCCACCAGAAAAGGCAGAGGAAAACTGGGACTACATTTTCCCTTCCAAAAGACAGGAGCTCAGATGTGCCAAAAGAGTGTAACGATAAACCTCCTTTGTCCAGAGTTAGAAATGTAAGACAGAAAGGAAAGGGAGAAAATATCTTCAGCAATGAGAGGATATGTCTAAGAGCAAGAATTATCTTCTGCTTTAGAGACAGGAAGCATGTGCATATATTGGAGGGAGGGGGAATCAAAACAGTGTGAGTGAGAGACAAAAGAAGTGCCTCTCTGGTGTGAGCATACAGGAAGGGAAAGGCAGAGAAGAGACATACAACGCTGTCCCTGCTCAGCAACTGAGAATCAGAGCTGTGAGAAGACACACTGTTTCTTCCTCACCAACCAAAATAAATCTTTTCCAAACCTTGATATTCAGAACTCATGCCCCAGCATCAACTCAAATAGTAAGACTGGTTTCAAGTTGTTAGGTATATGAAAATAATATTTTAAAGGGCTTATTAACATTCTGGGGGTTTTGCAGCCTTTACATTTACATGGCTTTACATTTTCAATGCTTCTTTTTCCATTGGCTACTATGAATGCTAGAAGTTTACTTTTATATTTAAGAGATGTCTGAGACTTTTGGGGAATATCATGATTCTACAGCCAGGCCTTTGAAGCTACAATCAAACTTCACATGATTGGCAATAAAATTGTGAGGTTTGGCAACAGTAAAATAGAAAGGGGAAATACTGGCTCATTTCTCTAGTTGAATGAGATCACATGGATCTATAAACTAATATGGCGTATCATGCTCATACCGCATTCCAGATAACTTTTAAAGCCTTTGCATTAATAAATCTGGCCTTGTACTAATAAAGTGTATGACAGAATTATTACCTATATTAATTATTTTGTGTTTAAGATTCTGTCTTTGGGTCTTTTGGGCGACAAGAGTATTTTCTAGGCTGAGTACTGCTGAATTAGGATGTAACCAGTATAGTGAGGCATAGTCTATACCTTTTCGTACTGCATTTCAGAAGGATGTCTCTTTTGGGACAGCACTTATTCATGCGTAAGTAGTAAATACAAAACCATATACATTCCTGACATTCCTTGAATGACAATGGAACTATCCATGTGTTCTTGTTGAAATTCCGTAACATATGCATGACAAAGATATGATGAATATTGTAAATGTGTCTCTTCCACATATTGAGGCAGCATGTATGAGTCATGACTTAAAGTTTGTAGGAAGAGATGCTTCCTTTTTTAAAACTCATTAATGCAGTTGGAGAAACAGTAGCTTTCCCTCCTGTGTTTGTTTCTCCTGACCTGGCGTGGGTCTGATCCACAGCCTGTAAGTCAGTGAGAAGATTACACAGGTTTTTGAGTGGTTCTCATTTTACTATATATTGTCAACATTGTCAACATGCTGCTTATGTTACACTGGGAATAAAGAGATTTTCTGAAAGTTATTGAGCAGTCCCTCTGTCCCTATAAGCATCTAGTACTTTGAATAAGAGTGACAGTTTGATTACTCTTTTTTTGTTCTCTAAATTGATTATAAATTGCTTGCATGTTTTTAAATATTTTGGTCATACGATAGCTTGATTTCTTTGTCCTGTCTCCAAATGTATATATTCAGATTGAGTTAACCCGAATCAGCATTTTGTTAATGCATTTTAAAGGATGTGGTTGTCATCAGAGTGGTTGTCTAAAACAATGTGGTGGAAAACGTCTTCTATTGTGATAGGTATATGTTTGATTAGTTGCATGTTTGGGAGGGGTGAACAATTATGATATTTTTATTTTAAAGCCATCTGTTTCCCATCTTCTTCTAATTCAGTCTGTCTTCCTTGTTAGCTCCCAAATTCAGTTTTGATGTATTGTTGCTTAAGCGTACAGTGCCTTCCCATCAGAAGGCAATTCATGGGAAGAATTGGAAACAGAAAGCAATTCAGTCACTGAAATGCACATAAGCAAATTCCGGTTTCTAGAGAGAGCTCCACTGAGATGCCTTCTCTTTCATGCTTATTGCAAGTTTAAGGATTTATCTTTCCTGCATTTTGGCAGAAATGGGTCTACAGAAAGAATTCTGTACACTTCAAATTGAACAAGCTGATGAAGGCTATTCCAGATGTTTTGTTTGGCTAAGTCAAAGCTGGTTCCTTAATACTTGTTCTTTTCTCCTCTTCTTTTTCGATATCATTACACTCCTCTTGGTTTATGTACACTTGTGACTGTGAAGAAAGATCTTATACGTTTGACAGAAGGCCACTAAAGTACACAGATGTAAACCAAATTATGCTTATTCCATTCTAAGTGGCTAGGAGCTATTTAACTGGTATAAGGACATTAGTGTTGTACCAAATTTGGACAGTGATGTTGCTAGTTCTGACACAGTCCAGTCTGCATTCTCATGATGTTGTATTGGTATATCTCTGCAGATTAGCAAAGTCTGCAGCCTCCCTAGCGAGGGTGCAAATTCGTCTGAAATAATAAGTGAAATTGTAAAAAAATCCCAGATATAAAAATGTAACTTTACAGCTCGTTAATTAAAATTGACATTTTTATTTATTATTTATTTTATTGAAACATTGGGTTTCAAGAGACTAGGAAGGGACACTGCCACTTTAATATGTTTTGAAACCTTTTCAACTGAGCAGGCAAGAAAATCATGTAATTACTGGAATTCATTCAGGTCTTTAGTAAAAACATAAGCCTTCATCTTAAATAGCATTTGTAGAAATTAAAGAAGCTAAACTGAAGATATTTCTAAAATGTCACAACTGCTTTGTGATACTAGATGATATGGACTATCCCTTCATTATCATCTAGAACACCTGGGAAGGTGCTGTGAAAATAACTTAGTGTCTTTTAAAATAACTGTAAACCCCAAAGATTTTAAAGGAGATTATACATACATACTTATATTTGCTATTTTGAATCAAGTTGTTGATGCGTGATATCCTTTATTATGGCATTAGCACCCATGTCACAGCAATATCAGAATTTGCATATAAACAATCAACATAATGGAATGGAAGTATAAAATTCAGAGATTATTATTATTTTAAATAAAACGCTTACCTATCCTGAAACACAAATATTTATTCTATGTGTGTATAATTATAGTGTTCCCATGATAGCTGATAATTTTCTGATTCTCTTTTATGGTCTCATTTAACTCGTATTTATTCTTTTGCATCCGTGGTCTTCATTCAACACTGGGCATCTTGGTGAACTGTAATACAGGGGTTTTTTTGGTTTTAACCTTCAAAGGAATTTAGTTCAGCAGATGCTACATTGAACTAGTCAGAGTAGAAAGGAAATGATATGGCTTTTAAAGGGCACATCTAGCATATCTACTGGGCTAAAGTAATTCTGGCAATGCTTCAAAGGATATAACTTTTGATGGTAAAGTAGGTAGGCTACAGAATGAAATCACATATGGCAAGCTGTCAAAGTCTTCCTACACATTCAGTACATTTATATAAGTGCAAATGGATGCTGCTTAGATGGAGTCCCTAGCAATTTCCTGTTAAATCTGCTCTAAGATTATCTGATATTATTTGACTAAATTATCTGTGTAAAAGCTGAGGACAACTTTTATGATCAAATATTTAGAAATTAGTTTTTTTCTTTTTGGCAGATAATCTGAAATATGAACTGCAATTGTATTAACACTTGAAAGCAAAGGGCTTTCAGTAATAGCAATTATATCAAAACAGGGATAATGAATTGCTGTATATCAACTTCAAGAGGACGTATTTATAGGTCAATGATGTCAATAGCTATAGTTGTAATAGACACCTCATTCTTACCCTTTTATTCTTTGCTAATGCTAAGCAGACACTGCTTTAACTTTTAATGAGATTGGTGACTATGAGAATCTCATTTTACAATGGAAGGAAATACATAGTTTACAAGGGATGGGTATTTTTCACCTTTCAAAATTTAACAATAAAAGCTGTTACCCTTTTATAAATGCTAACAGTCAGTGATTAGCCATTCTCCCCCCCCCACCCCCGCTAAAAAAACCAAATCCAAACGGTCGTACTTATTACAAAGACATGCTTTAAGCTTTATTTTTTTTTATTTTGTTGGTTGTGTTGTATAATGCTCTAGTATAAAGACAAAATGCAGGATGTGTTACAGATGCAATTAGCTCTAGAGCTAGGAGTATGCATGCATGTATATATTTATATATAATACATGTGTGTGTGAATCTGTATGGGTCTGTGTCATTGAAACGGGAGTCTTAAGGTTCTGCTGACAAGTTCTTTACTACTCTGTACTACACTGTCCCACAGTAGCAGGAAATAAGGAACGTCCAGCTGCAGCCTTACAGCCCTGAGCACATACATTTTTTCTCTGATTTTGGGCCATGGACATCCTGAGGATCTATGGTAGGCTAAAGCATGTTTAGATTTACTGGGAGATGGTGCAGTGTGGTTAGTGCTGTTGGCTGTTAAAGGTTGGAGTCTATTTGCCAGGGATGGAGTTTAATGAGATTTGGCCATTGAAATTGAAATCCCTCTAGACAGACCTTTATATTCATTTGGCCCCTCTCTCACACTTAACGTGTGGTGGCAGCATGTGTTCCCATCACAGCTCTGTAGTTTCTTCCCCACCCTGAGACTCTGCATGCCAGACATCGGTAATCAGCCCGTCAAGTTATCCACATCTTACAAGATCCAAGAGCAGAAAAAGAGTTCAGAAATGCACAGCTTTGGTGTGGTGCCTGTCTCTTATTTGGGCCCCAATTCTTCAGCTGCGATATCACACCAATACCTTAATCATGTGGGTCACTGTACAGATCACACCCTTGGCCCCTGATCATAAGCATGGGGCATTGTAGATTGCAGAAGTAAATAGAGAGAAGGTTTGTATTGATCTATTTAAGCAGCGGTTGCTTGCTCAGTGGCATATGACTCGGACATATTTCAGTGCACTTTTATTGGGATGGCAAATAGCCTCTTGCTGGTATAAAGGCAACTCCATCTGCCAGTTTCAAATCCATTTTCTGATAGAAATGGGAGTGTGATGACTGCTCAAAGAAAATCTTACTGCTTTAACATGAGTGGAAAAAAATACTGTTGTGTCTAGACTGAGCCTTAGCTGAAATTTTCTAAATTATTTAGTCTGAAACAGATGTGTGTCCTGTAAAAAATTATTCTAAATAGTAGTAAATTTGACAATGTGACAAGGAACTGAAAGCAGTTTTCTGAGTGATAAATGTTAAACAACAGTAACAAAGGGTAATGCTACAAGTTATACTTGTAATAAAATAGAGTATGAGTAGAAGAAAGGATGAATATGTCATAACAAAGGCTTGAATCCTGCAAACATGAACACAAGAATTCTCATTGAAAGCTGTGAAACTAATGATGTGTATAAAGCTATTCAATTAAATCTTTGAGGGATTGGAGCTTGGACTTTTGAACTGTGTGAACTCTCATTAAAATCAGTGGCAGTCTCACCGAAAGCAAAAGCTCTGGAGAGACAAATTAGAACCAAACCCACACATTCAAAATATTTTAATTATTTTAGTAGTGAAAAGGCACTGATATTGTGTGTTACCATTTTGTTTCTTTATGCCCTGTTTACCGCTATAAACAGCCAAAGTCGATGCACAGGTCATGTGTGTCTGCTCGACTGTTTGGCCAGTAAAAATGTGAAACTACGTCCACTTACAAAAGTAGGAAATGGGGCTCAATGTTTAATTGATTTGTTATACTGAAAGGAATTGCTCAAGTCTATGAGTGCCTCTTGATGTATATATTTAAAATACAGATATACACCATCTGAGTTTTAGAAATCTTAACTAGACATCTAAAATAGTAGTTGGTATTGAACAATAGCCCCTGCCCAGGAAGCAAACAAACCAGGGAAGAATGTGTCAAAACCCATCAGTCTCTTGTTGGCCCTATGCCAGGAGAACAGGCAGATTTCATATTGAATTGAAAGCTCAGCATATTTGAACATCATGGCCTCAGCTATAATAGGGTATTACATTTTAAAATTGAGATCTTTGCTTAAAACAAGGAAGGTTTTGGTGTTTCTGTAGATTACTGTCCCAGAAGTAGTGTGTAAGGGTAGACAAATGAGAAATAGACATATCCCAATGCAAATGTGATTTTACAAACCAACTCATTACCAGAATGGAAACTTGATTATCAGTGCAGTATACACACAACTTGGAAAGGATCTACTTTGACATCTCTCCTTTCAGGAGGTTGAGATTTATATTACACAGGTGCAGATAATTGAGTCCAAATCCACTTGATTTTATCCATAAAGTAACAAAGTTTCCTCATGGGGTAAGGGTTTGACACAGTCCCTGAACAGAAATAACCTAGATTAAACAAACTATCACTGTTCCAAAATAGAAACACTTATTTTCCATTTGCTGCTTTGGCTCCACAGTGAGCAGCAAGCATGAATTAAAAAGTGTGGGAATTCCCTTCAAATACTATTCCTCTATGGCATGTTCTCTCATTCCCCAGGATCCTAGACGAGGTGCTCAAAGTGACTCTATGTGGTGAGAGCTGAAAAATAGAGATAGGCAAACTGAGGTCCAGAAATCATCTGCTTCTGTTCTTCTTGTGAATAAATGAAACCACGGTTATGGCCATGAGGGAAATCTGAAACACTGGTGTTACCTTTCCTGATACCTGCAGTCATGTGTAAGACACAAGTGCAACTAAAAATAGCAGAAGTAAGGCAAAAATAATTGCTACATAAGCACAGCTGAATGGAAATAGAGAAAAGGAATGATAGTGATAGGTCACATTCTGTAGAGAAGGCTTTCTCTCTCACAGATACATTACTTTGGAAGCCACGTTGCAGGTAGTTTCTCATTCTTCACTGCTGATGCATTTGCTAGGTTGTTTGTAACTCTTTTCAAGATTTTACTTAATATGGTGTGATTTCTAGCTTCCAGCATGTCACACACAACTCTTCTTGATGTACCTCCATTTGAGCTAAAGGATCTACCTCAGCAGTGAATTTCATCCACTATGTTAATTTTCTGAAAGGTTATTACAATGGTATGATGTCCTTCAACCTCTGTGACAACATTAGGGCTGTTTTCTGTTTGTAAACAAAAATGGATTCACACATTACAAAACTAAAGCATCTATTGCAAATAACAATTAAAGTTTTAAAATAGAAGTAAAGATAAAATTATTTGATTTTGGTTTTCTGATCAACTTCTGGAGGTTCAAAAAGAAAAATAACGAACAATGATCACTTACAGAAAAGAGTTTATTTACATATAAGCTAAAAATTGTAGCTACTGAACTTCACCTTGAATGTTATCTGTATGCTAGGGAGAATGAGCTTCCATCTTTCAAGGCTGTATTGCATCTTTGCGTGTGTTTGTTTTACCTATATAAAATCTATTTTCACAGCCTTTTCACAATATGCTTTTTGGCATGTTATGTTTTGCACATATTCAAATATGTTAAATAAGCTCTGATATAAAAAGTACTTAACTGGAGACAAATACTCCTTTTACATTACAGAGCAATAGTGTATATCGTTGGTAGGAGGTGTGACTGTAGCATGCACTGCTTGTGAGAATCAGGTTTTGCATTATGTGTCATACACTGTACAATTTATAGTTTTGTGTGAAATCACGGAGTTGATTGTTTTATTTTATATTTCAGTGTAAATTTTTCTCTCATTTCAGTTCAAGTAACATTCTCACAGAATACAGGTTTTGTACTGATATGATGTTTCCTAGCTGTAGGCATGGCCTGTCCCTACTACTGGCTGTAATTTACTTTTTGGTCTCTGTCGCCTTGAGCTTGCCTTCTGACTAGTTTGTTGAATGATGTGCTAATCCATTATATTTTTCAGACAAGTGTATCGACCAGTATAAACAGACTGGAGGGCACAAACCTAAATGAAAGCTATACTTCCTTGAATCATTTAAAAAGCTCCTGCAGTGGCGGCAGTGCAAAATAACTTTTCTCTGTACATTAAATATAAGGGGGAAATTTCAATAAATAAAATTAAGATTGTGGGGAGGGGGATGGAAATGGAAGCTTTGCGAGCACATTATGCTGCTTTTCACATGGATGTGTTTAGTTATAGGAAGAAGAGATAATGTTAGTCAGCCACTTGAGAATGTGCTTCTAGATGATAAATTTGAAACTGAGCCCCAAGCCCTGCATTACTTGCCATTTTCCATTGTCCAGACACTCTCACAACACATGATACATGTTCGAAGTCATGTACTGTATTGAAACATTTTTATACAAATAAAGAATAGTGAATAACCTCACTATGGAACTGGCAAAACGGAGGGCAGAAGATGCAGCTTTCTGATCTTTTTCTCTGTAGGAGACAGGTAGAAGCTAATACCTGGTCATGAAAAATATCCTCAGGTAATTTATCTTAAAAAGAAATATCAGGAGAGTGGGTGACTTCTCAATTTGTACAGCTAGTGCCAGATACTCAAGTTCCTACCTGTCAAAAAGTGAATTAAAATTACAATAGCAACAGGAACTTTGGGCTAGTAATTCAAATCTAATCTGTGCACACAAGTGATATTATGGAAAATGATGTTTTTCAATTAAAATTACAACTCTACAAAACTGTAGTAATCCCATGATAACAAGAAAGGGGATCATTTTTCCTTCAAGGCACATTGGATTCATCTTGCATTTGGAAATAGTTAAGCTATGAATTACTAGAATTTCTGCAGACTTAAGTGTGACAAACTTTAAAAAAAATCATTCCCTGTATCTCTCCTGAAATGGAAGATTCCAAGGAAGAGAATTAGATGTTTCTTTCCCAAAGGAATTGTTTTTTTAATGTTTTTTCTTTCAGTTTCAGGTTTAGTTCCATCAGGTTGACAGCAAAACTGTCTGATTTCTATTTAATAATTCATTCTCAAGGTCTCCATGCATTTTTATATCACAGTTTACACCTTCTTAACTTAGAAGGTGGCTGTTATCTACAAGCTACTAAGAGAACTGTGATGCTTAACAGTCATTAAGGCATCATGTATGTTTAAGAGCATTTCAAAGATCTGGTGTTATGCTTTTTCTAATGAATTAAAAGCCCAAAGTTCCGTCCCCTCACAACTGCAAATGCACAGATGACAGCTTTTTTATCCATTCTGAATCTGTGTTTGGGTTACTACTCTTGAACTGAAGAAGTTTGCATGCCCAGTTCTTCCAAGAAGGGGACCTTCATGAGTCTTGAATTTGTATCATGAAATCATGATATAAATGACTGTTTGGCCGTTGACCTCAGGCAGACCCACATTCCCCCCCTCCTTTTTGCTGTTCCTGCCTCTCTGAGCAGCCATACCACTAAAGCTATGACTGTAACCATTTAACAGTCAGACCAGTCACGGCAGTTACCGTTAAGGCTGCAAAAACTGGAAGCAGCAAGAAAAACTTTGTCTTGGGTTTACCAAACAGTCAGAAAGTATTTTTATGGGGTTCTGATGCATCTATACTTTTTAAGTTTGGTATCCCTTTCAGTTATGAGAATTGTGAGGTTTTTCGAGGGGGTTTTAGCTGGGGTTTTGTATTTCTTTCATCTTGTAGAGCTGTCTTCACAGGTTATTGGCATGAACGAGATACTACCAGGTGTAGTCTTTCCAAATATGGCTGCCGTTGTTTTAATTAGTGTCTGAGGGTATTTAGAAGACTTAGTTTGAAACGAGCCTTACCTTTCCGACTATTTCTGCCCAGCCGATGAAGCATTTTAATCCATTTGTGCTTTCAAACTAAGGTAGTCATCCTTCACATCAAAATATCTGCACCTTATCAAGATCAAAGCTGTCCAAACTTGACTTTGCAACTACACAGATGGCTGTAAACATGACACCAGAATATTACTTTGGCTTCACTTGACAGAATTGAAAATTGTCCATGCAGAACTACCCAGAATTTGTAGAAAATGTTATTTGTAGTTTATTGTTTATGAATAAAGCAAAGAGATTAGAATTAATAGCGATCTATGTCAGTTTAAAGAAAAATGTGTTATTTGCTTCATTTCCGTGTCTCACACAGAGAAATTGCTGAGCAGGAGTTGATCGCTATACAGGAGGAAGGGAATGCTTGTAGATTTTTCAGCCAATTTTAAGCATTTTTTAAATAATGTATTCATAGCTAGTACATGCAATAAATAATATGCACCATCATTAAAACAGGAGTTTTTTGAGTAGAGGCTTGGCCTTGTAAATGACAGCTTTCTAAATAAAATAAAAATTCGAAAAGGCCAGTATACTCTTGAAATCTTTATTTCAGAGCATATGACTTGAAGCATGATGTGCAGAAGACAATGTTTCCTTTATGTAGCTCAAACATTTGCATAGGAGCTTGCTGTTTTGTAAATTCCAAGCAGCATAAATATTGATATACCATGCTTAGCTTCCCACATACCTTCAATTTGGTTTTGTCTAAATTACAGAAAGGAAGGTACAACTGTGTGCACTGTTTAAAGGCATGTTTCTTTCTAACCTCTGCTTTCTGAAATCATTGTTATTCAGGTTCTTCCACCTCACCACCCCGCTCCCGCCGTCTCTATGCGAGCATCCACACACACATGCACACTCCAGTCTATCTATCTGTGTAACAGTTTCTAAACATTCAGCATCCTGTTTTGTAACTGTGTAAGATGTACTGTAAAGATCAATGATAGAAAGATTGTTGGAGGATTTTGAAGGGAAAGTACTTACGTGTTTTTGTTGGGTATTTTGCATAGTAGTGAAACCATTTACATGGGCTTCATACACAAATAACCCCTAAATAAAGCACTTTAGCCTGATGGAAGGAAAAAGCCCTCCTAAATCAGAACTACCAAAAACAGTCCGTAAAAGAAAGAACATAAAATGCTTCAAATTATGAAGGAGTTATATCAACTGGTTAATTGCAGTTGAGAAATAAGTACATTCCAAATGCTGGGATGTCTCCTTGGTGCTACATGTTTAGGGAAGAAATATTAGTTTTATTGCACTGTTTCTAATGAAAGGACTATATCTGCATTTTTTTTTTCCTGAGTACTGGCAAAAGACATTGAAAGATGAAGTGTCAAATTATTTTCCCCCCCTCAAAACACTGCATACCCATGAGAAGTGATTTTGTTGTTGTTGTTGTTGTTGTAGGGTAAATAGAATGAATTATATCACAGCCGTGCTTTGCAGCAGATGGGTAATAAAGTCTTCAGCAGAACAAACCTGCCCTGTTCAGTGTGCCGAGTGCTACTAAACAAATAATCAGTCAGATGCATACGGGGTTGGCCAACAGGAATTGGGAATTACAGTTTGCAACACAAAAACACCTACTTTGAATCAAGAGAGAAAGTAAATTGGGTGACTGTAGAGTTTCCATTTCGCATATACAGGTGACTTATTTGGCTGTTTTCCTACTAAAAGAAAAATGACCTTATCTTTTAACAGAAATTTGCAGTCTGTACTACCAGAAGAATCAATATGTACTAAAACAAAAAAATGCTGCCTTATCATTTATTAAAAAAACCAAACAACCGAAGATTTATAACAGACCAGTTTAGTGAAAATATCAGCTATCTGTTACAATTCAGTATCTACTACTTAAGCTTCTATTTCTTTCAAAGACATTTTTAAAAAATTATCTGATATTTTGTTTCCCTCACAAGGTGTAGAAGGACCTTTTTGATTGTACAAAAAAATAAAATGTTGCTCTCTGCTCATTCGATCTTTATGTCCCTTCTTATCAAATAAGTAACCAGTGTTTGCTCAGTTTGGCTTCTGTGTTGATAGCAAGCAGTCCTAAAAAAATAGCTTGCATTAAAGCTCCACCCTGAACATTGTGTGAGATCAAAAGCAAAAGGATGAGGTGAGAAGAAACTAGTGACAAGCACTAATGTAAAACAAACATCTGGAGTAACAGAGAAGTTTCTTCTTTTCTTATTTCATTTATATAAAAGGTCTTTAGATTGTTGCCTATAATAGTGGAAGCTACAAAAAGATGGAAGGATAGATGTATGACTGCCAAACTGATGATTTTCGGGAACTTCTGGCTTCAAGACATGAGCAGTACTAAACCACAGACATTTTTCTTTGTTTGTTCTTCCTAGCAAATATTTTAAGATATGTTGGGAAGAGCAGCATTTGGAAGACAAAAAAATGTTGCTAACAAGAGATAATAATCTTAAAAACAAAGGCATATGAAGTAAAATCAAGTAGGATACAACGCTTATGCAAATTAAGCAGAATTTCAGTGAGGATATGTAGCCAAAATGAAGAATATAAGCTGCCATACAAATAATCTTCCCCAAAGAGATAGCTGCATACTGGGTACAGAAAACAGATGATAAAGGTCAGTCGTCCACTGTCACTGGGAATTCAGGTAGTAAACACTGTATAATAAAGTTTTCTGAAGTATTCGAATTGCAGAGAAGCTCAGACTTCTTTTGTCATTTTTCTATGGTGCTAAGACAGTATGTTCTCTCACAGTATGTGTGTGCTTGGTAGAACAGCTCTTTTCTTTTTTTGGTGGGACAACCAAAACCAAACTGCTGCTTGAAATGGATTTTGAGGTATTCATAAGTCACGTTAAAGTAATTTTACAGGTTAGAACTAAAGTTGAATTCTTTCCTAAGATACCTAAAAATCCATTATCAGACCTAAAGAAAAGGGAGTTTTTTGATATATTCCCAACCTGTTATATTTTCTTTCTAGCCTGATGCAAAAATCCAAATTGTGACTTACGTAGCTAATCACTCTATGTAATTGTCAAAGGAATATGTTTGAGTTTGCTAAGAATTTCATTCCAGGACAGGGAAAGTGGCATTCCAGGACCCAATAACCAGAAAACTCTTGTTCATTGTAGAGAAAAGGTATGACATTATGACCATATTCTCCATGATATGTTTCTCCAGTGCTTTGGTTTTGCACGTTTTTAAAGCTAGAAAATATGTTTACCAAAGGAAGAAACAATAGAAGATTATCAGTTAGGGTGGGAAGGTACGCTGTTTCTTTGCATCTGCTCTTTTTTTCTCTTGCCTTCCTTTGACAAACAGTAGAGGAGGGCTGCCTGGCTCAAGACCTGGCATTCCAGCTCTCAAGCTAAACAACCTCTAATAGCTCTGCCTCTCAAAGTCAAAATATTGATTGGGGAAACTCTGAATAAAGCACTTCAGAATAGGACTGAGCAGAGAGCATCTGTGATTGAAAACAAGTGCCCTTATTAGTTCTTTCATGGGAACTAACCTACAGGAGATTTTATTGCTCAGCTATCAAATCAGCATTACTATCCACATTCCTCCCCACCCCCCACACCAGTTTAGAGTTTGGATTACATCCCACAGTCTAGCCGTTGAAAGAAAAATTATGCCATTTTAGCATCAGATGAACACCTTACTTCCCTGTAGGAATTGGTCTGCCACATCTTAAGACACAGTCTGCACTTTCTATTATGTACTGGCAACACAAGGAGTATGCAGTTTGCTTTTCCAGAAGACACTTCATTCAGTCACTCACCCGCTACTTAGAGCAGTAAAAAACCAGAATAGCCAGGATGCACCGGCTTCTGATGAATTACTTAACTAGAAGAGACCTTAAGCAGTAATCTGTAAAAGAATTTTTTCTTTCTTTTAAAAATTACGGTTTCAGAGACTGAGAAGTTTTATCCAAAAATCATTGAAAAATTTTGTTATTTGCAAGCATTCCAACATGAAAGCATGAAATATAAGCATCATAGCTATTGAGGTATTAATCTGCTGATTTCAAGGATGCTTACCTCATATATCAGATACAGACACTGAAATAACAGTCACAATGTAGAAGTAGATGAAATTTTTGCCTCTGAAACACATCACCTCAGTTCTCTACCATACAGCTTCTCATCCATGGCCAGGCAAAGTCCTTATGTGGTGGATGTGCTGTATCTTTCCTTACCTTCCTTTCTTTGTTCCTCAAACACATGCTGAAATAGAGGTATGAACAGCAGCAAAACCAACCAATTCTGTGCATTTGGGAAGAAGTGTAAGTAAAATGGTGGAGGTCTTGGCTGGAAACCAGAGTACATGGGGCACTACTCGGTACCTAAACAGCTTTAATGTTTCAGACGATGAGAGCTGTTTATTTGTCAGTGCAGACAGAAATAATACTTATTCGAATTTCTTCAGCTCATGATTTCTCTTATTGACCTGCTCAGTAAGAAGCGTGCTCAGATTCAGATAGCTGTATTTGGCTCCGTAAGGGAGAAAAAGATAATGATCCTTCTCACGTCACATTATTCCTAGTGTAATAAGAAAACTTATGCAGTCAAAAAGGTGTTAGCCCTCGTGGACCCAGTAGCTCTATCTCTAAAAACTGCTGTTGTCTGAGATGCTTAGGAACAGTGATTCTGTCTGAAGTGAGCTACTCACTGTAAATGAATGTCTTGAAATTTCACATGAGCTGCTGAGTCTCGTATTTTAATATGAACAGGAAGTTTAAAAGTTATTCCATTAATCAAGGATAAGGTTCCAAAAGTGCAACATGCAAAACTATGACTTCTAAAAGGAGACCCACTTATTTACTTATAAGAAATACTAACCAGGTGGTGATACTCAGCAACCAGCTATGTTGCCAAGAGATGTTGGGGCATGCTTGTTCAATGGGTATAAGCACAGCCATAATGAGATAATCACAGATAATCCTGAGGATTATCTCAGTATCAAGGTATGTATCAAATCTAAGCATCTCAAGATTTGGGATTCAGTTTAGAAAAGCAGAGAAGCACTAACAGGTGTTTTCTTGCTCTTTTAATTTTCTCTAGTATCCCTTCATTCTTCTATTTTGAGCCCATTCTCTCCTAACGTGGTTTGTAAGATGAAAGAGAGAGAGAAAGAATGTTATGTTGAGTTAGTTCTAGAAGTTTTGGCATTTAAAGCTGTTTCACCTTCTCTTTTTTCACTGGTAGGTTCCTCCTCTGCCACCATAACTTCTAAGGTCCAAAGTATTCACTGATTGTAAACAAACTTTGCTTGTATTCATGTGGCCTGGGTTTTGGTTGGATTTTTTTGGTTTGGTTTGGGTTTTTTTGGTTTGTTTTTTTGGGGGGCGTTGTTTTTTGTTTTTTTTGGGGGGGGGGTCAGAAAAGCAGTAAAAATTCTTGTACATATAACTACTTGTGCCTAAGATTTTTTATAAAACAGATATCATAAGTGAAGCAAATCTGAGAGGAAATTATTCCATTTATCAGGTGCCTTCATTCTTTTTACAGATAGGACAATAAGGAACTGAAAGCATGTCCAACCATGCAGCCACAAAGAGCAGCAAAGCTGACATTTCTGTCTTGACAAAGCCCACAGGGGTCATTTGCAAATTTGAACAAATTTCTGTAGGAATCATTAGAATGTCTTAAGACATAAAGCACATACAAAATTGAGAAGTCCTTGTTTTGGTTTGGTTAGGAGTTTCTTAAAAGAAGTAGGCTAATATGTCTTGTTGCTTTATCACTTGACAAAGCTGCATCTTTTGCTTCAAGCAGTGCTAGTTCAAGAATCAGAAACAAATTTGAAGCACAGAAGTCAGCGTTTGGAGCACGAAATGTGTTTGCTTAATAAAGCCTTCGTATAGCTCAACATTATTTTGTTACTCCTCTTACAAATTATTTGTCTTAGATGAGTGTGTTCTCAGAAATTAGAGGCTTTTCCCCATCATGTAATTAGTGTTTTAAAAATAAAGCCAGTTTTTTTTATGGTTTAGGAAGTGAGAGAAATACAAGCCATGTTTTTCTAATTATGAAGCTGCTGTAAAAATGCTCTATAAAACAGATGTACTTTGCAAATTAGAAGTTGGATTCAACCCTTATACTGCTTTAAGGTGGTTTCCATTTCATCCTGTAGCACAAATTGTGGCAGCTGAAATCAGGTATGATTTGAATGCGCCCTAAGACAATCCTACCTGTTTGTAAGACTTTTTTTTTTTTTTTTTTTTTTTTTTAAAACTTGTATATCATTGTCCTGTTGCTTTCTAGTCTCTCTTGGCTGAAATAATTCATCTTTGCAATAACAGCTTGCAAGTTTTTGAAATGCTTACTGTTTCACTTCAGTTATTATATCATGATTTTTATTAATTAAACTGATACTAGGATTTTCCAACTGTTTAATGCTGCATTGCAATATGCCCACATACGGGTACTGGCTATTTTTTTTAGTTAGGTGATGAAACAGTGTAACCCAAAGGGTTTGCAGTGACTTCCCACGTTCCAGAACATTTTTGATAAACATATAAAACCTTCTGTTCTGTGACTTAATCCACTGAAACACAGGGACAAAAAGTGATTAAAAATTGAAATGCTGAGGAGTCTGGGTAACTTAGAGAATAAGAGGCTGGCTTTTTACATCCAAATTTCCTTTTGAGATTCAACCTCAGGTCTTAAAAGGAGTTATTTTCCTGGATTTCTTCAAATTCTGCTTAGCACTCAGTGACTCACGTTACAAGACCAGGACACCCACTTTGAGGTTCTTGGGGTCTAACTGGCATGTTCTCTTCGGTGAAGTCAGACAGCAAGATTAGGTAGTACGCTCATGATGACATGTCCTGCCAACATGAAACAGGTAGCCGCTGAAAATCTTTCTGACCCCTTTTCACATTTTTCAAACTACATTTTAAGCTATTTTTTAATGCTTGTGAAAGATTGTGAAATATTTTGGATGGCAATAGAAGGGCATAGGCTATGATGGTGAGAGTTTCTCTTCACATTGAGTATGCTCTGGGGATACCACAGGAAGGATGTACGGGAAGTCTGGGGCTTGTACCATTCAAACTATGGCTTCTTTTCTGAAATATCAACAAAGATAACAAGTTTGTGGAATTCTTGTAGTGGTTCTGGGGGGCTTGACTGAGGCAGGCAATCCCCTTCAAGTAGCCTGAGAGTTGTTCAAGTGTCAATAACTTTTGTTCATAGTATTCTCTCTGCAAGTTCCCATGGGTTAAAGGGTTCTGAATTTCATTTTCATCTTACCTTGAGGATGGTTAGACCTTTGTGTTTGTTCAATAAGCCACAAAACCTCCTCAATATTGATAACTTAAACTTTCACAGTATTTTTCTCTCTAGGGGTTTCAGATACATCCAGTCTTTTTCTGTTGGCTAATTTCTGTAGTCTAGTATGCAGCTTTCTTTCTTTTCTTTTTCTCTAAATCATTGTCCCTTTAGGAGTTAAAGCAGAACATTCTTTAGTATACCATGAGAATTATCCATCTACCAATAGACTGATTTCACTACAGCTATTCATCCAAAAAATAATTCACTATTCTAGGCAACTTTAATTTTATATAAATACTTACTCTATTTCCACAAGAAGGAAACAGCTTCTTAAAACCTTTCATGCAGTAAGCAGCTACCTCCTCACCCAAAGTGAATATAATTATCTTATTTTCACATGTGGAAGAAATAAGGAATATTGATGTGACTAGGCAGATCCAAAGTCCTATGAGACTACAAGAAATATTTCCCTGACTTAAGTAAGAGTTGAGTGAGGCCCTCAGTAGCTTTCTCAAGATGTCAAAGAAGGTATGTAGTAAATACAGGCCTTTCTTTATTCATTTATTATATGTTCCCCTCTTGCCATTTAACTGTTCTCTAGTTTTACTCACAGTAAACTGAATGACAGTGTTTAGTACCATTTCACTAGTTTCAGTAGAGTTGAGTTGTATTTTAGCCGATGAGCTTGTTCCTCATATTTTTTTCCTTAATAAAACTTTGCAGTAGCTGAAAACAGACAAATCATAGTGAATGGGGATGTGCTTACAAGTGGACTGAACTTAGAAGAGATAAAACTGCTTAATAGCTCTTCCAAACTATTTCTTTATATGACAAATCTTATTTTGCAGTTAAAGTGCATTACGTGGCTTAAATGCATCCTCTTCTAACGTATGTTGACCGGAAACATACATAACATACTAGCTGTTACTATAGAATAACTCTTTTGAATAACTGGGTCTTCACAGAATGTCAGTATGACATCATCAGGTATTCTTCAGGTATGAAGATGACTTTGAGCTTTTATTACCCAGAAATAAACTAAAAATGTTCTACTCACTTTTTGGAAGACTAAATGGTTAGTTTAAGATTACCAGAATTTTGCTATTAACTTGCAAATGGAGCTATATGTTTTTCCTGTGTAACTTGTAATAAATTTTGCTATTAGTATTGTATACATTGTACTTGTATTTGCTACTATTGTCTGTACTTGTAATTAATATCTAATTTTGGTGCAGATCCATCATTCAGCAGCTCTTAATCCAGAATAACAAAAAAAAAAAAGTCCAGCAATTCTGCTAATTTCAGCGACTATTGAGTAAAAGTAACAATTTCACCAACTGCTGTATATGGAATTTTCACAAGGTGTGAGTTTAACATGGTTAATATATGCATTTCACTTATAGGTGTGTACGTGAGTTCTCAGTGGACATAGAAAGAAGCTGTTTAAAAATTCTCTGTAATCACAAGGTCCAAATTGGGTAGAACCAGTGTAAGAAATGTATATCAAATAAAAAATAAGAGTTATCATTGTCATTCTGTACAGGAAGCTTGTTGAATATATCCAATAGAAACAGGAAAAGTTTCTATTGAAGAAGGACTTATCTAGAAAAGTCCATCTGGATTTTATTGGAAGATTGAAAATATGACCGTTCATCTATTTAAATTCTCTACTTGTTTATGTTTTTGTTACATCATAAAAAAGGAACATGATCTCCAAGTGAGTATAGAATGAACCACCTTTTCCCTTCTCTGCTTTCCCAACCATCTTTACGTGCTTGAGTATGTTTTTCCTTAGTGTCAGAGCAACATTACTATGTAGAATCCACACTACCAGCAGAAGAATAATTTGTAAAATATAGTCAGAAGGCAAATAATGAGAAAAACTGACAAAGTGGAACTGTGTGGAGTTATATCATTTTCACTTTCTTCTTTTTTCTTTTTTTTTTTCATTTTGTTCTTCTTAGGAACTGTTCATTTCATCTTCTGTTTCATTTTTTTTTAGAAATTGTACTGGCAAAACAATTGGAGCTTTTAGATGTAATGCTGCTGCCATTAGTTTTGCAGTAAAAGAACTTTATTAATCCTGCTAAATATAAATTGTTATAAGATCAGAAATGTACTGATATACTTTGTTATTGTCCCTATAAAATGTGGGATATTTTTTTCCCCACTTTTTACTCCACTGGTGAATTGGAAGCTCTTTTCAGATGAGATGGGGAAGGTCACTTTTCCTCCCCTCATATTTAAGCAATTAAAACACGTATTCCCAAACGATAAGGCCTTTGTGGTAAATGCAGGAGGCTGGACCAGGTGACCCACTGTGGCACTGTCCAACCTGAATGATCCTAAATATTCTAAGACTTCTGTGCACAGTCTCAGTTCTAGGACACATTTCAGAATGCAATATAAGCTTGCAACCAGTTCTACTACATTGTCTAGTCATTGTACACTATACACTAAATAAATAGGCTTTTTAAAATACTTACATACAGATATATACACACAACACACATATTTGTTCCTATTTTCTTTCTCTGTGTTCCCAATCTAGTAAGAGGAGTTAAATTATTTAGTTTGGGTTGTTTTCCATGCATTTTACCTTTCCCTGAGCAGTAAGAGATATTGAGAGCTCAGTGATTTAAAAAAAAAAAAAGCCAAACTCTTCTTAAAAATCATGCAGCTTTAGACTGTCTGTTGAAGAAGAGCCTCTCAAAAACAGAGATTGTTAGGCCTGGAATTTGGTGTGTAGACACAATGTACTGTAAGGCTGTTCTGTGTATGATTGTTTACAAACTTTTTATATATTAACAAGATCTCTTTTTCAAAATACTTTTCTTCTGTGTGCATTAGGTTCCTGACCCTCACTGATGTACCTATAGACTCCATTTTGAACACTAAATTTTACAAAAGGGCAATATTCCTCTTGTAGCGTAACAAATTCAACTTTATGTATATTGACAGGGAAACACGTCACAAACCATTAGTCTCTTTCTGATTATAATTTTGCCACTGACTTTTTTCTGTGTTTTCACATGTTACTTACTGAAACTTATCTTCCTTGTCAGCAAAATTAGAAGATTCTCTGCTATTCCCAGGACTGGCCATAATTCATAAGAATTTGCAAAATATTTTGACAGAATTATTACATTGTTTTTACTTTACTAATTAGAGGTATCATCTATAGGATATTAATAATGAGCTGTTTCTGTAAAGTCAGAAGTTACCATTTATTACACCTTAATTCTTCCCGTGCCCTGTGCAGTTGCAACAAGGATCCAATAGAGCAGCAACATAATTGCACTTTGGGCGTCCACTGTCCGCCTTCTTGCATTGTTAAAGTGAAAGACATTGCAGTAAGTAGCTTGGCCCGGGAGCACACATAGTCTTGAGCACTCAAGTTGTTTGGTTGGTAGTAGCATTTTATAATTGAGTGAACTTGTGTAACCCTCTGCATTTCAGTTTGCTTTTTTGTAAAACAAGAAGTGATAAATATTCTGCAGTCCTGAGGAACAGTGCAACAAATTCTTTTGATAAGATAGTACTAGTAACAGCCCGTACACATAGATTCTTAATGTTGACTATTTTAAGTACAAACCTTAGTTTCTGACTTGCTAAGAAATCAGTAGACTTGATAGTTAATTTTGTTCTTTGAGAGTTTTGCTGTCATCTTTACTGGTTGGCTTTTGATCTGATCTTAGGGACAAATAGAGTAATCTGAAAATACATTATTCTGTAGACTGTGTTACAGGGATTAAAATGTATATGTACTTATTGATTTGCTTCACATTAATGGGTTTCTGTGGCTTCTGATGGATATGTCATGGATTAAAATTTTTACACTACACAAACAGCAATAGAACATTATTCCTTCCATTCTATTTTGAATCCTTTATGATAAAATACATGCTTTATGCCTCATTTGCTCCAAAATTTATTTTATTGTAGTGTTTAATTAATGAGTAATTCTGCCATTTGTGGCAAATGGCCAAAACATTATCTTCTATTTTTAGACTGCCACGGTTTAGACAAAGTAGATTAGGCAGAATTTACCAATCTAGCATATTCATTAACAGTTTGTGGAAATTGGTGGAGATTTTTCCTTGAGTCTAAGACATTTTTTATAGATGTTAAGTATTTTGAATAGAAAATAACTATGTGGCTGAATTTAAAACTAAAAAAAAAGAGAAAGTCTACACTTTTTAATGTAGGAGTAAACCTTCACAGTGTTTTAATGAACAAACAGAAATAAAACAGGTATTGTCCCTTGAGATGCTCTTAAATCAGTCATACTGCTAAACAGCTTTTAAGGGATTCCAGCACTAAATCCCATATAGATAGCAAGAAATGTTTACTTGAGGCAGAAAAGCTTCAGTAATGCTGCATTTTGGTACCAAAATAAAGAGATTTTTCTTTTTTCTTTCCCAGGCAGCTTGCCTTTGGTGAACAAGCAAGCTTAGTAGAGATCAACTGTTGTAGGCTTTTCAGAACTTTTCTCATTCTGGTGCCAGGGTGCAAGTGGGCGGTACAGGGCTGCACAGGACATAGCAGGTTTTGTTAAAGATACATAAGTATGGAAACAACAATTCATTGCTAGTGTTTGTTATTTACTCCTCTAAATACAGTTAGCACCCAGAGGTTTCAAGGCAAAGAATATGCATTTCTAAAATGTCTCTTCCTTATTTATGCTGTGGCTACCACGTTTGTATAAACAGAAAATTACTCCATTCATGCTTTATTAGCTCTTCTTTTGTACCACAGCCTTGACCCCAGTCATCATAAATTGAGAAATAGTGGGGAACTAATGGAGACAGATGGGAATATGGCTTGCCATTTACTCAAATTGGTAAAGTAATTAACCTCAAGGTGCTGGTTTGCAAGAAAAATTGTTGGAATATCTCAGGGCGCCGGTAAACAGACTCCTGCTTTAACCACTTCTGACAACTGCATCATAAACTAGACTTATTCTGTTCAATTGACCTGTCAACGTCTTGAGTCCAAATAAAGATTTGTATTACAATGCACTAGCTGAGAAGTGGAAGAACACTACCGCTGTTTCTTTTCAAATGGGTTGCTGTTCTCTCTCTGCTAGATAGGAGCTGGAATGTCATATATTCATTCTTCAGCCATTATATTCCTTAGAAATCTTCCATTACTGATTGTGTGACAGCTTTGTGACAGCAGATGGTAGTCATTTGGCTTGAGAAAATGAAATGAAAAAACATGGGCCAGACTGACTGGGCTCATTTAGAACAGCAGTGGACAGAGGCCAGATCGAGTTTTTATTTATCGAGGGACATCATGTAATGAAGCCAGTTTCTTTTATTTTTTCCCCTTTCTCTTTTCCCCCCCTGCAGATTGGGTGAATGAGGTAGATTTTCAACATATTAGTACATAAATCAAAGGCAGTCTTGTAAACAGGAATATTTTATCAAAAAGCCCTCTTCCACGTGACAGCTTTCAAATTCTTCTAAGTTCTTTCCTCATCTATTTTGTTATTCCCCCCTCTCAATTTAATGGAAGCATCTTTTAGATTTATTTTGTACACATTATCAGCTGGAATATTATTTTTTCAAACAGCAAGTTAAATCTTCAGGGGACATTTTGTAAGTTGGCTTACATGGATTCAGCTCAGTAACTGGAAGAGTTTTGATCATTCAAGCTCATGAAGTTCTTTATTTCATATGTTTCGATTTGCAATTGAAGCAGCCATGACAAAAAAAAAAAAAAAAGGGGGTTTTTGATATTGTCATAAAATGTATCTGGAAGGCATATGTCAAGGGAACATACAGAGTAATCTTCATCTACAGTAAATACAGCCATTCAAGACAGATGAAAACTGGAAACATAGTATGGTATCTCAGTTTGATGAAAACTCAATCGGTTCAGAAGCATTCAAGGAGCACTCATTCGTAACTTCTGCTCCCCTAATTTATCCACAGATGCCTACAATGGCATCCAGTAATGCCTTGCTGCATGATGCTGATTCAGTGCCATTATGACCACAGTAATTTAAACAATTTCTTTAGGTAGTTGTTTTTATGAATTTCAGGATTTTAGGAAACTAACATAGTTCCAGGTGAGTGGAATAATAGATTTTAAAATACATTTATTGTTCTCAAATATAAATTTGTCAGTAAATAATAATTTTCCTAATAATGCTGCCTAAAATTAAATTCTCAGTTGGCATTGTGATTTAATAGTTCATGCATTTTATATTCAAGGTAGTCTTCTTTGAAATGTGTTATGAGTTCAGAGACTGTGCCAAGGATAATTTGTCAGTGTCACCTGCACTGGTGCATTTCCATCATTGGATTAAAGATTTGTTAATGTGTAATTGATAAAGAAAACACCAAGCAGCATTTTGCAATGATAGGTAGTGGTTTAGAATAGCATTTTATATTTTCTCCTGACAGGCATAACATTTTATGGGGTTTTTAAACCAATGTGTTCATACAGACAGAAATTTCATTGAGTTCTTTGATCAGTCATTCTCAGTAACTGTGTTGGTGAGTTCACAGCACCTAATCCATATTATCAGTCAGAGTCAGTGATTTTTAAATCTATGGTCAAATTATAGTCTCTTTCACAACCTCTCAAAAAAAGACACAACAACATGTGGAAAAGTGGATAAGCCAATAGCACTTGTAATTGAGGGGATAGAGTTCGGTAAATTTTTTAATTCTGAGAAGATATACAGGTTAAACATATTTGTTACCTGTGTTGTTTTCTTCTGGTTTTGAACATTTTAATTTATAATCAGACAAGAAGAACAGATGTAAGAGCTGTAATTTAATAATTTTATTGCTATCTTTGTATATTTTGAAGAATTAGGTATTGTACTCTTGGGAAGCCATATTTTATGCCTAGTTGGAAAAATGAATAATGTAATAATATGCAAAATGTGAAGTTTTAGAACTTCACTACTGAGTAAGGCATATAAACTAATGATCTAGTTAAAGTCCCTTGTGCACCATAATAAATACGGACTAAATTTGTCATTATAGCTTTAGACAGAGGTTTCAGGCTACAGATTTAATTATATCCTTTTTTAATATTCATACTTCTAAACTGCATAATTCCTTTCTACTGTAAAACTGAGTGCTATATTAAAACAAACAAAAATGGCAGATTACTAAATGGATATTAACGTGGAGTCAATAAGCATTTAATTTCTGTAGAGAACACAGCAAAAAAGAAGTGTAAGCTTTGTGTTGCTCAGATCTTTTCTCAGATGCCCATCATTTGTAGAGAGAGACTGCCTCCTGTTTTAATGCCGACTTTTGTTACAGAGGTTAATTAGTTATTTATGGAACTCATAAAGGACACAGGGGCAATACAGGCATACCTTTTGTTAGCCATTAAGAAACAATGATTATTGAAAAGCCTAATTTAGTCTCCATATGATACAAGAGTTAGCCGAGACTAGCTCATCTCACATTCAGTCAACGCTGCTTAATGGTGTCCAAATATTGATGACGATTAACAATGGCTGAATAAAATACCAACACATTAGAATGTTTATTCCATTCCTCCTATCTTTCTAATAAATACTCTATTGGCTTGAGTTTAAAGACTTTGTTTCCTTTACAGTATAGAGTTGACCAGTCTCAGATTAGGGTCATCAATTAAAGCTGAACTTAATAAACAAATAACTTTTCCATCCACTTTCATATTCCTGTAGGCACATGTTAAGTAAATGAAGAGAGAAAAGAAATATATCTAAATTAATGAGTCTTGTCCCATTCTTTCTCTTGGGAAGACCCTTAAATGCAACCAGAGCAATGAAGAAGTACAAAGGTAGCAACAACAAATGTGAAGATAAAAAGGAGGAAAAGCAATAACATGCATTTCAATGAGGGATAAGCAAAGAAGAAATAATATTTTATGGGGAACTAGAAGGAAAGTTCAAGCCAAACAATGAATTCGTCAGCATAGTTCCTAATAATTTACAATTTGGGTTGGCTCAGTTGGGATGAATGGGTTCCAAAGAGGCTAAGCAAGAACTGTGTAGTCCTTTGGGTAAAGTCACCATGGATAAGTCAGTCCCTTGTACACTGAATAAAATATTGAAGTTAGCTGATAGTTTTGAGCCAGTCAGATCCAGGGCTCAAAAATAAGTGTTTCATCTAGCAGACAGAGCTGGTGTTGGGTGTGAAAAAGGTGTTTATGACTTTCAAATCAATAATGAAGGTCTTTGATTTCTCACTGCCTGCCTAAATGATCCTATTTCTTGTTTTCCCTTTGCTTGCAAATGCAGTAGGTAAGAGGAAAGCTAATAGTTTCTGAAGAATAAAATTGCTTTTGTTAAAAAAGAAAAAAATCTATGGGCAATTGCAGCATATTTTTCATGTGGCTTTCAGATATGGATGGTGAATGATCTTGGGTTAGTTTTGCATTATTTTTTTCTATTATCTAGTATTGTAATTATTATTTCTCATCGTGCTTATCCATACTAAAATGCTTTTATTTTATCAGAGGGCATATTATAAACATTTTTACATATTTATACATTTTCTTATTATGCAAATTGCCAAGAGCTATCACAAAGGTGAAGGAGAGTTAAGAATAAAGGTAAGAGGACTTTTCTAGCAGACGGTCATTCAGTAGATGTACAAAGGACATATTTCTTCAGTCTCAGAATTAAATTGTTAAAGTCATCAGAGCATTTCTGTAGGGATATTACTAGCTGCTCCTGGGATGGGCTGAGGAAGGGGGGAAAAAAGCTGTTTTCAAGTTAGTTCCTTGATTTAGTTATCTGCTAAGGCTGGCTGAAATAGCAACATTTTCAGTGTTATTTTATGAATACAGTTTTTTCTTACTACTGAATTATCAGCATTGGTAATTCTGATCATATTCTCTTGATTTTTTTTTTAAATAAGCATTTTCCTATTATAGGGCTAAATATTATAATCATGTAGCCACATAAAAGTGCAATTGAAAGTTCAGAAATCATTTCAGAGTGCCTATGAAATGTTTCAAAACACTAGTGATATGGAAAGCTGCAAGTTTATATTTAATCAAAACCAAGGTAATAGTCATGATCATGTTTACTGTGTCATTGCCTAATTTTTGACCAAGAAGGAGGTCAATTGTGCCAGACATTGGGTGAATGCAAAGCAACACAAAGGCATTTCCTGAGAACTTACAGTTTAAGTTGTAGGAAATGAAAAATTAGAATGAATATTTTGGCATGTTTTTGGGGGTATCAAACTTAGATGTCAAGGATCCCCCCAGCATGACTATTAAAATTGAAGAATTCTAACAAGAATTGAATCTATTTCTCAAGGATGAAAAGTGGCGTAAATTAGGGACAACAGATGACCAAGCAGTCATCTTATAGTCTACAGCTTAAAACATTTTAGAATTATTAACAAGCTTTTTTGAAGAGGCATCATGGCTTGCGATTTAAGAACTCCACCTTCTGTTGGCACTGCTCAATATATGAAAGCTTAAATATACATCATTTTGGCCATGTCTAGAGTTTGCAGACTTTTGGCAAAGGAAGTGAATTAAATGCAATTCATTATAAAGGTGGGCTTCAAATTGACACTACAATCTTCACATAACAAAGCTGTCCCATTTACAAAGTATGCAGGTACTATCACAGCAAGGACCATGGACCTGGCCTGACATACAGAAAGAGGATGTTATACTATTAGCCCAAAAGTGAGTAAAAAGAGCTATTTATTGCCCAGAGATTGTACTTAAGCATTAGAAAAGTGAATTTCATCTATTATGATCAGAGTCCATTCTAGCTCTCTCCTGTGTGGTAGCATATGCATGCCATGGGATATATATCGATTTTGAGGAGTTTCAAGATATTTTAGAATTTTTCTTAGACAGTAATATAAAGCACACTAAAATGTAACATAGTTTTCTTTTTCACTTTGGTTTACATTTGTTTCTCTTTGGTTTTATATCCTCTACGGTCTGCCTAATTTTTGTTTGTTTTCATGATTTTTTTTTCTGTTTTCTTACATTATGTTATCTTTCTGTATTTAGTTGTCGTGGTTTAACCCCAGCCAGCAACTAAGCACCACGCAGCCGCTCACTCACTTCTCCCCCTCACCCAGTGGGATGGGGGAGAGAATCGGGGGAAAAAAGTAAAACTCGTGGGTTGAGATAAGAACGGTTTAATAGAACAGAAAAGAGGAAACTAATAATGATAATGGTAACACTAACAAAATGACAATAGTAATAATAAAAGGACTGGAATGTGCAAGTGATGCATAATGCAATTGCTCACCACCCACCGACCAAGGCCCAGTTAATCCCCGAGCGGCAAGCCCCACTCCCCCCAGTTTATATACTAGATGTGATGTCACACATGGCCCATTGGCCAGTTTGGGTCAGGTGTCCTGGCTGTGTCCCCTCCCAACTTCTTGTGCCCCTCCAGCTTTCTCGCTGGCTGGGCATGAGAAGCTAAAAAATCCTTGCCTTTAGACTAAACATTACTTAGCAACAACTGAAAACATCAGTGTGTTATCAACATTCTTCTCATACCAAACTCAAAAACATAGCACTGTACCAGCCACCAGGAAGACAATTAATTCTAACCCAGCTGCAAACAGGACATTAGTCTATACCGTGATTATGTGAGAATATACAAGTACAGGACAGAAAAAAAAAATTAATTCTAATTATCATGCCATTTTCTATTTCAATAGGAAAATCTGACATCTGGCATACCTCAAAAGTCAGAAGGAAATACTTAAGTGCATTTCTCCTCTGTGAAAAAATTAATTATTAATGTGTTCAGGCAATGCTAACACTGGTTCTGGTCTGAGATCAGCATGACATTTACTATGTTATTTTGTCTGGCTGGTTCTATTGGTTGATACTTATGATTTTCAATCAAAAAATAAAGCCTAACAATTTTTTAAGAGAGTGACTGTGGAAGCCGTGCTGAACATACATAGGTTGGTGACTGTTTTCCTGACCAAGTCAAATGTCTGTCAACCAGAAAATAACTCTAAGTGTGCTGAACACGTTTAAACACTATCCCAGTGTTCCTCCCTGAGTGTCAGGTCTCTTCCAGGGTCACCTAATTAGAGTTGTTTATGACAGCCATTTGCCTCCACCTGTCCTGTTATTGATGGTATATAAACAGCTCTTCCTCGCATGCAACAATGCATCAGCCAGATAACCGTAGAAAAAGAGCTGAGCAAAGGGAGAGTGTCTCCAGTGCACTGACACACAGTAGAGTTACTCCAGCTTAGAGTACTTGGCATACTTTCCTAATAGTTACATTTCCACATGGCTTTATCTGACCATAAATACCATCTTCTAGAGCTATAGTGATTTTCTGGTAACTTTTCTTACTGCTCTTTGGAATGGAATGGAAGGAATGTCTCACCAATGAGCTCAAAAATACCTTGGTATTCAGTTAATAATGGTGATTCTGATATCCTGTTGCCAAGGTGTAACATCCCCAGTCTGTAGTGTTTCTCCTTAGGCATCCAGGGACAGTCAGATAAACTGTTCAATTCACAACAAACTCCTTGTGTGGATATTCTTTTAAGTCCCTTCTTAGGGTTAGCACTTTCTCATTTTGGTATTTAGCTTCAGGTATATGAAGTAGGATTGTGTAATGATCCCAGTATAGTCAAGGAGAGAGAAAGATAGGTTACAGGATTAAGAGCAGAAGCCTGTCTTGTGGTCTCTGCATCTTCCCTCTCTGTCCACTGATAAAGCCTAGGGAGCTGAGATGCCTAACTTCGATACTTAAAATCTGATGTTTATATTAGTCAGTATAAATTCCACTCCTTAGGTGTCCTTAGGGTCTTACTGCAAAATAGCTAGTCTGCTGAGAATTTGCACTTGTGCTCACTATAAACAAACATTCCTATCTACACAAGTACTGGTCTACTTAAAATGGTATGTTAGTGCCCTGTCCCTCAGGTGACAGTGGCAAGCCTGAGACTAAAAAGTCACTCATAAGCCTTGTTCTAATGTATCTTTCTCTGACAGAAGCCACAGGCGACAAGTCTGTGGGCACTAGAGGAAAGTGCCCACTTTCCACTTAGAGAGCATCATCCTATATTTTGTTTCAGCAGAGAGTCTTTCTCAACTGATAACAACATTTTCAGCAGAAATCAAGTGCACATCTTGTAAAATTGTCACCCAGGAGGTGCCATTTCATCGTTTAGGCACATCCTGTTTCCTAGTGTAACAGTAAGTGTAGCACAACTAAATGAAAAAAAAAAAAAATGGCAGTTTGGTGTCAAAAAATGTACAAGATATCAGTTTGAGTAGTCCCTTTCCCAAAGAGGCAGGGAAGGATGCAAGAGGGAATAGTTTAAATAGGGAGAAATGTTCCCCTCTCAGCCACAATAAGCTGTCAGGTACTGAATCTGTGTTATTTTCAATTAGGCTCATATGATGCCTACGTATACAGGAGACATATGTCACTTTGCAAGAGACACTGTGAGCTCCCTAGGTTAACAAAGCCTCCAGTGCCATTGACTTAAGAAGCAGTCAAATAGCTCAGTATTATTACAGTTCTCATTTTAAAAGTACTTTTAGGTCTTGCTATTAAAATATTCTTCGTGCTAATGAGCCAGTGAGATGGAGTTTTACTAAGCTTCTCATATGTACATAAAAGAATGTCTTCATGTAAGAAAATACCCTGCAAACAATTATGTATGTGAGTAAATTTACTCTTGCCAGCAAACCCAAGGGCTTGATCAACTGAAGTCTAAAAAAATCAGCCCTAAAAATACTTCCTTTTAAAAGTCAAAATATGCTTAAATGAGTTCACTTAGCTTCATGAGTATGGGAGAAAATAATGACCACATGAAAAGCTTTAACAAAGAATACATTAATTGAAAATACATGAAATTTTGTCTTCTAAGAAGTTAGGTTTGAATCATTAAGTGCGTGTAATTTCATAAATATCATATGTAAGTGGGGCTCATTCCTGTGATTATTCTCTGTGGCATTCATTCTGTGGTGCTGCGTGAGTTGTTCTATACAGAACATCATCTCATTCAGCTAAATACTGACTGCTTGATTTTTTGTGCACTAAATAACTAAATAACAGCTTTCTACAGTGTTTGTCAAGCTCATGTGAATAATCCAAGCCAGTGTTCCTGGATCTTGAGGAATTTCTCAAGTTACAGGGGTTGGAGTGGCTAGTAGCTCATCTGCATGAGTCAGATGTCACCTGCTACAGATGAAAAAAAGGTCTTTTTGTATCTAAGGAAGAGAATTGTCCTTCTGCTTCACTGAGCTGAACTTTGTGTTTCAGTTCACATTTTAACATGACTCAAGACATGGAATCTGGCAGCTTCTTTATCATTTACCCACATTTTGCTTTTTCCCCATTCCCAAAACTGTCGTCTTTCTTCCCTCCACTAGAACAGACGTTGTTTTCACCTTTCTAGTTTGATCAGCTTGCAAGCAGATGTTCTTATGTAATTTTTAATTAATTGATTTCTTCCTTGGAGGGTTTTGGTTCGTCTGTTTTAAGAAGATACCTTAACTTTAAGGAAAAAAAAGAAGAAAAATGAAGCACATTTTCTTGTTGCCTTGTGCACTTCAAAATGAAAATATAGTAAAATATGTCAGTGAAATTAAAGCAACTCTTAAATTGGTAGAAACAGTTTATACATCATACCTACAAATACCTTAGCCAAAATGTATCCATTATATATGCCATTTGTATCAATGTCATTGCACCTCCCTGCTAGTTCCCCTTGTCCATCCTGACTTCAAGAGTTCCACAGTCCCACTCGTCTTCTCTTTCTGCCTCCAAAATGGAGAAGAGGAGGAATGGAGTTTGAGAAATAAAAGATGTCTGAAGGTAGTACTCTCCTCTGTTTCCTTTCTTCCTTTTTTTTTAGGCTTTTAACATTCTTTATTTTAGTCAACATTGAAGGAATGAGACTGTAATGAGAGGTAACATTAAGACCTTGATTCACTTAGCAGAAAGACAAGGGACAGTTTCTAGTGTTATATAGGCCCCCAAGATAATGCATTTTCCAAGCACAGAAAAGCCCTTTTCTGCTAAGGACTGTCAGGGGCCTTGTAGTTAGAAAAGTTAATCTCTTGTGGGCTATAATCTTCTGTTGCATCGCTTGGCCTGTGGACATATTTTCTCTTCAGTTCTTTGATCGTGCCAGTTAAATGGGCTGCCACCTCACCTGACTGCCAGCACCATCATCTTGTCAGAACTGCCCCAACTCGAGCCACCAGCCAAACCACTGATATGAGCACTCCCAGCTGTATTTCATTTAAGATGAACTTGGTTACTTAAACAGTGGAAATGGGTTTTGCCATCTCTCCTTAATTTAACTGAAATGCCTTTTAGGGAAAGTTAATTTGTTTTGCTATCATGATAGGAGAAGAATAATTTTGGCTGGAATGGGGCAGGGAGGGAGATAAGCAGCTAGAAGAAGTGGCCTTTCAGATAACAGAGCTGGGATTTAAAAAAAGATGTGTTCATCTTCTAACACAATGGATTATGTGTGATTACACTGTCCTAAAATATATAGAGATCTATAACAAGCTTATTTAGATGTTTGTGAGCCAGAGCTCTGATTGGGGTTCTCTAGCATTTTAAATGTGAAAGACTTCTGAAGGAAATAATTTTATAAGAACAAGCATGATGTATGTCTGAAACTCTGCAAAACAAATTTGGGTACATATGTGTACCAGTCCAGACTGAAATGAAAAAGTCATCTAACGAGTCCTTTCACATCCACTTCAGGTTTGCTTCTATCAGCAATAAAGTGAGAACCCCAGGCCAGAGCAAATCAGTTTACATAAATGGCTAATAACAACCAACCCCTTCCCGGAACAATTTCAAGGTGCAGCAAAGAGAGAGGGTGCTCCTTTTCCCTTGAAGGCCTCCTTCACACTAGCTTTTCAGCCAAGATTGGACACATGATAAGTAGGAGCACTTTTACGCTGGAGCATCTTTTTACCCTGTCATAAGTATAATTGGATATAAGGTATCACGAGAGAAGAGAACTCCATTATGTGATGAGAGAATGAAGTATTTCCAGCACTAAAGCTATGCATCTCTGGACAGAAAGAAGCTAAAATGTTTCAGTCCCTAACTAAAACATGTAGAAACTTTGTCTTTGTAACTAAAATCCTTTTAGAAATCCCATCAGTACACATAAAACCTCTAGAATCTGTAACTTCACTATGTTTTTCCCCTTCTATGCCTTTAAAATATATAATCCTTTGTTTTATCTAAACTGTATTGAATCTCCCTGTTGCTGCTGAGGAAATGTATTTATCATCTTTGAAGTGTGTGTTATGTACCTGTTTGCCATTCCAGAGGGGAGTAATAAATAAAAGATAACTAATTGGTTAGTGGCTGATCTGACACAGAGGAGATACTGGGTCAGAGAGGACCAGTCCTACATAAATGGCCCTGGCAGCGTGAAGGGGTATAAGCTGCGTTTGGTTCCTGGACTTTTTGAGGATTGGTAGGAGAGATGTGCTGTGTATGTCGCACAATGACAATAGTGAGATTTCGTAACTCGGCTCCCCTGGATAACTAAATTTCACTGTATGATATACATTTATAGAGTAGGCAGTGAAGACATCTATGTACTTTAGATGTAAACAAAGAATATAACGAAGAAAGTTATATTGCCAGGATCACAGGGTAATTCAGGCTAGAGAGGACCTCAGGGAGGTTTCTGGCTGACCCTCAAAGCAGGGTCAGCTATGAGATCACGCCAGGTTATTTGACGTTTCATCCAATCTTGTCTTGAAAACCTTACATACCACATCTTGGCACCCTTTGCCACACTTAATTAACAATAATGAAAAATATATTTATTTGTCTTTACAAAAACCTGCTTTGGTTCACATGACACGCTTCATTGTTGCTCCTGAGACACAGCACTCTCCCTCAGAGTTTAGACAGGAATTTTCTGGAGGTCAGTCCTTCTATTTCCATGAAAACATCAGCAGAATTTGTGAAAAACCTGAGAAGGGAATACAGTTTGCAAAATGGCTTGTGCTGCCAGTGCATGTCTTGGGCTAAGTAAGTTTCTGATTAACTCTGAGCTCCAAGAGCAAGGTTCAAATTGTTTCCAAACCTCCCCATGATCTAGGATGTTTGGATCCAATAGCACAGATTTGGGCCAACCTATAATTCTGATATTGCAAATATGCTTCAGGCTCTGTAGCCTTTAAAGTCTGTTGGATGTATCTGAATTACTGATTTTCCTATCTAATTGCTTAGAGGGAACTAATTGAAATACAGCCCTAAATATGGACTTCATTTCTGCTATCACATTTCTACAGTGATTTTTCATTCTAATCTAGCAATTCTGGCAAGCTGATGCTGGACACATTTAAAATATGTCCTGTTTTTTATTTATTGCACTGTTGAATGTATAGTGGCAGAAAATGGGTAAGAGTTTAAGGCAGCAATTAATGTTTTAAAAGCAACAGAAAAGAGACAAAAAAGTTCGTATGGGGTGGGAGAAAGCAAGTTGAAAGAATTACTTTCCTTTTTGCCAGGTACCAGAATCTGCACTCAAATATTTCTAAGTCCTTCTGGTCCTATTAAATACCAGAAAAATGACACAGATACTGCTGAAGCAGCATTGGTTATTTTGCAATGCTTTACTTGGGTGCGTGAAAATAGACTTTACGTTATCCTGTGCTTATTGCTGGAATTCCTCTGTCAGCAGACAGGCTGAGGTTATAACAACTGTTTAAGATTTGAAATATTTTTGTTCAGAAATCTGACATGATTTGCTAGTTGTGACAACTGATTTGACAATGACCAGTGATTTAGGTCTACCTGTAATAAGTGAATTAATCTGAGTTAAAACATAGTGATCTGTCATGTTTAGAGATACCTCAACAGCTGGCTGACTTGTCCTCTGTCAAGCTAGTTTGTCCTGTGCAAATCTTCTGTCAAGTACGGAAAAGAACTGTTGAGAGAAAATTACATGGCAGTTTTAGAGTTAGTGATGAATTTTTCTCCCAACATACCAGCTGTGCCAGCAACACTATTTTTTGTGGCATTAATCAAATATCTTGCCTGCAGCACCTTCACTTTCCCAAAGGCTAGAAGATGAATCTGTCAAAAAATTTCACTGGGATTTGCCAAGAGCTTTTCCTAAGCTCAGGTACTAGTCCATGCACCTCAGAAGTTTGAATAAGGCTTTTAGGGATGTTGTTCTCAGAATTAAAACTCCTGTAGTGTGATTTTACCCTATACATGAATTCAAAGCCATTGTTACAGTGAACATGATGAGATCAAGGATTCTGCCATAAGGCCAAGTACTCAAGCTTTATTAATGTGCTCCACTTGCTGACTTACAGCTCTGTGTTTATTTTTAGCTATAGTTCTGCAATTAGCAAAGTACAAGAACAATTGAAGGCCGCAGTGATCCAGCCACTTTTTCTGCAGATGGAAGAAATTGAGACAAGTTTAGGTTGATAAATACAAATATGTATTCTCTTCTTATATCAACTTATTGCATATTGTCATTAAAAGTATAAACTGTAGGAAATGCCAGATTACAGGTTTTCATAAATAAGAACTCTTTTGTTTTAAGCAACACAGAATAGAAATGTATTTTTATCATTCCTCATATTTTTAGTACTGCAATTTTAATTAAAAATTAGGAGACTATTTCTTATATGAGCATTGGGACCCATATGCAGCAATTAAGAGAAACAATAGACTCCTACTCGAGAGGAGAAACATTCTTTTACCTTTAGTTCATGTGCATGTATACCATTACATATGCTCAGTGACACAAATGTGTCCTAGGTGCTTTCATAGCTTAAAGGCTGCCAACAAAGTTAGGTTTACCTAGCACTCAAAAATTCCAAAATGCAGACATGTAGCACCATACAGTAGGTGGGATATTGAAATCCTCCCTGTAGGCATTCTGTCTTGGAGAAAAAAGGTTAAAGAAAAGAATTCTTCTGATTTGCTTTCTGAGCCATGCTGACCTGTGAGAAGCTGAAGAGGTGCATTCAGCTTAATAAGCGGAGGTGAGGTATCCTTCACCTGAGTGAGCCCATGCATTATGATCACATCTAGTTCCTAAGATTGCTTTATTTTTCCCACTTCCATTGGTTCTCCCATTCATAGATTGGCTTTCACATTACTCCTTCTCTTCCAGATAGTTCTTACAGGTACTGAAACATGTCTTTCACACTGGAATGAAGAGGAAGCAGTAGAATCAATTTAGTACAACTCTGTCTATCCCTGCTGGAGACCTCATGTAGACTCATAGCCTCTCTGGTTATGTCAAAGGCCTCTAATAAATGTAATGGTTAAAGCATGGCACTAGACTTTGGTACATAGCCCTCCTGAGCAAGGTCATTCTTCAGCAAGCCAACATTATCCCTTTGTCATGCTAAGGTCTGAAATCAGATTTGAAAGGACCTAGGCTGTGCTGATGTCTTTATCTGATTATCACTCCATTGGGTCAGGACTTTTAAGAGTCATTGGCCTTGGTTAACAACACTTTCCAAACTCTTTTTTCTGCTCCTGATTTTATTAGTCCCAGTTAGAGCCCCTGGAAGGGCTCCTGAGACTGGTTTTCTTTCATGACACCTTGAAGATCACAAAACCCTATACCTACTGTACGTTATCAATACTATAGTTTCAACAAACATGTTCTAAAGAGATTTTGATTCAGCTTCCTCCCTACAGTGAACACTGGACATAGGAAGCATTATGCATCTTTGAGGAACATTTTTATTTAAAAGTTGAATTTCCTTCAGAATTTGAATTTGTAATCTTTCTTCTGCAAAAAGTAAAGGCAATTTTAGAGGTGCACAGAGATAGTACTTAAACAACATTAAAAAGCACAGGCTGTAGCTGCAATTGTACTTTCAAATTCTCTGTGTTTCTCCATGCTCTGTGTGATAATGATTATGGTCTCCTTACATATTGAGGAAAGATAAGCCAGTATTTTAAAAGCTGGAAACAAAGACTATATCCAAAATATAGAAACTGCCTGGTTTTTTTTTTCTACCAAGTCCTAACAAATTGTGAAATGGTCTTACAAAACTTCTGTGTCCATAACCACTTGTAAATGATACCATATGTTCCTTTAATGCATAAGTAAATTAATATCAGGCACAAATCATTATCATCATTGTCATTGATAATAGAGTTCCTTCCACCAACATGAATAGCTGCAGAAATTCCTAATTCAGCATCAAATCCATTTTTTTCTGATGCCTGAATATTTTTGTTGATTTGCGTAACCTCATTAGCAAAGGCATTTGCATGAGTCTAACTAATATTTGAGAAATATTTACATATTACTGGATTGTTTTGAATGTGTTCAGAATTAATATGAAAAAGAACAACTCCAGAGAGATATCAAAGGTTATTGTGATTGAAGTTACTTTACAGTAATTTAAGTAGTTTTTATAACAGGTTAAAAGAGAGATTTAATTATGTTAGATAGGCTGCAGTACCAGAACTACTGTGCTAGATAATATTTGACATGTCTGTCTGCCAGCCTTCCTGTCTGTCTACCTGTCTGTCTTTTCTCAAGTGTTTCTGCCTGCAGAAGTACTTTTAAAATTGCAATAAAGAAATAGAGTGAGAGGTTTCTTAAATCATGCCGTTGTATATCCAAAAAGGTATATTATTTTGGATGTGGTGTATTTTACAATTTGACAAGTTGGAACTTTGTAAACTGACAATTGGGCACAGACGAAGGTATCCATTTATCTCATATATGTCTTGTTGAGGCAAAGCTGTCAGAAGAAATCTTATCACATGGTGCCCCATTTGTTTTCTGTAGTGATTTATGATGGTTTTGAAAAGGTCTTGTGATCCCATAGGCTGCCACGATTCTCTGACTCTTCTCTGTCAATGGATCAGATTTTTGACATTTTCTGAGAGCATTCAGAAAAGATTTGATAAATCAGCTTGTGCTGTTTATTTTAATTGATCTGAAGCCCATTCCTTCAAGAATTCATCAAACACTGTGACAGGGTCTGGGTGTGCTGCAGTGAAATGAAAGAACTGGGTTGGCCATGCTTCTGTGGTGATGATATAGATATTTTGTTGAAAGTTTATGCTCACAGACGAGAAGATGTCATAACTAATTTAGAATGTTGTAAATCTTTTGACGCAGATTCTAATTCATAAATCTCATCCATCACATGTGATTCATGAAACGATAGACAACCTTTGATGAGAGGGTACTTTTGTGTGTGTTCCAAGTTCTTTGCATTTTTTTTCCTCTTCAGAAATAAATCACTCCAGAACAACAGAATTCTGTTAAGAAAGTGGTGCTGTAAAGGTCTCTCATTCTTTTGCATCTGTTCTTCTTCTCATAAGGGGTAACATTTCTTCTCTTTAAGATGCAAATGAATAAAACTGTGTGTGTGCATGTGCTTCACTTTACAATGGAGAGAAAAATGTAACTGATTGCAGTGGTTCTGGTTGAGGAGTCATCACATTTGGCTGGTATAACCTGGGTCTCTTTTCTTCTCTCACAGGAACCTCCATCTGTTGAAAACATCACCACAAACACCTGTCCTGATCAACCACAGTCAGTGTCTTTGATCTCTTCACTCATTCCTGTTGCGCTTGGTTGGTAAACCTGTAAGGAGACCATTGCAGGATCTGAGCCTCTCTCTTATCAGCCAATCCACTCTTTTTCCTAAGTTGAGGCATTGCTGCTGAGTGGTGGCTGTGGATGGTCAAGGAGGGAATTTGTGGTGGTGTATTTGATCTCTCTAATTAAGGGAAATGAGCATGGGATGACTGATAAGCAGGCTGGCCTATCAGGCAATGAATGATAAATAAATAAATAAATAAATAAATGTCACTCAACAGTGTTGCCAAGAAAACTGCTGAGGACTGATATCAATCAATGTCTGTTTATCTGTCTAGGACTCTGTCTTCAGATATAAAGTTTAAGTAACTCCATACATTATCAGAATAATAAAGTAACAAAGCCAAGCATTCAAAAGTTAGGTAGTCTTAGAATTATGTTTGCCAGTGCAATATTCATTTGCCATCCTTCTGAATACACATTTTTATATTCTTCCTCAATGTCATGCTTGTGGTAAAACCAAATAGAGAACTGAGTGAACAATTATTCATTGTTCTTAGTTTATGCACAGAACCCAGGTGACTATTCTTTTCTTGCAATAATCTGTTTCACTTGCATTTTAACTTCTGCATGGAGTGAGGCTAGTGCCTCTTTTCAAGATGATAAGTTGCTACTTCTCTGCATTGCTTGTTTTCTCAGAAGTGCTAAATATGGGGCCCGTGGAAGAAAAGCATGATCAAGTTTGTGCTCAACACGGTGTATCAGACAATACAAGAGGATCCTTAGTGCAGATTTTAATGCTGAGTCTTTACTGAGTTCTTGTGAGTATGTGCAAATGGCAGTTTCAAAAATCTTATAACTCAGTCCGATATGCATTTGAAGAGATAATACGTTCTTTTCTGAAATGAAGACATACTTCTTCAAAATCCTGCTCCAGAAGAAGAAAGGTGCACCTCTTCAGTGAAACAATTAGTATTTTATAGAAATATATGCTCATATCAGTAACTCTATTTCCCCTTGCTATCTTTCTCGAAATTTTTCAAAACAGTTATGGCTGAAGGAAACATCAACCAAAGAAAATGCAGCCTGGAAAACTGGCTAAATGACTGTTTCTGGGATAGTTCACAATGGCTGGAATAGCAGCAAGTAACCATCACAGACTGAAGAATGGAATCTAAAGTGTTCACCATCCACTCTGTGCAGGGCTTTATAGGTCACTAATTTCTTTTTGCCATTTATTGCAGACCTCACTGTTGGTTACTGGAAAGGTCAACAGTTTCTCCTGCCATACATGGGTCAAGGAATTCGGAGTTATCTTTTTTTGCCTGGCATATTTCTGAGTTTATTTCCCTTACCTATGGCTTCTTTTGCATATGCTTAAGAAAAGGTTTGTCTGCTCACATGATTATGGATAGACGTGCAAATCAATTTTGAAGGCTCACTCTTTAAGCTGAGAGAGGAGCTATCAGCATGGCATGTTTTTTAATGCAGTTTTCTGCTCCTCCGCACAAAGAAGAAAAGCTTAAATTTTCTGCAGCACTGCAGTATCCCAGATGCCATCAAACAGGGAAGATTGAGGGCTAAGTAGGCATAATTTAAGGTGAGGGATTGAACATTTGGACTATGTGCTTTTCTTCTCCTCAAAATTCTCCTCTTTCTTTCATCCTATCCAACTTTGCCTCCCATTGCTCATTGGTTTTCTTCCTCTAGAGTAACAGTAGCATGAAAGCAGTTGTCTGTGTGCCTCATTCTCAGCTCTGCCATTCCATAGGCATCTTTCTTTAAAGACATTGAGATCCTAACTTAGTGTCATATTAGGCCAAGACTCAGCTGGCAGATTCAACTGCACTTAATCTTCCAACCATTTTGGTCCAGTCTATCCATGTTCAGTCTTGATGTACAACACCCTTGCTACTCCAGTGTGGGCTGTCTCCTTAACAGAAGCAATTGGCATTGCCAAAGTGTGTATACTGCTTGACCATTTTTCTTAGAAGAATAAATGTACATGAGAATTTAGAATGGACATTTCAAAGGGACAGAGCCACGATGCAAAAGCAGTCATAGAAAGCTGTTTAAAAGATACCCTGGACTCTCTAAGAGGGTGATTTTTAAAAGTGCTGGCAGCTCTTAGCACAGTCTTTAAAAGCCCAGTGCATTGCCAACAGGTGAACTTTTCCAGTATGTCTGTAATTCAAGGTTTTTATAAAATTGTTTTTTATTTGACCAACTGCCAACCTAATCAGTTGGTAATGAAGTTGACGTTTTAGCTGTGAGCTAAAGTAAGAGAGCAAGAGTCTCAAAGTCTGCAACAGTAGGATCAACTGATTTTTCAGTGTTACTTCTCCATCAAAGCAGCAAATAATTTGGAATTTAAATGAATGGTAGAATTAACAAGTTTTTCAAATTCTTCCAAGGGTGCTTGAGCTTCTAATCTCAGGGGTTTTTCACTCAAGATGGCTGAAAAAGAAATATGCTTTGAACATTGTTATTTTTAATCTCTAACAGTGTTCTCTGTTTCCTGCCACCACCACCACCACCAAAATATTGAGTGGCTTTCACTCTTCCCAAACTGTATTCTTTTTTAAGTGGTCATTGTAAATAAGTAACATTTAATAAAATGCATTCTGGAATAAACAGATCTGCCAATTTACTCCAGCTAGGGTCTGCTACTTATTTTAAAAAAAACAAATTATTCTGAATGCATATTAGAAAAGTGATTCTGTAGACATTTTGCAACAATGGGCAGTTCTCGGTTATTCCTTTTTTGCTCCACAGAAGCAACTACTGATAAGTCTCATCAAATGATGCTTCTCAATACAGCAGCCCTGGCAGTTTGTATTAGCCAAAGACACCGGGTTAGGTGTTGAGTGAGTTAAGAACACATACCCTTCCTAATTAATTTATTTTCCATATTGGCCTGCATTGGGCAGATGCTTTCATCCAACCTGAAAGGTACCATGGTAAGCAGGTGTTACAACAATCTTAGCCCAGAGGTATCCAAGTCTTTTTGCTTGGCAGCATTCCAGCTACAGACTGGAACTAGCTTTTGGAGAAGTTGTCACTGAGATTGATTGCATTTTGGCATTTCCATTGATTAATTATCTCTCCAATTCTTCACCATAGGCAACACCCTGAACTTTGAGACTATGCATTAAAGCTTACCGTGCTTGCGTTCATCAGTTTGAAACATTGTGGGATTTTGATAGGTCATATCTTACAGGAAGGGAGACAAAGGTGGTTAGATGTAGCCGTGCTGCTGTACTTCTTCACAGACCAAGGCAGGGTTTTCTTACTGAATTTGCAGCTAGCCTTCATAATTGCCAGTAGTCACATAAGTGGTCTTAATTCAACAACAATGAGAATTTATGGAGTTATGGCTGTTTGATCTGCTAGGAACCAGTTTATTCCTGACATTCTGTGAAGGGATGAAGGATTCAGGTTTTTAGTTTGTTTTTCTTTGCTGTATACAAAGATTAACACAGCTCAGCATAAAGGAATAGCACAGTACTTCTTATAAAAATTATGCTATTTCTTACAAACATAAATATGGAAAGATCCAGATAGAAAAGCAACACTTGTTATATGTTTACCATTCTAACCCAACTAAGAGATATTTATTTCAGCAGCCACTTGTAAAAACCTCTCTCTAACATTAATCTTGGGTCTTATACGAGTGGAGCAGTAGACTAACCAGCTTAATAAAAAGAGAGAGGATACACAAGTAATGGACAGGGCATTGCAGCCAGGTGTTATCAAATCATTCATTGCACTAAGTGCTCTCTCAAGTTCTGTTGTAAAAACAATTAAAGTACTGATGGCAGGCTTAAGTTACTTCAAATCATTTGGCAGAATTGATCCACAATTATCTTTGTAATCCCTGAAGCCCCAACCACTAAGTCCTCCATCCACTTTATATTTCCTACACACAGTTCTCATACCTGTCAGCTGCCATGCTCAATAGCCACTAGAACCAGCAACTTCACTGGACCCAAGAATTCCAAACTCTAAATCTGCTTGTGCTCTGAATACTCAAGTTCAAGTGTACAAAACACCTGTATGACAGTATAGGCATCAACTTTCAAGGAGCTTGTAGTTTGTAGTCATGATTGCTACGTATATGAGTGTGTGTGATTATGGAATAAGTGAGACATTGAATTAGGTGCTCTCTGTGGACACTTATTTAGTATTTGGAAGGGTGTTGTCTTCTATTTAGTGTCACGAGGCTTGCAGTCATTCTGCTTTTTAGGAAATGTTATGCTCATCTCTAATATGAATCTCAAAAAGAAATGGAAAAATGCCTTTAGTGGAGTTTTGTATGAGTTCTCCAAAATGTAATACAGACATTATTGTATCAGATGAGTAATTCATATGGTGTGGCACCTTTCCTCTGGCAGCTTAGAAATGCAACTCCCTTTGGCAGGGAAAATGTCAGTCCAAATGATTAGAGTTTAGCAGAGTTACATGTACCAGAGCACAAAACTGGACAATGGCAAGTGTTAGACAGCCTGAATTATAGGCAGTGATTTTTGTAATACCCATAATAATTTTGAGATTTGTGCCTCTCACATCATCATTCTAAAATCTGGAAGCCAGATTTTCTTCTGTGGCTGATGACATGAGGGAAGAGGCATGAGGTGCAGGAGAGGAAATTTTGCCTGACTTTTACCCTCTGGATGTTAGACCAGAATGTGCCCACAGCAGGTAATAATGGAAGAGGTGCCAGACGGCTTAGTGATGGTGGGATGAGTTGGTACATTACTTAACTGTGCCAATTTTGATCTATGAAGTCAAATCAGAATAGTCCCACTGGAAACCACTGTGGGAATCTCTGGCTGAAAAAATTTTTTCTTGTGCACACCCTGTGCAGTGTAAAGACGACAAAGCAAGGCCAAGAACACACCCCTATTTCATGCAGAATTAACAGAGGCATCCATTTCAGTGTCACCAGCCCTGACCCTCAGATAGAAAGCGTTTTTAATTGCCTTCCTACTGTTAAAGCTTATCCCCACTTGTCTAGTCTCCCCAGTTCAGGCATCAGGCATCAATGCACTTTTGTTTGTTTTAATGCCAACATATTGAACCATTAGAACAGAAGGCACCACTTAGTCCATTACGCAGTCAATTTTCAGTTTAAATACCATTCTTGTAGGCTCTTAAGGGATTAGAATTGGTTTGAGTGGCACAGTGAGCTTTTTGGTCTCTATTACACAAAACAGGGAGTTATTCTATCTCCTTGATAATAAGTTGCTCAGAGTAAGGGAAGAAAACAGAATTTCAGTTATTGAATATTTAATTCTGGACAGCAGTTTAATCAGAAGTGGGACTTGGGCAATTGCTCTAGCCCCCACCTAACATACTACAGTTTCAGTTCTTAGTATTCCTTAATTATCCCACTGAGATGTTTGAGGAGCAACTAGTAGTACATGAACTTGGCAAATCAGCTATTACCCAAGTAATGAAATACAAATACATATGTTGGACAATTCTGCAGGGAAATTGTCGAAGCTAGGATTCTCCATGGATTGTATTGGCCAAGAGAGAAAAAACAGGTGTTGTTATCAAAATTTGTATACAAACAATTTGACTAGAGTTTTAAAATAATGTGAAGCTTTTTTCCCCTTCAGCTAATTCCAGGAATGTCAGTTAATGTATGGAGAGCACCGACTGTCAAATAATGAATCTGTAATGGCTGTGGATTCACACAGTGACGTAGTTCTAAATATTCAAGGATTTTACATTAACATTATATCTAAGGATGCGTATCAACTTTGCATCTAACCTTAAACAAAGGAGAGTTCAGCTCTACTGAGAGAATTGATTTTATTCAACAGTAAGGCAAGGGAAATTAGTACATTCAATATTTGTAGAAAGAAAATAAGCAAAGCCCACAAGTCTAGGTGGTTTGAGATTGTTCTTTGTTTTAGTAATTATACCTTTATATGTTAGATCTCATATTTGCACTTTCAGAAGTATTCTAAATGGTTTATGCATCAATCACGTCCTGGACCTGCTGGATTTCTACACAGTTTTACAATGAACTTACAGACAAACTACTTCAAACTGAAAGCGAGTTTTAACTTTACAGCTGTAGCTATCTCATTCTGTCTGTCTGGGACATTAGAACAATTTAATTAGTAACCAAACGTCAGTTGCTTCTAGTTCATTTGCATGATATCTCAATGTGGTAATTTCTCAAATTAACATAATTTATTATTTAATCTATCTTTGATTTCAGGGACAGAGTTGTTTGAATTATTTCATCTGAGGCCTTTTATTCACATGCAAGAGGACACAAATAGGAATACTTCATCAGGGTGCATTTACTAATGTTTACTGTAGAATGATAAGCCAATGTAAAGCTAGGAAAGCCTCCCAAGCCTCACAGACCTCCGTTTTGCCGTTAGCCGTACCAGTTTAAACAGTACGCTGCAAGAAATATCGACAGGTCAAGTACAGCAGAGAAGAGTGTGTGTCCCAGTGGCCTTTACACTGACAGTTTCTCCCACATTAAAGAGTTAACTAGCAGCCTACCAGCTCGGAGTGGAAGCTAATGAATGAAATGGAGATTGATATAGACTCTCTTTGGAGGTGCATCGATCTGTATCTTCTGAACTCAGCTTAGGAATTCTGCAGGCAGCATTGCATGAGTAACCCTGGCATGGTGCCCATTAGCAAATAACTCTTTTAATGTTTGTCTTCAATTGATTCGCTTATTGTTGTACTGACTACTATGTAGTTCTGCAAACTTTCTTGTATTTTGCCACTGTAGTAAGAAGTTATGTAAAGGTCTACAACAGGAATTTCATTTTAGAAGTACAAAACTGAAGCAAATTCTCAAGCAACTTTCTTGATCCTGTTTATTTCCTTCTCCTGATCCCCACCCCCCACCACAAATAGCATCAGGTCGTTATTTAACTGAGATACGTAACTGCTACACACACCCAAAACCTGCAGATTTCAATAGTTTTATAAATCATTTTATTGTGCTGTCGAAGCTGATATCTCAGAGCAAGCAAAAGTAATATGCTCTTAACTGTGAAGTATTTCCATTTATTGCTTTAAATTGATACTGAATTATGGAAGTGTATGTAGGAATAATTTATTTTTTCTGATGGTTTCTAGCATGGAATGTACCAACATGTACCTTCCATGTTTTCTGCTTAGCAGTTCAGGAAAGGTTGGACCCTTGTTGAACAGCAGACAGAGAATTAATCTCCCAACTTCTTCTGTCTGAAAAGTAGTCATCTAGTTCAAGTCTAAGTCTAAATTGCTGTATAGTCAAAGAGGGAGGGCAATTTGCTCCTCCTGTCTTGAGCACCTGTGAGTAGTTGTCTCTAGTCTCTCTCCATCAGCTACAGGGGAAGCATGTACAACTAGCCTTGACTACATCTCAAGTTTTATGATATGAAACCTAAACAATATCTGTAGGTTGAATGCTTAACCATATATGGTTAAGGTTATGTTAAGGTAAGCAAATTTATGTATGCAAACAAGCTAGTGAAACCAACCAGAAATGATGACTTAATATTGCTGAGACAATAAAAATCTCAAAACTCTACACCACCTTCAAAGTCTCAGTAGAGACTTTTGGCTGTAGACTTCATCGTACAGAAAATTCAAATCTGGCTCATGGCTCTCCACATTTTATGTATGTAGATATCCATTTTCAAAGCATATAAAATTATAAAACTAAGAACTCTAAAAAGTTAGAAGCATTCAGATGTGATTTTTCTGTCTGCAACTGAATTAGGAGAGGTAGACAGAAGCCACTTACTGCATTTTACAGAAAAGTTTAAACCAAACACATTTAAGAATAAGCTACATTGTTCCATCCGTTCTCTTTTTCTGTCAAAAGTTTTCTGCCTATCTTTTGTTTTTCTTTGCACACTTTTGTTTTTCTGCCTGCAGTGTAGGCAGAGAGATCTTTTCATGGTAAAATAATTGTTTTGATTATAGGCTTGAATCAAGCATCTGTAAATCAATGTGGAACCTGATGTAAAACTATTGGTTCCTTTGAAATATTTTTTGTATTGAAAATCAAAATGAAAAAATTTTACAGAAGAATTTAAAATGATAAAATGAGAATTTTGAATAGAAAACTACTGAGAATTTGTGGTTATTCTTTTGATGGCTTTTCATCATTGACAGCAGTAATTGCCATCAGGTTGTTTTTTTCTTATTCATCATGTGTATCTTCTGAAACTCTGTTGCTTAGGTGTCTACTTAGAGTTGTAAGTATTATACTTTATTGATTTAGGAAGTATTAAGTAAAAACCATATTCTTGCAATCTAAGCACATCATTTATTACAATGATTATTGTTTAATTTCATTCCTGGAACTGCCTATTTTGATTAAGAAGTTTACATGATTAAAAAATCAGGAAATTTTAATTTGTACAGAAGTGCAGGTTTTCTTGTTCACTTTAACTCACACCTTACAGTAAAATGTGCCTTGATTTAATCCTTACACTTATAACTCCATTGACTTTGGGAAATTGTTTCTGACTTACACCATGGCAGATGAGAATCAGAATTAGGTCTGATACCAGCATATTTCTTAAGACAGAAGCAAAAGAATAATTATAAGTAGTTTTTGCCTTCTGAACCTAATCGGTTGTCATGCATGCTTGACATTATTCTATAAGCAAGGCCACAGAAAATCAATACATCTTAGGCAAGGTTTAATTTATTTGTAGGTTCTTACAACTAATTACTTTCCTTTTCTGTTTGTTGATTTTCTTTTTAGCTTTTGCTCTCATGAATAGCTACAATTTTATCCTCTCATTGTAGCACAAACTACAAGAACTGTGATGTCATTATAATTTTTGTAAAAGATCAGGTGCATTAACAAACACAAAAATGTAAACTGTACCTTAAAAGAATTTGGCACAATAGAATCAAGCTTCTCTGACTCCCACCTTGGATGACACAATGTATTTTCTATTATAATATTTCTGTTTCTATTACAGCAGCACTTGCAGCCTCCAAATAGTCTTGGGTATCTTCATGCTAGACACTGTATGGTCACATTCTAACTTAAAGTCTCTCCTGTGATGATTTTATCATCAGAATAGAATAAACAGAAGTAGTATGAAGAAAAGTAATGCTGTCATTGTTCATAAGGAAATGAGTTACTGAGAAATGAAGCAAGGTACCCAAAGACACTTAAAAAGATTGCGATTTAGAAATTATTTATAAATCCTCAGGATAAATACAGTATCCTGAATACCAAGACTAAGTTTTGAGTCTTGTACTGGGTGGTTTTCTTGTTGAGAATATTTTCAATTGCACCACAGTTCACATGTGTCCACTTTGTAAATAGCAGTAAAGCTAGCTTTCATGTGCTTGATCCTATTGTTCAGAGGTGCATAAATGTGGAAAGGAGGATACTCTTTTTGCAAGAAGTTTTAACTGAAAATGTAGATGGAGATTGCTTTTTTGTTGTATTGGGAAAGGTTGCATTTGGCTTAGCAATAATAACACTATGGTTCTACTGTAATTTAGTGTACTACCAGATCCCATTTCTTCCAGTTAGTCATCCCCATCTTTTCATGCATGCTTAGCCTGCTGCAATTCAAGGCATTGACTCCAGCACCATTTCAGTAAGTCATCATTGACAAACAGACAAGCTTTTCTCAGACTTAAATGGGATTTTAACTTGTTCTACCAGAATCATAAACATTTGTGACTACATGGCCAACTTCTAACAAAACTTTGTAAATAGGAATCTCTATATCACTGTCATCCTTACCAACACAAAGACATTTCAGCACAAAAGTTGAACTATGCAAGACTCAAGTGAGGAAGTGGAGGGTGTATAACAGTAAGATCAGGCATTTCAAAGCGATTCTTTACACTGGTAATAGATATGGCAAATGTATGGATTTTGTTAGGATTCTTCTGACAGCCATGAACACAGATATATTTTACAGTAATGTAACTGTCCTAAATCTCTAGCAGGGAGTACAATGACTTCTAGTATTATTTTTCACCACACTGGCTACACTAAAGAAGCCATATTTGATTAATTTCTTGAAGTTATTTGGCTTTTTAAAAAAGGCTATGATAACCATTTAACCTTGGTTTAGTTCTAGTTGTTCAGCCAATGTTATACCTGATCCAAAAAACATCAGATCCCTAGACAAAGATAAATTACTGAAACAAATACACAAAAGGTCTTTTATATGTGTCTCACAATATTTGCTGTAGGATAGGCCTGTAAGAATATAACTCCGGGATTTGGGGCTATGTCTTTTTCTGATTTACTTGTATCTGTGTTTTTCTCTGTATGTTTATGTCAAGAGAGAATGGAAATTGTAGCAGACCTTCTAGCTTTATTTAATATACTTAGGTAAATCAGTCAAGATATCCTAAATAATGTTTTCATATGTTGCTGAAATAGCATATTTTGACTGAAATTTCACCATGCTTGACCTTTGCCTAGAGATCAAACATGAAAGCAGATTTCTTCAGAGCTACTTTTTAGTGACTCAACAGCTGGGGAAAATCAAGACTTGTCATCTGTTGTCAGTAAATTATTAAACCTTTCAACTTAAAAAAACCAATCATCTTGATAACCTTGATAATCAATGTAATAACTTATTAGGCTGAATTTTATTCTCTCAAATCTCACTCTAAAACATTTCTCTGGCTGTTAGCAAAGGCTGCAACCATGCAGTTGTAAGCACATGATCAGCAAACACATATAGAATGGAAATCATGAAGAGCATAGGAGGAGCTTTATTAGCTTCATTTTCTCTCTTCCTCATCTCTGAAATACAAAACACTTATTCTTGTCCAGTGCCTTAAATTACTTTATCTGATCTATAAACTTTAGTCAGGATTGGCCATCTTTATTCTAACACTTTGAGTTTGACATCTTTTACCCAACCCATCTGATTCTTCTCATCCTGCCACTGCAAGACAGGACATAACATGGTGAGTGCGTACAATCTCTCCTTCCCTTTTATGCTGTTATGGTTTATGAGCCATCTCAGATCTTTCACTTACATTTTGTTCTAGCAGCACATTGCGTTGAGCCTCATATTTGCACTGGACACCAGATGCAAGTTGATATTTTTATAAAATCTATGTATACTTTGACTTCTAAATTCTCGACTTTTTCACTTTTAGTGTAAAACTGAGATTTCAGCAAGGTAGAAGGCAAAATCCATCAGAAGCCTTGCTTATATACCCGAAAAATGTGAGGGGGACACAGCATTCTGGAAATGTAGTTCAAATTATACTTCAGTTGTAGGGCAGGGAGTGTATAAGCTTC
>NW_010973368.1:558994-581494 GCF_000737465.1 Haliaeetus leucocephalus
TAGACTCAAATATGTATTTGTTTTGATATTAAATAGCATGCATATAAAATTCAGATCCAACTTTAATTATTAATGTTAGTGTAAGTGAATGAGAAAACTCAGAGGTTTTTTTTTCCTTCCACTTCGTTATATGTATGGGCAGCTGCAGCTTTTGTGGAGCTGCAGACGTATATATGGGTGAGTTTATTGTAATTATCGTGTTCTTCTTCTGAAGGCAACCTGTAACCCTCTCATGTTAGCCCAAAGCACTCCTAACACAGTGATTCTATACAAAGAATTTATATTCAGTTCTCTTGCAGTGTTAAGAGGGCATTCAACCAGTTCTGAAAGCTGGTGAATTGAATTGATTGAATTTGGGCCTTCTGGAGTAGACTTATAGCACAGCTACTGAAATCTTGATCTGCAACCTTTTTCAGAAGCCACCAGAAGTTATTAAAGATGGTGGAGGGGAAAAGAAGAAATCCCTGACAAATTGTTACTCTCAAAATGAAGAAATGTGCTTCATATGTGATTTGAAAACTCCAGTTTATTTCAAAGAGACTCAGTAGATGGAAAATTTAATTATATTTACTTAGAGTGCCTTTTAATGTAATTTAGGCCAGTTAAAAGTCTATGGTCAGGGAGCCAAATTCTGAAAAATGTGTTTTAAAGGTTTAGAACTAGTTTGCTATGCATTAGATGACACTACTGCAAGTATGAATATATTTGTTTTTATACAAGGTTTAACAAAACAGATATATATCTTCCTAGTTAAGGTAAAGGCATGAGTAATGATTGTTGAAACTGTGGGAAGTGGAGTTTCTTCCTGAAGAAGAAACTTACCAGGTCCAACTTCGAGACGTTACCAGCACACTCTTTTATTAACCATAATAAATGGCTGCATTTAGTAGGATGTGCAAAACCCTGTTTAAATATTCAGGATTTGAGACTGCTTGTTAATACAGCTGCTGTAGATTTTACCCACCTATCCAGAAGCCAAACTCTGCCTAATAAACAATGGATAAGGGAAAAGAGGTTGGTGTCTAGAATCAAGAGTGAAATCTACAGCCGCAAAGCAATACTGCACAGCTCAGCTCTGAATCTTTAAAAAGGCTTTTTATGCTTCCTAGACACTGCAGCATTACACTCTGGTGTTTCAAGAAGTCTGCTGATAACGTTTCAAACTCCCATTTCATAAACAAACTGAAAGTGGAGGGCTCCAGACACTTCATAGAAATATTCTGCCTTGCACTCAGAAAATCTAACAAATGTTCATTAGTTGTTACAACCACACAGCATAAGCTGTCTTCAAAGCTTTATTATGGAACAAAATTCCAGTAAAAATTATGCAATCTCTATACTCTTCATTATCACCCTCATTGTAGTGTGGTCTGTGGATGTGATTCACGATCTAAGTACATCAAAAAATGACATCTGCTAGCATCAGTGAGAAGTGGATCAGGCCCTTTAAGATCTAAACAAAACAGAGCTGTTGCCAAAGACATGTCAATAACTTGAAGCATTAAAAGATAATGAATTGGAGGGGGGGGAAAGGGCTTGCCTTAAGCATCAGAAATGTAAACTTTTTTTTCACTTTCTGGATTTTGAAGTTGTAGTTTTCCTTTTCAACATGGGCTAGAAACTTTCTCCATCTTTAGAGGAAAGCTGAAACTCTGTGCTGTTTGTGTGATTCTAGAGTCTAGGACTCTAAAGAAAAATCAAAGTTACTGCAAGTCTTGCAGTTAAATTATGCAAGTTGGCAACCCTGCAAAGGTTAGTAGTTCACACAACTATGAATACTTCCGTAAATAATAATATGCATCCAAAAATTAAAGATGCAAAAGGTTGATTTAGATAAACTCTTCTGAGAATTCCCAGGTTTTATGAGAATCAAGAAATAGGACTTAAGCACAGTTGTTCAATTTTTCGTGCTCTCTGTACCCAACTTTATTTTCTTCCCTTACTCTTCATGCATTATTTTCTGCTATTTGTTATTTGGCCAAACTGTTTGTTCTAGAGTTAGTATTCCCAAAGGACTTAGGCCTCATTTATCTTGCCTTTTTGGAATTATACATCCTTATTTTCCCATCCCCAAATTGATCTGCACAACTGAAATTATCTGCTGTGTCTCTTTAGTTACACAGGAGTTTAAAATCATCTGAGTAATTCTCAAAGGTATGTAGACACCTAACTTACACTAGTCTTTTGAATGTTTTTATTGTTTTTATCAAATTCCTTTCTATTTAATCATATATTTGGGGATTTGTGATGCACAGAGCAGTAAATATTGGAATGCTTTTATCACAAGATCTTTCAGCTACAACTGCATAATATAAAAACTGTAGGTAGACATCATAAGATTTCTTCCTTTCCCTCTGTACATTTATCCTGGTTTCAGCTGGGTTAGAGTTAATTGTCTTCTTAGTAGCTGGTACAGTGCTATGGTTTTGAGTTCAGAATGAGAAGAATGTTGATAACACACTGATGTTTTCAGTTGTTGCTAAATAATATTTAGTCTAAAGTCAAGGATTTTTCAGCTTCTCATGCCCAGCCAGCAAGAAGGCTGGAGGGGCACAAGAAGTTGGCACAGGACACAGCCAGGGCACCTGACCCAAACTGGCCAGCGGGGTATTCCATACCATGGGATGTCATGCCCAGTATATAAGCTGGGGGAGTGGGAGCAGGGGGATTGCCGCTTGGGGACTAACTGGGCGTCGATCGGCAGGGGTGAGCAATTGTACTGTGCATCATTTATATATTCCAATCCTTTTATTATTACTGTTGTCATTTTATTAGCGTTATCATTATTGTTATTAGTTTCTTATTTTCTGTTCTATTAAACCGTTCTTATCTCAACCCATGAGTTTTACTTCTTTTCCCGATTTCCTCCCCCATCCTACTGGGGTGGCGGGGGGGAGTGAGTGGCTGCGTGGAGCTCTAGTTGCTGGCTGGGGTTAAACCACGAAAACGTTACATCATCAACTCTCATTTCATGTGCTGTCTATTATAGTCTGAAGGTCTTCATAAGATCCTGTTAAATATATATGGGAAATAAATTATTAGGCTTCCTTTTTGTTTACCTTCTGCAGCTGGTTTCTCCAGAAAAGGAGATTCGGGGGGCGAGATGGGGGGCTTGGAAGCTTGAATTTCATGTTCTGCTCCAACTTTCTTTTGTGATCTGAGGAAAGCCATGGATAAGTTTCTGACTATTTCACATGTACAACAAAACCCCATAATGACTGTCTCCATTTTTGCCAAATAAAACAGGTGAGAGCGTAACAAGAAACATGTTCAGTTGGGCAACGTTAGCAAAGGGCCTCAACCTCTCAATTTGGGTGATAGAACATCTCTTTAAACTACTCAAGCAGGTCAGCCAAAACAACAGGTCAGGACTGCCTTTAGCTGGATGCTTGTGTTCATCAGTGGCTGCTGAGTGCAGGGAGAGTTCATCTGAAAAAAGAGCAAAGTTCTTGGAGAGTGGGATGTGACCTGAACGTAGAGCAGGTAACCACAGAGAATGGTGGGCGTTAAACTCTTTCACTATAACCTTTAAGTGTTCCCCCTGAAAATTATGTCATGCTCTCTACCTTACTTTTCCTTTTCTAGTGGCTTACAACTTATTACCAGATTTGAGCAAAAAATATTACTTTTCCCTTAAAGATGACCTGTGCTTTTTAGACTGAGACTAAGACAATTTCCAGGTTTTCACTAAATAGAATATATTTTAAATTGTGGGTTTTGAACATTTTTGTAATCCTGAAGTGTATCACATTTTTGTGGTTTTTTCTCTATTTGTGCATGCTGTGGAGTTCCATGGCTGCTTGGAAGACTGTACATTCTGTGGCTTGTATATGATAGATTGAGTAGTTTCTCCCAGTATTTTGAGGGGAATTACAACAGTCCTTGTCCTTTGTGTAGTTTACATTTCTGTGCAGCAATGACTCATAATTTGCAGTGTGTTCACAGGCATACTGAAGTCTCAATGATATTCTCAGTTTTCAGACAGCAAATTAACTAATATCCTAAGATATATTTGATATTAACTGATTCTCTGGGTTATTATTTTAAAAACTTTAAATAATGTAATTATGCTTGCAAAAAGAGGTAATATGACTAAACTCAAGTTAAGAAATATAAAAGTCCTACTGCAGTGCGTTGAAACTTAAAATCTCACACATACATTTCACATATAAAGCTGTGCCCTACGTTACACTGTTCAGCAGTCGTAAACTGTCCTTTCACCTGTCAAGGTTAATTTACAGAAAGTGACCAATTTGTTTGTTCTGAAGTAGAGAAAAACTGTAAAGTTTTTCTTTCCTAAGAGGCTCGTGCACTATAAGCAAAATATTTGTTTCTAAACAGCAAGTTTTATTCCCATCTCTGATGAAACAAGAAAATAGCACCTCTTCACCTTTCAGATTGGCTCCTTCATATTATTCATGCTAGTCTTTTCTCACTAATTTTATGATTATAACGAGGCAATGGTGTGCTAGTTAGCACAGAATGACCTTCTAATTGAAAAGCTGTAAATTCAGTCTCAGCGGCCAGCACTGGCAGAAATTTAAATAAATAGGGCTGCAAAGTCCTTACAATGGGCTGGCCTCTTGACAAGGGTGCTACCAAAGTCCTAGTCACCTGTCATCTGGCGACTCTTTGTAACTCCTTGGTGTTAACTGTCTGTCTTGTTACATGTTACGTGTTACTTGCTACAAGTTAGGTTAGCATGAGAAGAACAAAGAGCAAGGACTCTTATTGGTTAAATGAGGATTTTGTATTTGAGTATCTTCAATACCTGATCTAATACTATACTTTATAAAGCAGCCTCTGAGTCACATAAGGCTTGCTGTTCAATTTCCAAATCATGATAAAAAGCTGGCCATACTGATGCACCAATAATTCCTGTCTCTTTATACAGTTTTTCTTGATCATAGTTTTAATGTTTGTGCATTTATTATTTGAAAGCACTAATAACATTGGTTTAATGAGATTTTCTTTCTGACAAGCACTTAAGATTGGTGCCCAGATACTACAGTGATAAGGTCTCTTTAAGTGTTAGGGAAGATGGATGGATAGTTGAGAGCAACTCTGAGAAATAGTGCAGCGTTCAGTATGTCTTAGAGATAGACAGTTTATGAAATGGTTACAGCACATTATCCTACCCACACATAAATAAATACCTCTCAGTATCTTGATGTTGGTGCTTGGCACTGTCTCACTAAAGTTCGTAACACTAGCTAACACTATATTAGCGGTAACTAATAAGAGTTGATAGTCTTGTATAATATAGAGCAGCTTTATGCTGTCAGTGTCATGCATCTTTATCAGGAGTACATCATACAGACAATGGAAATTTTCCATATCCTTTAAAGTTTTGCATTCTGTATATTTGGTTGTTAGACAAATAGAGCAAGCTTTGCTGACTTCATTTTCATTCTTGGCAGCATGTTTTTATCATAAGGCAGATAGTCATTAATTTACAGAATCAACGCTGGGAACAGCTTTTGTGATCTCATATTAAATTTTCCCCTGAATCCGCCCCTTGGCAAAAATTACTCACATCGTTAAAAAATATTTAATTAGGCTGTAGTTTATACCCAGCTCACTGGGGAAATGTTGGAATTAATATGATTTGCATGAATTCTGTTTCTCTTTTTCTGTTAGAGATTAGTTTTGAATTCAGTTCAGAGGGTCGCTGACACTGCCAAGGACTCACAATTGTGAAGGTCAAACAGGTAGCAAATACTTCCCCTGGGTAGCTTCCCTGAAAAGACAGCTCAAAATTGCTTTTAATTATGGGTTACCTAAAAGGCCACTTGCTGTTTTTATTTTTCCACAGATCTCTGAAATATTATGTGGCTGGAAGTTCTAGGTAGACCACATCAGTTCAAATCTAAAACAACCTAAGTCATTTTTTCACTTCTTTTTCTTTTCTTAAAAATGAGTAGCATACAACCCCCAAACAGAGATGCATGCATGCACACAAACAAGCATACATACGTATACGTATATGTTTAAACCAAGCTATTTTTGGTGTCCGTTCCTCTATTGCAGTGGGGGGAACCCAAAAATCTCTTTCTCTTTCCTAAGGTTTGGGGGGGGGGGGGGGGGGGGGGGGGAGTATTTTGTAAGGAAAAACATTTTCCTTCATAGCAATGCATCCACTGGCTTAATTATTCTTCACAAGATAAGATACAATGTTTAGTTATGCATTCTCTTGTTTATGATTTCAAGGGTTAGCAAAAACCCTGGGGATCCACAATCCTGTGCTTTTTAAAAAGATAATTTAATGGAAACTTTAATTAATAATCTAATCAATCAATTAATCTCTGTTACATAAGTGTTGAAATCTAATTCTTCTTCACAGCTCTATCTGTACAGAGAGAAATGAAATGGCTGCCCAGTTATCAGGATGATGGGGAACCATTACAGACACAAAGAAAAAGTGAAACTGTAATAGTTTTGTGAAGCTAGCACAGATAACATAATGCTAGCAAAGTACTCTTGAACTTGGGATAGATCACAATATGTCAGGGAGGTCAGCTGTTGTGCAGTTCATTTCAGAAGTTCATTTTTTCTTTAGATAAGAATGTAAGAACAGTCCTTCAAATAGTTGGGAGTTGACCCATTTGGTTTGTGGAAACTGACAATTACAGCGTATCAGTAGTCAAAAAAATCCTGTTAAAGAGTGAGCGTCACTTTGTGTTGACTTTTGCCTTGAGTTCAGAAAATGTAAACCATCTGCTTTATGAAATATGTGCAGACCACACCATGCTGTTGACTAGCCAACTGTTGATAAATAAATATTTATATATTGAGTGATTTATATAGGGCTTGTATCGGTACTGCAGAGGTGAGAGTCAGTTTGACCCTTATTTCTAGGACTGCAAGTCAATCCAACCTCTTTGGAGCCTGGAACTCTGCCAGAGGTGCCTGCAGTACTGCTGGCAATTTAATTGATAACAATGCAGATGAAGATTCGTTCATGCACAAACTCATCTCTAAAGCAGGCTCTGTGTATGTGTGTCTGTATGCTTCCAAATACTCTGAAAAATCCATTATGAGAGCCTTATGTGTAGGAAGGAGAATTAAATCATAGATAGGGCTGCATATGTGTTGTACAGCTTCTGTAGCCAAGCTTCTACTTTCTTTTGAAAAGTGAGTTCTTATAAGTTCAGTGTGTAAAAATACTTACAGGAGAGTTTTACAATTTAGTGAAGAGCTTTTTGCAGAGAAGTGTAAAAATAGAAACCAACTTTGAAAAAGGAAATTGAAAATTTGTGTATCCTTAGCAATGTTTTAAATATTTTGGGCTACATACCATGTGCTACAGTCAATGCAATCTGTACATCTAAACTCCTATCAAGTCTGCAATATAAGAATTTTATTACACGTTGACTAGAGACTGTACCTATAGGAAAATAAGATTTATGGGCAATTTTTGGACTGCAAAAGGCTAATTAGATATTTACATCAAGATCTCATTTAGCATCCTTTAGTTCTTTCCTACAGTAATAGAAAAGGCAAGGAACAAAATGTCATACTGAACTATCACTGAACCTAATTCCCTATCTCTTACATTCAGTGATTTACCATTTCTTTAAAGCAGTGTATTTTTCCTTTTATCTCTGGCATACTCATTTTCCATCCTTTCCCAAGATGCAAGTTCTGATGGCTCAATATTACACTCTTTTTGGCAAGGAAAGGCCACAGCTTTATTTGCAGCACAAATTTGTCCAAATACACTAGTATTAATTGTGCACACTATATACAAAAATAATAGCTTACCTTGCCAGCAGGCAAACTTTCCAGTCAGTGATTATAATACTCTTCCAACTGAAGAGTTTTGAATTTTCTTGCCTGCCAGTGAAAAACTGACCATTCCAACCTACAAGAGGATATTGCTCTAAAGAAGGCAAACCAGAATTTCTCACCCAAATTTGTAGTGACTGAGAAATTCGGTTATATTCATTTGCCTGCATCCTTATGCTACCCTTCTGCTCTTTTACCTTTTTCTCCCTTCTGTTCCTCAACTAGGCATCATTGTCCCTTGCAGTACCCAGTGACCATTAGTCCATGAATACATCATTCTGTTTGCATCTGATATAAAACACATGTATTATACAGCCAATATGATTTTAAACAACTTACAATAAAATGCTAACTTTGTTCTGAATAGAGGCTTAGGAAGTGCCAGTCAAGCATACAAGTTACTGTGTTAGTAAGTTGTAATACTACGACCATCGGATTCCAGCAGCAAGGCAACACCAAACAGTTTTCCAAGCAGACATTAAAAGCATGGCTACGGAACATCTCAGGTTTAAGACACTGTCATACCCAAAGTATGACAGAGACCATTTGTAAAGCCATTCTGTTCTTGTTTTGCTGTTTGGATTAGAGGCAGCTCTATGGATAGCTCTGTGGACACTGACCATGCAGAGAGTACTATTAACATGTGCAACTAGAGCAGTAGTTACAACTCAGGAAGATCTCAGAGTCACTATGGATAGTTCTCTGAAACTGTTAACTGAAGGTGCAGAAGCAGCGAAAACATTGAGCATCATGAGAAAGGATATTGAGGCCAAGACAGAGGGCATCATTCTGCCATTTCATGAAACCTTGATGTTCTCATGTCTTGAGTACCATGAGCAGTTCTGCTCCCTGCATCCAGGTAGGAATATAGTGGAGTTATAGTACAGAGAAGGGTAACTATAGTGGTCAAGGGGATCAAACAGCTGCATTACAAGGAGACAAGAGAAAGGCTCAGACTTTTCAATTTAGAAAGGAGAAGAGTAACAGGGCATCATGATCAAAGTTTGCAAAACTTTTATTCACAAAATCCTGCAGTACTAGAATTAGGAACCACTCATTGAATCTATGAGGAGAACGGTTAAAAATAGATATTTTTCTGGGATTGATGGGAGTCCACTTGTGCAAAAATGAACTAGACAGGTTCACAGACAACAAACACATAAACAAACACTAAATGGGATAGACAGGAATGTACTCTGTAATGTGCCTAATGCAACAGCTGTGAATATTGGGGAACCAGCGCTGAACATGGCCATGCTCACATACTTTGCATAATAGCAACTTCTAGTGCCACTGCTGGAGAGCGAACCCTGGGCTAGGTGAGCCACTGGTCTGACTCAGTAGGGCATTTCTCATGTTCTTATGTGCCTACCACTACTTAATTAATCCTCAGAATACACACGTGGGGTAAGAAAAGAATAGTATAGCCACTTAATATGAAAAGAATATGAGTCATTGTAGATTTATCTAAGGTGTGCAAAGTGAACACAGAAATTCATATTCAGAAAGTTACGAGCCCAGACTTCCAGTCCCTTGACCTAATTACTCGGCTAAAATTCTTGCCTGTTAATATAATGGAGAAATGCATTTCAGCAGTTGTGGTGGGTTGACCCTGGCCAGTAGCCAAGCAGAGGGAACAGGAAATACAAAGGCTATCACTCACCACCTCCCACAAGAAGTTCAGTGTTCCATTAGGACCCCTGTGAGACATTTTAAGCCAGCTCAGTGTTTCTTGTCTGGTGCTAGGAATCGAAGCGAAACCATATAAGGGCAAGAAAATGTTTATCCATATTTTTTTTATTATTAATCTATTATTTTTTTCAAAACATGCTTCTTTCTTCATGAACATAAAATGCTATCAAGGCCTGACAATCAGGGAAAATGCTATCAAGGCCTCAGCCAGGGAAGTATTGGAGAATTTCTTAATTATTGATATGTTAGGTACTCTGAGTCTTCCCCTTTTATGTGACTGTTACATGACTACACAGTGATGGCTAGCAAGACAAACTAGTTCTTGGACATTCTCAGATCATAGCTGTACCCATAAACATAACATCTGATTCCTGTCAATCAGAAAAGCCTCTCTTGCTCTTCTTTCCTTCTTCTTCTCCTTCTTTTATGTTCCTATATGATACCCATTGAATCAACCCCATATTCAGAATGGGAGCAGTACAAGATAGATGCTGGACCCCAACAGAGCCTGTGCGCTGGCAGAACAGCAGGACTGTTCGAAGAAGTTACGAAAAGACCCTCACTGTGATTTGTAAGAGAGATGCTGGCATGCATTAGCTGTGAGATGAAGAAAAATTAAAATAAAGGAACTATTTCATATATAAAAATATGAAAAAATATAATGAATAAGAGAAGGGGGAGAGCCTGAGAAATATATGCTTACTTATTACAAATGCTTGAAGTAGGGACCGTGTTTTGTGCATTTTACTGTCCAGTGGAGTCCCAACAGTGACTGGGTCGTGGATGTTTTAATCATACAAACAACTTTAGTTGGATGTAATTAGAGGATAAACTTAGTTTTCAAAACTAAGGTTAGTTGTCATATTCCTCACAAGATAAAGATTGCTCAGACTCTAAAACTCATATAGCTTTCTTTTATTCCCATTTTACTATTTTTTAGTTAATAGGTATTGTGAGTGATGCTGGAGGGAGAACTGAACTTCATGTGTTGGCCTTATTATCTTCTTGCTATTCACTGTTGCTCCACTCCTTAGATGCATCGTCAAAAAGGCAAGGAACTCTGCTGTTCTAAATAGTCAGTTTCATTTCTAAATGATTTAAATGAGAGAAAAATCATACAAGTAAATGTTCACAGTCACTTGAAGACATTAAAAAGGATCGAGTGGCTAGCTGTAAATTCAGCTAAGAAACGTACTTGTCACTTGCAATAGATGTAGACACTCAGGAAGCAGCAAAGTAAGGTTAAGCAGATAAAATACATATGACCCTTTATAATGTTTCGTTAGTTCAGATGTGTACAATCAGATTATACTTGATTTTTTTTATCTCCAGAAAGACAGTGGTACAAGGATCCTGGATTAACGCATATAGGTTTATGCAAGTATTAGCAGTGGGAAGAATTCCATAGTGTGAAGAACTAGAATTATTTTCCTGAGGTAGGAAGGATATTTATTTTCACTAAATATCAACTGAGGTACATAGCCAAGGTATAGCTAGCAAGTTGATTAACGGACACCTATATCTTTTGCTTTTCTTGTTTTATTGAATTTATTATCTGCATTACATTTATCATTCTCTCCCTAAAGCTCCACTTCTTTCCTTGGTCTTTTGCAGTTCTGTTTCTCAGTGGTCATATCCCTGATTGCTCCCTCTGTATCTCCTTTATTAGCTCTTGATTTCCCTCTGTTCTGCTGATGTTTCTCTTGAGTACAGCTCCATTTTCACCATTTACCTCTCATCTATTCCAAAGATTTCCATAGGCCTCTATAATTTTGAGTCTCACTTTTTTTCCTCCTGCTTCTCTGAGTATTTCCCTTCTTACTGAGCTTTGCAGCTGTATTTCAATCACCTCCTTCTGCATTTCTTGCCCATATCCCAGTCTAAGTAGAAGTGAACTTTTGGCCTACTATTTCCTGACATGTATTAGGTGATGTAACATGCAGACACTTAAGAAATTTCAGATACAAAACATATCTTCAAGTTCTAAAGGTGTCTTTTGTCTTTAGAACTGGGGACTTTTTGCAGTCAGTATGCGTCTCTGAGGCTGCAGAACCTTCTCCCTCCTGTCTGCTCTTCACTAGTGCTGAATACTGCAAAAGTACATATATAAAGTAGTTTTTATCCATTTGTCTTTCTCTCTCTCAACTTAAAATTCACTGCTATCCCATTATCCATATTCACTATCATGGTTTCATCTCCACGCGTTCCATAATACCTGCTATACAAGTTGGCTCTCCCTAAATCCAATTGCATTTTAGATATTATACCATCCAAAATTTGTCCTTTCATCTGTATCCATTTCACAATCATTTGGTTATCTATGACCTTCATTGCTTTAATCTTCCCCTCCTGATCCAACCTCAGTCTCAGTTTTTTTCTTCAGTCTGAGCAAAATGTGACTGTTACATTCTTTTCTTACCAACATATAAGCATCCCCAAATTCTTATTTTTCTGATAACTCTGCTTCACTTCCATTAGTTTCTCAGAGTAATCTCTCAGATTGCCTCCATTTCCTTTCCTGCTTTTGCCTTTCTGGTGCTTCCCATGCTGCCTCCAGTTCTTGGCAGAAGCATGCATGTCTCATTTGTTAGCTCTAGCATATCTTGCTCTTCTTCTTCAGACTGTTGCTCTCCTTCTTTAAAATACAAATGTTACCCATACTCTTCCACTCCAAAAATTCTTTTTCCAGAATAATGGGAATTTGTTTTTCTTACCTGGATTCAGTTATACAACACCAAGACTCCTTCATTTTACTATATCATTTATAATACATGCAGTGTTGCATAAATAATTAGTAAAGAAATCTAAAATTTTAAAAAGACAGCTTTAAAGAAAAACTAGGCATGAAAAGAATATGGGAGTTTACTTTGCCTTTCTACACTGTCATCCTACAAATTCTATATAGTTTCTATTTTTCTTGTTAAAGAAGAGAAAATGTAGATAGGTGAGCTAAATACCTATGTGCTGGTTTGGGGAATACAGCTTTATCAAATCCACAGACAATGTTTGAGAGAGTTTAGACGGGAAGGTTTAGAAGTCTGTGACAGGATAGTAACCTGCTACTGCTTTCCTTTAAGCAAAAGAAATAGATTGAGTTTTCCATGAATGTTTAATAAACAATGAAATGCTGAATGAAGTTACAATATAAGTCCTTCTAAAATTGGTATGTTTATTTCAGTAAAATTTGACACAATGTCTCTCATTTGAAAAGATGTATCATGTAGCATGCAGGTGTATCGTCGGTTAATCCTAAAGAATGTGCATCTCCAAAGGTCTTCACAATGTTTCGAGCATTTGTTCTTTTTTTTTCTCTTAACATGCCTGAAATGGAAATTCATCTGTGAACGACGGGTTTTATTCATGTTTTCACAGAAGCACATTTGCATGTCCTAGAAAAGAATCAATATTATGAATGAGAACTCTCCTCAAAAGTCTTTTAATTATATGTCTGTGTATCAATATGTAATATTTTATGTTTCCTCAGATTTTTTCTTCTTTTAGCTGACACAGGCAGACTTTGAAAGGAGTAAAATCAGCAATGTAACAACGAAATGCATGCAAACTTGTTAAATGTGATGGCAAAATAAAAAGCTTCAGTCAGTATGATCAGTTAAAAAAAAAAGGATAGCCAGAAAACTGTCTATCATGTGATGAAATTTGACAGTAGGGATTATGGCTTTGATGGACCAGAACAGCTAATAGAAGAAGCTGACATTTTTGAAACCCTGCTAATTAAGGGTTCCTTCCTTAATATTAAAATAAAGTCTTTGTCTGGGTTTTATGGTTGGAGAATCAGGTGTTTTCATTAATATATGCCAGTCAGTCTTAATAAGCTTGGAGGGCAGAGGAAGTTATTATTGAGTGACCTTCTACAAAATAAGCATGTTGCTAAGGGCTCTAACCCTGCCCTGTTCAGACTGATGAATCTCATTTCCAATGCAAAAGCTTCACAAGAAATCCAAGTATTCTCTGTGCAATCACAGAAAATAATCCTTGTGTCTCTTGTAATGTCCAGAATTGCCACTTACTATACTACTACTGTACAATGAATATTACAATACATATTATTTTTCTAGCACAATTGTCTACATTTCTGAATTGCCAAGAATAGAAAAACTTATTGTCAAGACACTTGTATTGAAAAGTCAGCTCATTTTAATACTTCTCAAATAGTCATCTACCCTGTTCATGAATTATAATGCACAGAATACATCTGACAATACTAGCTTTGAAAAAGAGATATGTCTGTATTATTACATATTCATTTTCAAATAGATTTCAAACAGATTTTAAACCATTCATTGAAATTCATTGAAATGATAAATTCACAGTTGGATTTTGATTGACTCTTAATCTAATTTTACATCTGATAAGTTTTCATCTTTTTTTTAGTAGTAATTTCAATTTTCTGTAGATTTTTCAAGCTAAGTGAAAGGGTGTGGTAAACTACTAAGACTCATCATATATTTGCTGATAGAAATTAGAAAATGAGCTAGTGAAGCAGATTAAGTAAATGCAGCATTGTAACTACTAGTGATGTGTCTCACATCAACTCTGTGTGGACTGGGCAATATCCAACAAGATATCCCAAGACTTTCTGTAGATGTTTACTTATGCTTTGTTGCTTTTTGCTTTCCTTTCTTTTCTCTCACTAGGTCAAGTCAGTACTCTAAATGGCTCTGTGAGATACTGCACTCATAATAAATACAGTGGGTAATGGATGAAATTCAAAGCAACACATCCAGTTTGCTGACACTATGCTAATAAAATAACATGGCTGCCAAGTAGAATGTCAGAGTTGGGAGAACATACATGCTCCCAGGCCACTGAGTGAGTCTCTAAAAGTTGAGTATTTAATAGGAAGCAATCAACTGCATCACATTTGCAGATCTCCTTCCTTTTATTGATGGCACAGCAGATGGATCTACTTTTTTCTTATCCAAACCAAACCAATCTATCACAATATGTAGAGTATTTGATAAAACTTATTCCAAACAGGTTTGTTTGTTTCTTTATTTACGTTTATGATCAGCCTAAATTGGCTTCAGAAATCAAACGCTGCAACAGAAGTAGATATACATACTCTTGGATAGTTCCTACCCTATATTGTTACATACATAAATACATTGTAAACCACTGAGACAGTTCAAACCAGTGCCAATGTTAGAAAAGACAAAACCGAAGCCCACATATTTCATTCCTGTCTAGGCATTTTGTTCCCAGGGCATTTTGACAGAGCATTATATGATAAAATAAAGTAAAATAAAGTAAAATAAAATAAAATAAAATAATGCCCTGGGAAACATAACCCATCTTAAAAAAGACCTACTATCCAATGCAATGTTAGAGTTATTTCTGAATGCCTAATGGATGCCACCTTTGAATACAGTAGCACCTTTTAGTCCAGTTAGTCTACCAAGTGCTTTCAATATGAAAAGCTGTCTGTATTCTGTTCCATTAAAGTCAAAGCCATCTATGCACCTTGGACTGTTTGTATCTCTACTTGATTTATGTATTTGCAGTTTGGGATTTTTGGCTACTTTATCCCTTGAGCATTTTTCTCCCAAATAAAAGTAACTTGATTTAGCTCTATAACTAACCTTGATCCTATTCAATTTAGACTACTCCATAGGGAAGGAAAAAGTAATAAGTGCAACATTTTTCTTAGAATATGTAAAACTGATCAAATTAAAATCCCCGCAGGTCTTTCTTGCTTCTTTGTGTTTGAGGGAAATGTGTGGGTGTGGCTGTGGATGTGGATGGTGGAGGTTGGGGAGCTAGTTTAAGTGTGATCAGTGATTTCCACTCTGTTTCTAGTGGACAGATATGAACAATACAGGGAAAACAGCCCATATAGTACTTACTAGCTTCTCATTGGCAGCTGCAAACCACAGGAACAAAACATTAGATCTAGCCTAGGAATGTCTCTTACAGGTATAGCGTTGGGGCTGCTCTGTAGCCATTTGTGTTCTTTTAGTATTTTAGAATTTAAAGAAATGCAAAGTAAAACACTTGAAGCACCTGAAAGTGGTCAAAAAGAAAGGTGGAGGAGTCACAACCCTCGTATGTCAATAAGTTTTGGAGGATTTTTATTCCTTACTGCTTACAGTGAGTTTGGAGCTCCAAAGCTTACTGTTAAAAAGTCTGATCGAAAGCCTGCTGATTTCTGATGATAAAACTCCTGTAGACATCAATGTGAGTAAGAACTAACCCTCAGAGAGAAATATTCCATTCTCATCTTTGTTGGCATTGTGTGTTGCTAAATAGTGTGACAAGGTCCTTCTTACACCCTCAGCAGTATTTTATGCAGCACCTGCTGTGGCTCATCTAAGAGCCAATATTAGTGCTCATTCACCAAAAAATAAGAGTAAAGCAGAAATGGTATCTTTAATGCGGAAATCGATATTCATAAATAAAACAACGAAAGTCACTTTACTCAAATACTGTAAATGCTGTATTTTTTACTGTAAATGTAATTGAATCAAGGTCATTCATTTTGCTGCTGGAAAACAAATGGAGTACTAAGCTAGATTTACTCCTTCATCAAGAATAAAGAATTTCTGTGAAGGAGGAAAGAAATTTATTCTACAGCAGAAGCCAACAGGTGATGTCCACTTCCAAACATTGTGAGTGTAGCTCAGGAAAAGAGTTATGATTAGAAAAGGACGCTCCAGGATGTTTAGAAAGGACTCCCTGATTGCTGATAATGGGGTAATACTGTAGTAAGTATGGTATCAAGTTTGATAACTCCTGTAATATGAGCGTGCCTTGACAAAGTGAAGTGCCAGATCCAGGGTCAATAAATCTTAATGTAGATTCTTGTGATTTAACGTTAATGCTGTGATTAGGAGTGGCATATGAAATGTGAGGCTTGAGCTAAATGTGGTGGGACACAGGGTACCCAGAAGACACCCCAATGTGCTGAATCATCTGTCTGCATTCCATTTAGTCATATAGATGTATGAGTACCCACAGAAGGGAATGTTTTAAAGGCAAGACCAATGTAAAACAATTGAAAGGTTTAAAAAGACACAACCCAATGTATTTATGCAATATGCAACATTTAGGGTCTAGAGCTGTGGGTAAGTGGATAATTTAGCATAGAAGGAAGAGCACAAAAGTAGCTGTTATGACAGCCAGAACAGTCAGCATGTCCCACTCTACCAACACATTTATTTGTGAATCCTGTAATAATCTGACTGTGGGAAGTATTATTCTAATACCTAAGTGATCTATATGGCTAATCGCTTTTAAGAGAAAGGCATTTATTTGCAGACAATATCTGACTGTTTACATCATGTATAACTCCTGCCTTTCTCTGCAGTGTCAGGCTTTGCTTTTCTATTTGCTCTTATTTTCCTGTCTTCCTCATCTTTCACAAAACTGAAGCTAAACATCTTGGCAGTTATCTTTTGCTCTTGCCTTTCAGCTGTTACATTTGAATGTAGCAATATTTTCCTGTTCCTGCATCCACAGAAGTCTTTTGGCTTTCAAACTTGGAGTGACCTCCAATTCTGGGTAGCAAGAAAAAAGGATGGAATTTTCCAGAGGGACACAAAAGGAGACTGAAAGAAAGAGAGAGAAATTGAGATGGGAAGTAGAGAAGACATGTGAATGACTTGAGAAAGAGAATGGGTTGGCTTGCAATGCAACAAGCATAATCATTTAAACAAAAAAGCTGATGGGAGTTCTGGGAATATTTTCCACAGTGATTAAGGAAAAATGAATGAGAAATCTCTCCTCCTCCCAAAGGAACAGCAGAATCTTTTCTTCCGTTACTCAATTTTGTAAAATGCAAACGTGTTGTAGAAAGTAGTTTGAGAAAGCTGTGAAATTGAACTTTCAGCCAGTACCCCAATTTCCTTCTATGTACCTGATCAAATCCATCCTGATACACTCTTAAAGACAGAAGCTGTAGGAGCAACTAACTTAATTTAGAGGCCTCCTCCCACAAAAACATACTCTTACTCAGGGTTTAGACTGCGAGATCCTTAGGACATTGGAAGGGCTTCCCTTCCAGCCTGGCATGGGGTCACAGAGGCTTGTAGAAAGAACTTTAATTCCTTCATTCTCAGGTTATATAGGGTTGCAAAGAACTGCCGTGGGCAATCTCTGTACAAGATGAAGTGAAAATAAAAACAAAAGTACGAGAGAAAACGGGAGCTGAGCTGAGCAAAAAGCACGTGACCAAAGATGTCTGTTTAATACCCAGTGCTAGTGTTAGCTGCCTTGCATATACTTGCTCCTGATAGACTAGGTGCCACTTTATGTCAGCTGCAGAAGGCTACAAGGCCCCACCCTGTCCCAGTAGGAAAAATCTCTGGCTGATAGCTGCCTAACATAAAGGTATTAAGGATTTTATATCCATGGCAAAATTTTCAAAAGAGCTGTCTCAGGCTGAGCATCCAGAATCAAAGGCTGCTTTTGAAAAGTTGACCCTGGCCTTTGGGGAGACACTGCAAAGACTTTTCTTATAATGTTTCCTGAAAGGTAAATTTGAATCTCATTCTGTATTCCCACATTGGACTAAATTGAAAGTGCCTCCACTGATGTCAACAGTTTAATGAAAATTGCTGTAATTTCAAGGATTTTTTCTTTTTGGTAACCTATGCTAAATGAGTTACATGCTGCTGTATATATATGTGTGTGTACAGTAATTGAAAGACTTTTTATTCTATCCCATTCACTATTGAAGAGGAGTTTTTCTTTCTCCTCTCTCTACTAGTATATACAAAACTTCATTCAGAAGGGTTTTCAATTTCTGTGTCTGTCCTTGAGATACATGAACTAAAATGTAAAGATGGATAGGGAAAGAACATAGCATTTCTGCCAAAGCAGTTCAATATTCAGCAGAATCCTGTGATATGTAAAAGTTATGAAGAGGGAGCTATGATACCCATTAGTCCACAGGAAAACCTATTCTAATTATGATACCATATTGCACTGCATTTCACTCTCTTATTGGTGTATTATTTTATAAATTGTAGTACAGTGTGGCTATTGTCGTATTGCATTCCATACTTCATCTCTAATGTTCCTTGTTGGGTTATGTGGAGCTTAGTATCTAGAGAAACATGAAATAACCAGAAAATGGATAATATAAATGCTTATTCAACTATCCACAATTTGGTGTATTAATCCTAATACAGAAAAATTCAATGTGGCATAGGTGTATTACTGCTTTTTCTGTTGCTGAGCTATTTGTCACCATATTTCGCCTTAAAAAGTATATAATTAGTCACTCCTTAATCTTTCAGGAGTTTACAGTGCACTGTCCGTTTCCACAACCTCAAAGTACTGTTTATCCATTCAATCAAATGAGATTTACTGTAGCACAAACTTTTCTTTTGCAGTAATACCACAATTAGACAGTATTGCTCAGTACAGGGAGAATAGCAAAGTCTATTGATGTGCCTGTTTGAAAAGGCAAATTAATCCTTGTTTCCATTTCTCCAGCAGGATGTGATGATTCTGATTTAGAAAAGTCACCTGAACCTCAAAATAGTTACATTATTCACCAAACTGTGCAGTTACCAAAAATCAAATGCTAATATCTCAGATATTTTTATACCTTCCAGGATTTTATGGCATAACAGTGACTTCTTTAAAATATGAAGTCCTCTGAGATTTTTGGAAACAGCATGAAAAAAAAGTATTGTCTATTACACTGTAAAAGAAAAGAAAAAATTGCTAACCAGTTTTTCCACTAAAGAATCTGCAGTTTCTTGTTGCTGTAAGCAGATACAGAGGTCCACACTCCACAGTCACTTCATTAGTAACAATCTGCAGCAATTCTTTTGAAGTCAGTACAGTTAACCAGCTGTAAAACCAATGTTACTGAAATAAAATCCAGACCTACTATGGCCATACTTTCCACCCTGTACCACACTCAATTCTCATGCTTCTTTCAGATTCTCACTATTGTTAATAGTAAAACAATAGTATCTCAGATACTACAGAGTGGTAACCACTGGTAAATTTTCGTTCTTTATGGCAGTGACCGCTGTGACTGAAGAGTAGCAAATGCAGTCAGCATGCACGACTCGTCTTGCTCAGAGCCACGCAAGGCAGGAGTATAGCTAGAGACCTCTTGACAGCTAGCACAATACTCATTCCTCTAGAGCATATTGCATGCATCCTATACATATTCAATTCAGTTAGAAAAAAAGTTTTTCCTACCAATCAGGGCAGTGTATGAAAATAATTCCATCTCTCTGTACTGCATGGATTGTGACTATAGATGTGCTGAAGCACCAATAATCAATCTCGGTTACTGGAGAACATGTTGTCACTTGCTGCTCCTAGTCATGCAAAGTGTTGTACAAAGAAGCAGAAGTAATACAGCTTGATTTTCATGGAGGTATTATTGTACATGAAGTACTGAGAGGTTATACATTATGACAGGAACACAAGGTGCTCAGTGCTCTTCATTTTGCTGTGTTTTTAAAAATGATTATGGAAGTAAAATATAAGCTGTGTGGCTACACTATCAGCTAAAGTACCTTGGGCTTTTCTCCCACTTTCTTCCACTCATCCAAGCAACTTGGAGGTGGCATTATCAGGCATTTTTCCTCCTCTCAATGAACTGTTTTCTTTCTGTGGGGATTAGTTTAAAATGATCCAATCCATATCCTATAAAATTGACATCTCTTTATAAGTTGTAAGTGGCAGCTGGCAACAGAACCATTCAGAGGTGTAGAGATCATCCGTATTAAGCAAAACAACCAAACATTTGCATCCCATTTACCTTGAGGAAACTTCAGCACAGGTTTAATGTTAAGCACGTGCTTAGTGTTTTGTTGAGTTGTAAAACCCCGAAAAGGCTGCTCTCAGCAGCAAAAAGAAGCCTAAGACTCAGCAAGTGCTACTGAATTGACTTCCAATGAGTACAAAATAAATTAATTTGAAGGGTGAAAAAAATCTCTTAAGCCTGCACCTAGTGCCAAAGATTTTGTTACACCCAGAGCTGTAAATCTGAGGAAGAGTAAATTGGCTAATGACAAGACCCAACCTGTGCAATTATAAAGGGTCTCCTCAAAGTCTGATATTTCCTTTTAGAGTCTGTATTTTTTTGGCTACAGGCTGAAATGAAGCATGCTATTAAACTGCCACTTCTGGGTATTAGGTTGTTCATGGCTTCTCTCTATTTTTGTCACCCAAGGTTGCAATGATTTTCTCAGGGATTTCTGTTGTTATTGCCATACTAGTCCATAGTATAGCTAGGTCATAGCATCATTTTGAATGATCTTGAGTTCAGCTCAAGATTGGCAGTAAGAACAAATTAGATCATAGCTCTTCTTATAACCCCATATGCAGAAACGGAAAATATAATTGCATTTTTGTTTCATCTTTCATGCTGACAGCACTGGTGTCATTAACCCGTCCGTACCCTGAGAACATAAAAGTTTATTTGCAACGTCTTGTAGCAATAATGAATGAATGAATGAATGAATGAATGAATAACAATAATGTTACTCAAAAAAATCTTCTTGGTTTTGGTTTGTTTAAAATACCTTAATAGAATGTATGCAGAGTGCCAATTTGAGCAACTAGAATTCTGTTTCCATGGGCTCAGTAACAGTAATCATGAACCTTGCCATTGCTCCTCATAAAGTGCGTGTCACAGACTGTATGCTGGCATTTCCCTTACTTTGCTTCACCATTAGCTCCTCAGATCAGTGTCTCTTGCTTGTTTCCTGAAGACAAGTAAAGATAGCCAAGGTCCATGTCTGGTAAATGTCCTGCCCTATAAAGCCCATACATTTCTGTATTTCTGCTCTTAGACCAGTTTATTGCTGCGCATGTGCTTGCTTATTTCACTTCTGCCCAGGCTGCCCTTGAACCGTGACTGTTTTCGGGGGAGGTGGGAGCAGGTGGGTGTGGAGTGGAGAGGGGTGAAGCAAAGCCCCAGTTGTCATGGTGCCTTTCCTGCCTCAAACATTTAGGGTTAATAATTTTATATGTAGCATGTTCTGAGGTAGTTTTTCTTGCTGCCATTCGCTATGGGATGTGTGAGTGCTTGTTTTTGAAATGGGCACTTGGACTTCATAGTTTAATGTAGTTAATAATACAACCATGGAATGAAAGATACACTGAAGTATTTCAAAAGAGGAGTTGTGATTGAAATACAGTAGTGAAAAACTGACAGATAGAGTTTATCAAAGTGCTGCAGTTTACCTTCATACAGAAGGAGAGTGGCTGTTTTCATATTCACTAATCCCCAAATAACCATCAAGAAATATTAAAATACACATTTTATTAGTTTCATTTAATTTCTTAATTGCTCAAATTCAGTTTACCAATTTATTGCTGTGTGAAATGCTTAGAGGCGATGCGTACATTAAAGGGATTATTTACATGTAATCCCTCCCTCCCAAAGGATACAAACTGATCATTTATGAATCCTGATTTACACTCTGTAACAATACCAGATGAATGAAATAGTTACTGAAGAATGATGTAGCTCCTGGAAGTGCAATACTGTGTAGAGTATGATTTAGTACTAAAACTGAACTGTCTCATTTTCACTGATGATTTTAGTAAAGGTGTGTGCAATTCACTTGCAGAATTTAGATGAACCAAACTAAAACCGCTTGCTGCAATTGAACCATTTATTTTCTGAGAATATGTGCAATCAAGACATTAAATTTAACCTTGGGGAAAAGTCTATTTTAAAATGTAACCCATGTTCTGTTTGGGGTGTGGATTATTTTCAGCTAGGGTTATGATTTTACAGGAAAGAGATTTATAATTAGTTTTAGCATAATTGGTAGGGATTTGCCGTTGAGATGCAACCTTGCAGCTTGCTCCCTGCCTGTGGATATCACTGTGGGTATCTGCTTGCCAGCCAAAAAGGTGTGAAAGCAAGACGTAATATGAGAAAGGAGAAATCAGAAACCTTAGCCACAGCAAACCAAAAGGAATAAAACTTTAAGAAGTCTCTAAGTGCATTATCTAGAAGGAAATATCTTTAACCTGCAGTCTACTCATTGCACACCTTTGCAGAATGATAAAATTCAC
>NW_010973368.1:586494-743087 GCF_000737465.1 Haliaeetus leucocephalus
CATTTCACTTAAACTCTTAGTTGAAAAGTAGAACGTTAGTTACTCTAGCAGGGGACTGGAAGTATCCAGTATAGTAAAGGTTGCAAATCCATTTCCCTTAAAGGTCTTGCCTTCACATGTGTTATCCAAAATCTCTTTAACTGTAATTTTTCACATCTAACCTCAGGTTAGACATGAGCAATTAGAGAATTGCTCAATTAAGTAAAATTGCTCAAATGTAAAGAAAATTTACACTTTTTTCTGAGTTACTACTTAGTAGAAGAGGTGCCTTTCTTATAGTCAGAAGGAGTAAGCAATACTAAAAAGACTAAAAGACTTTCTTGGGGAAAGTCTTTGTAGAGATGAATACCTGTACATTGTTTGGGTGGAAGAGATTAGCATCTGAAAGGTCTGTCACTGCAAGTGTATTTGCTCAGGTCTTAGTAGAACGTACTTTTAGTAACTGCATTTCCTGTGCATGGATTGCCATCAGACACAAGGACAGCTGCCCATAGGCTAATGCTGAGTTTGTGTGAGACTACAACTTCCTTACAATGCATTCTGTAAAGAAATGTCAGAAGGAAAAAAAAAAAACCAAAGCCAAGAAATGTCTCAGTCAGAACTGAAGAGTGATTTTGGAGTCTCTGTAATATTCTGTTAATTCTAGATTTCTAGATTTTCGCTATAAAAATATCTTTTTCCTATTGAAATGACACAGAAATAGTAAGAGCCAGTAAAAAGACTAAGTAAATGGCCTGTAAAATGATGATGTTACCAGTCAAATACTGCAAGTAGAATGTAGAAGAGAGTCACTCCTTTCCCACCCTGTCCATTTCATAAAGTGTGAATTTAAAAAGCCCAGTTGGAAGTATTCAAACAACAGCATGCATAGCAATTAAATTGTTTCTTTGGGTGGTTTCAAAACCAAGGAAATTAAAAACATAAAATTACATTAACACCTCACTGAACACTGAACTTCCTTGCAGTCCTGCCCTCAAACAGAGCTAGGCTGTGGGAAATGATATTTCTTATAAAGTTTTAAAGCCCCATCCACCTTCAGTTAAGGTATGAGAGTTCCAGATTCACCCATTTGGCATTCTTAGTGGTCCTCAGCCAAAGTATACAGGAATGGAAATCTTTCTTTTAGGTATTTTCTCATTTTTTATATGATCCTATTCGAGTCACAAAATATGAACAGTTCACTTTGCAGCTGGAATTTATACATTTGCTGGAAGACTGTGTTTTTTGACTCTTCCTGAATCTTCACGTGTGCCTACATGCCAGGTACCTCCCGAGCTGCAGCACCTGTTGACGTGCCCAAGCCAGTTTCAGATTTGTTGATTTGGCTATTGCCAGCAGTGGTGCTAAAGCAGCATGGATCTTGCCTCTATTGCAAAATTCACCTCAAATCTGGGTAAATATTCAGAAGAATCAGCTGGAGACAGCTATTACTGCTCAGAGTTGTCTGTGACTAAAGACGACACTCTTCTATATGTTGTAATACTCCTTTTAACAGGGAAAGAGTTTATCATATGCATGTGTAATGAACCCAGAAGAGTAGGATAGGGCCCGGAACGTCGGAGACATCCACCTCAATTTTTGTTTTACTTTTTTCCTTAATTACACATTCAGACAAGAATGGTTTATTAGGACTATGATTCTGGAGTTTGTTAAAGTCACTTAAGAGGTTACTGCCCCACTTATACACCGTGACCTCTGCCACAGATTAATGCCACCAAAGGTGAGGGAAGAGCATAGACAGCTTGTTCACTTGTCAGTTGTCACATTCACAGCCAGGTTATTAATATAAACTGAAATCAGTGGTGGTTTTAATAGTGGCCAAGCTGAACTGTGAATTGCAACTGCTGAGCAGACACACCATGCTTGGCAACCTCAGGCAGAAAGATGGCAGAGACCTAGCAAGCAGACACCTTTTAAATCATCTCAGTCGGCAGGAATCTTCAGAGGTTTTTGGGTCAGAGTCCCCTATCTGTAAAGCAACAGGGAAGGCAAACCCCATACTATGCCAAAGGGAAACGAAGCTGCAGCCTTGCTACGTGTTAGCGTTAGTCCCATTACAGGGATGGCTGCCTCCCATGACAGCAAGGTTTCATCAGGAGTGCTGCCTCAAGGCTTCACTTCTTGTGAAGGCACAGCAGGTGAGAACACGGTATGTTACCTGTTGTTCCTGTTACCTTATTTTCTCCTATTAAGCAAAGTTCTTTCTTAAACTCGGTGTCAGAAGCTTCCATGAGGTCCCAGAGCATTCTGCTGAGCTGCTCTTCTCCCATTTGGCAACCCCCAGCTAGTGCCACCAGCTTCTGCTTCCTTCATTTGCATTTGCATTTGCAGAGCTTACAGTTTCCTCCTGTCTGCAGCTTTCAGTTGGACAGATGCTGGAAATGCAGTTAGGAGTATCATTTACAGCAAATGCAAACAGGCTACTGGAATTACAGTGTCAGAGAGTCTTAGTGCTGGCTGAACCTGAGGTAAAAGCACATCAGCCCACAGCCACTACATATGTTTTCTATCCATTCTTGTGCACCAGCAATGATAGTCTACAAGTAGAATTTTTGTTTCTTTCTGACTGATTTTCTGGCTCCTAGAATAGTCATCCCTGAACGTCTCAGGTTCACAGCTCCTGGTGTTAGATAGAGGTACAGCCAGGAGAGGAGTCACGTTAAAACAGCAGTGTTCCATGAGCTGCTATAAGCTGCTGTTAAATACTCACAAATAGGGAACCTAAAGGTGTCCTAGACATAGCTTCCCACGTCACGTTCTGTCCTGAATGCAGCTCAGCCAGAACATCAGAGCTAGAGTCCAGGGAATACCACAGTAAGTGGGTATGCTGAGGAATTAAACATAGTTATAAGCTATGCCAGTGTAAATACCCTGAGAATTGCCAGTTAATTTGTCCCACAATTATTGTTCAGGTTGATTGAACTATATTATTGCATGGTGCCTACAATGTACAAGAAATGCCTTAAAAAACTTACCATGAAAGTTAAAACTACAAACCAAACGACTGTGTACTGTCTTGTTTCCAACATCATTCACTTGTAAAGCATTCATTTGGAAACACTGTGATGTGTGTTGTGATACCTATTAAATTCTGTAAACGTGATGACAATAAGGAATGTCAAATATTTTTTGAAGACCCTTTGGTAATGTATTTCCAAAACAGCATGAAAGTGATTTTTTTTTCCCCACTTTGACAGGTGAATTATTTACTGCCTAGTGTAGTTTTCTGAATAGCTGAAGTTTTCTATCAATGAGATGAATTTAGAGTCAGGCAAGGGAAGCCATCTCACTAACCCTGCATCCAACCCCATTCCCAAGGCAGTTTGACTGTATCTACAGCACTTTCTGCTGTACTGCAAATGTCAAACAGAAGGTATAATGGATTTAATATTAGTGCTGGCCAAGGTGTTGAGGGAGCTGTTAATAATGTCACTCCAGTTATTGATCTGAAGCCTTTAGAAATCAAAGAAAAGTGAGAGATCCCCAACTGGGGAAAGGCACAACAGTGACTGGTTTTTATTGCCAATATATTTCTACATATATAGTGCTGACTTTCTGGAATTATGTGATCATCATTAATCTTGGAGAGATTTTTTGAATCATTATGTGGTAGGATAATATCAGGGTGACCTGTATGCATGCTAATGTTAAAACTTGCTTTCATTCAAGCCACAAGTCAGCTTTAAAAGGTACACTAGTAATGGCAACAACATTAATACAAATATTCACATGAAAGGAAATTTTATTTATTCTGAGACCGTTTACTGGTGTTGTTGAGATGTCTGGATTTGACTCTTCCTAAGAACATTGTCATTGCATCTGTCTATTAACCTGGGATGTATGTAACTGCTATTGCAGGAGGCTAAATTTTTCCTAATTATAATAATCACAGCTCAGCTGCCTCTGTTTACCACAGAGCTAATTTGGCTCTAAGTTTATATTCTTCTAGGTTCCTTTGCCACAGCTAATCCTAAAGGATTAACTTGTGTTTTGTTCTAAAATAGGAATTGGTTCTTAGAATCTTCAAAAGAATTTTTCAATCTTATGATAGTGTATACAAGGGGAACCCCTGTCATCTTTACTCAGTAATTAATAAGTGAAAGTAAAATATAGAATTTATTTTGAACATATATCAAATAAACATATCATTCCTTTCCATGTATATACAAGGTAAATAAAGATAAATCCAGCAGATAACTTGCAACAGCTGTGTGCTGGACTGAATTTGAAATTCATCTCTACCACAACTGTGCCATAAAGTAGATCCATTACAGAGGGATATAGACACACACAAGTGCCTAAAAACATTGTATGTGTATAAGTGTGTGTGTGTGTGTATATATGTAAGTATATATGAACATACAAGACATACATGGTAAGCTGTGAAAATAGTTATTGCACGTGTATTTATTATATTAAAAAATTACGCATTCCAAATCAGTATAAATAACAGAAAAGGCTACCTTTGCTTTCACTTGATCCCTGTGTACTGTGATAAACACATACTTAAACAGAATTGATTTTTATGTACAAATTCTATTGACTCTTCTGTGACTACTGGGAGACTATCCCAGTTGGGACAATCTGTTGTACTCTGGGCAGACCAGTATTTAGGGTGATCCTGTAAGTTCTTTGGGAGCAGGCAAGAAGCAGCTAAAAATATGGCTGGAGGATTGGAGACTGCATGGATCTTCTACTGTTCTTCTTCCCTCCTTAATAAAGAGAAAGACTTAGGCAAAGTAGGCTGGAGAATCTCTACTTCCCTCTATTATTTCCCCAACTGCTTTCTTCAGATCTATTTGGTCTGGGCTCTGAGGTCAGGATTTTTGTTTCATTGATTGCATGTCTGTAGCTGTACTAATGGAGTGTCTTCCTATATCAGCTAAAGGGTTGTGAGAAATAAGACTAACTTGTCTTCTTGATATCTCCAGTCTTACCTGGGATTTTTCTCAGTCATACAGCTTAGTCTGGAAGAATCACAATAATTGTGTTTGCAACTGCTCACCGGAGATAGTTTCATACAGTTTCTTGTGATATACAGTTTACATGTTTTTCTTAATTTTATTTCCTCATTTAAGTAATTTTACTTGTTAGTGCATTTAGAGAACATTCCATTCATTTTCGTACACAGCCATAATGTTCTTTTCAGCCTTCCCTCACAAGTGATTTGTTCTGAAATCTTCCACAGCTTTTATTTTGTGCCCTTCCCTCAACTGTTTCAATTTGGTCTCTCAGTTTCAGGTTTTCCCAAACAAAAGAATCATCTTAGTCTGTCACCATATTCACCTACGTAGCCTTAAATCACCTTGGCTTGTTTTTTCCATCCTGTTGTTACAAATTCACATCCCATCTACTGTTGCCCCTACCACTCTTCTTGTATTTCCAAGTTCCTTTGATTTCTTCCTCCTAAATTTTGCTGTGTGTCATTATACATCTTTCCAAATTAATTACCATTCTACTATTCTTCATATCTATTTTCTAACTGTAGGGAATCTTTTTTTTTTCATTTGACAAACTTGTTGATGGGCTCTTTAAATGAAATTTTGTTTATTACTCCTTTTAAATTTTGAGTCATAAACCCAGAAATTATTATATTTAAACAAATAGTTTTAAGATTTTTTTTTGTGTTCCTCTGTAACAAAATTGCATTACAGCCTTTATTTCCTCAGTCTATGGTGATATTAATTTGTCTTTCAAATATTATACTTCTAATTGCAGCTGGATAGGCTGTTTCTTTTGCATATTAGAGTAGAACAGTACCGACACTTAATAATCTGAGATTTCTAGCAGATCAGACCTGGCTGCTTAAAGCTCTTGGCTTGTTGTAAGTCAGTTATGTTTAATTCATCATACTACAGACTAAAACCTTGTTCTTGTCAAAATTACACAATTCTATCTTCTTTTTATACACAAAACAGCAGAGATACAAGGGATGATATTACTTGGTATCGATTCAGCTCTGTGGGGGGCAGAGATCAGAAAAGGCAGAACTGGCCAAAAGGAATGTCTGCCTCCAGTGAACAATTTTACTCATGGTCACACTGGGAAAAGCCTGAAAATATTGCTTCTGTGTGAAAGGTTTGCTGCTTCCAGCTCTCTGTTTTTCCCAGTTTGTCTCCGATACTCCTTGCTTTTCAACTGTGAATAGTATATGACCACTCTGAATACTTGCCTAATTTATCATTACTTTATCATGTCTGTTTGTTTATCACCAGGTGGAGTAGATACAGTGTCTCTCCGATTTTGTTATGTTTTACATTTTTTACTGGGGTAAATTGCTCAACTAGCTGCAGGTCAATTAAAAAATCCACTCCCTTGTTTGTACCCTGAGTCCTCTGTGCCGCTGGGTCGTGATGTTTCCAGTCTGAATTTGTCACCCCTCCGGGAGCAGCAGGTCAGCTATCAGAGAGCTGTCTATTCTGTGTCTGTACAGCACCTAGCACGGTGAGGTTGTAGTCCAGGGGCTCGACAGTGCTGCCTGTAATGGCGATACTCATCTACACCAGTCAAAAATAGGCGGTTTTTCACAGTCAGGCTATTGCACAGGTCCATAAACTGTCTGGGGGAAAGCTTCTGTGCAGCCAGCCTCTGTGCCGGCCACTTGCTCCCAGGACCGGACACTTAATGGGTGATAATGTGGCAGGACTGAAACACAGTACTAATCCAGTCCAGCATAGGTGATTAGGACTAATTATTTCATTAACTGTAGTTTATCAAAGTGCATTATGCTTAAAGGTTTTGTAGAACATTGAATGAAAAGATGTAGTTGTGCTATCAGTCACATAGAGCTTCCTTTTTTTCTTTTTTTTTTTTTTGTAAGTGAATTTCATTCTGATGATAGGTGCCAGATGGAGACAGCCCTGGGGAATGAAATTGTTTGTTTATCCACAGGACACGTACAGCATGGGCAGCAACAGTGTAGTCTTTCCCATGCTGTTTCATTGCTGTTCTCCAGCCTTGCCCTCCGCTGACAGCCTATAGAGGTTCAAAGGCAGTTTACAGTCCATGCCCTGCCCAAATTCCAGGTGCTTTCCTGTGAATATCTGCAGTAGTGCCAATTAGCATCCATTTTCATGAACTTTTTGGGCATGGGAAGTGTGTTGGTCCCCGAATCCAGCCCAAATAGGCCACCGAATGATAATACTAATTAACTGCTTGCTTACCTAAATCAGATTTTAATCAGTGACCTACGCACAAAAGATCAAAGGCTTTAGTTTTGTGTTTCCTATCGTATTTCTCCTGAGGCATCTATTTTCTTATAATAACAATTTTCCTCCTAGCAAGAACATTGGAATAATGATAGTACTATTAAAAAAGCCAAAACAAAAATTAAAAAAGCAAAGTAAGATAATCTCTTTAATAAGATTCTTTGCAAAGGGGTAAGAAATCTCATTCTCCCACTCTGCAGCCCCACCCCTCTTCAGCCAAGAATAAACATTGCCAGAGAGATTTCAACCAGGAAAAGAAAAAAAAAAACCAGAAAAAAGATAGAAAATAATATCTTGAACATTTTCATCAAATCTACTTAAACCATATATTCTAGAATCATGTTTTTAATAGGTTGATAAATTTCATAATTCTGCATAAAACCAACTAATTTTAGTTTAGGGTTTATGTTTGAGAGAGGTTGGCTAAATCCTGTGCTTTTTATTATTATTTTACAGCTTGTTTTGAAAGTGTCATAAACAAATGACTTAAGTGTCCCACAAGACAAATGTTCTTTAATCATCTAATGCACTCATTTATCCTCAGCCTTAACCTTAGTCCTAAATTAAGTCTCTTGCAAAAACATAACTTCATCTAAAAACACCCATCAATCCTATGTGATTTTGATAAGCACATTTAAAAAACATAAACAATCAGACAGTTGTCAATCCAGTTGAAGTTCTGTCCCATTTAAAAGTTATTCATTAGGATATGTTCCTAATGCACCTGCTGCTAATAAAATTTTAAAGTGGAATGAACAATGTTTTCAGGTTTCTGCTAGAGTTATAATTTTTTTGCTATTCACTAGGACTCCCTAAGAATAAAATCAAAATGCATATCAGGAAAATATCAACTTCAGCTTAAAATGAGTAACTTCTAGCCTAATGGGATGCATTTTTCTGAAAATATTTACATAAGTTATATTTTAATTTGCATTCCAGTTTCACAGTACCACTAACAAAATATGTGTCACACCTTTGTGTTATGTTTATTTGGTCATTACCCTCATTATCTACTCAGGAATCCAATGTACGTGGAAGCATCACACAGGAAAAAATGAGTAACATAGACATAGGTTACACACTCAAAGCAAGATATTTTGCAGAAGCTGTCACTTGACCTGACTAAATAAAAAAAGTGACTGTGAGGGGATATGAAAGGCTTTTAGTGGCTGAAATTCACTGTAATTCAGAATTAATTCAGATTCTCTTTAGTTTAAGCAGTACTTAGCCATACCCATGGATAATACAGCTTTTTTTTTTTTTTTTTTTTTTTACTGCTGGCTTCTTTAGGACCTAGAAAAATACTACTGTTGAGCTCTTTGGGATTCTTTCTCACTGGGGCTTTAAAATTCTAAAGAACAGATAAGAGCAAACAGCAAATAACTGGATTTAGAATAAACTCGGAAATTATCACTAAGGCCCTTCCTCTGCCACAATTTGTCAAATCTGCTGATAGGAAACAAATTCTATTCATAAAGATTTTATTTTTTGGGGCCCTCTTGTGATTTGGTAGCAATTCAATTATAGTTTTGCGAGATAGTGAGCCCAGAGAGGGAATCCAGACTGACAAGAAATATGACAGGACAGTTACAGAGTGTTTATGCAATTAAACTTTCACTGACAATACCTGCGGAATGATGAATGCGTGGGCGGAGGTATGTGTGCACAAGCAATGCCCCACAAGTATTGCACATTTTTCATTATTATACAACTGTTCAGATCTTTCAAGAATAGCCTGAAGTGAGGTGGAAAAGAGAGTGCTGTTCCGCAGCATGTTAACCAAATGCTTTTTTTTTTTTTTTTTTCCAGTGGGTCTTGATATGCCAGGTGATAAAAGAACATCTATTTTAGAGAAATGTTGCAAGAAGATTAAGATTTAGCCTGAGTTTGACATATATTAATTTTGGATTCTTAAAGAGGTTTTATTCTTTTTCTATCTGCAACTTTATATCATTTCAAAACTGATAGATACTCCATAATTAAACTGCAAGGTTATTCATTTTATGCATACAGGTGCAAAGGGCACTATAAAAGTAGGATTTTACTGATTCTAGATTAGAAGAGAAAGGAGAAACTTAAAAGACTTTTGTAGAAAACCACAAAAGCTTACAGAGTAGATTAATTTGGTTGATCATAGCCTGTATTTCAGCATGTCTGTCTTCATGGAACTATAAAATCAGACAGCTTATTTTAGAGGCTCTGAAAGATTATGTTGAGTTTTCCAGGCTATTACAGTAGTTATTGTTACTTTTCATATGAAGTTGCTCATTTGTAGTGGGGTTTTGATTTTGCAAACATGCTGTTAAAACATGTTGACCTGGACTATCTCTTTTCCAAGGAGTTAATTCCTGCAAACAAAAACTGCTATATGCTAAACAAAAAGAAAGTGGAATAACTACGATGTGATTTCCTGCCAGAGAAGCTGAGCAGAGCACTAGCTGTGGATTTTGGATTGCTATGGGCAGAGGTTGAAATAGTATGACTGACACTAGAAGCATGAAATAAGGGCCTGGCAGGTAAATTATTGTAAAATGACCGTTTAAATATTGCCTAGAACTGTGCTGAGTTCTCAGAACTTTACTTGACTTCACTGAAGTAAACTTTAGATGTTCAGAATTTGATTCCAACACACCTGAATTCAAATCACTAGCAGTAAGAAAAAGCTGTTTCCTATTCGTGCATGCTTATCAAATCTTTCAAAAATTGAAGTCTGCTTCAAATAATGATGATCTAAATAAAAAGGTTGCATGTTGCAGTGAACTGTTTTGTGATTCTAAATTATGTATGCTGGATTGCAAAATGGAAACTATTTATTTATTAATGTAAGCATTTATCTCATGAGAAGAAGCTCCTGAATTTTTACTCCTTCTTTCTAGAGATGGTTGTTTCCTATCTTGCAAGGTCCCCAGTGATGTCCAGGGAAATGTGCATTCATCTTCCTGATTTACAAACAGACATCTCTTCTCTTTTTGAAGGAATGACAGTATTTACCCAACGCTCACACAGCAGACATAATATCACGGCTTAAGTTACTCAGTACCAAAAGCTATAGTGTATTGAAAAAAATCTGATTTTCCAAGAGCTGTTTCTAATACCTACTAAAATTGATAGCAAGAAAAAAATTGTTTTCACATTACTTAGGTGTTAAAATTACATGGTGGTGTTCCTTTATTTTCAAAAACCAAACCTAATCCTGTTAATTCAAAGTGAATAACAAACAGGACTAAGACTTTTTCCCAAGTTGTTACATTTATTCAACCTGCTTGTGTTTTGTTCTTCATCATAATTATTTCCAAGTCAAATCTGCACTGATTTCCTTGCGGACCCACATACCTCTGACTAACTTAAAGAATTGAGCTGGGATAATTCACACTATTCCTTGGGGGTCATGTTCTCTGTTTTTTTTCAAGGACATTTTTATTACAAAGCTGATGAAATTTGCATATTAATTCATTTCTTTCAATTTTTTAAGATTAAATGTTGTCAACATGTATCAGTGCAAGGCTCTGACAGTGCTGATGAAATGGGTCAGTCAAGCTTGAACATTTAGAGTAATGCAGCCATCTGCAACCCCCAAGCCCCTTGTGTAGTTTAGTGCTACCATTGCAACTTGATTAAAAAAAAAGTTTTATTCAATGCAGGATATTAAAACATTATCTGTGAAATGATATGTGTTACTCCTGCCATTTGCAGAGAAACTATATTTGACAACAAAATGGATCTAAGGATCTCCTTGCTGATTTAGAGTTAGTGCTTTGTCAATCTTAATTAAACTCCAGTAGGAAAAGTGTAGGGAAAAAAAAGAGTTTCTGCTGTGCCAGAGCTTAGAAGTTATTAAACTGGGCTTAACGTCCCCTCCTAGCCAGTATTTTTACTGTTTGAAAAGCAGTGTTATTTACAGGAAGGAATTGCCTAAATCCTCATGTCTCAGGGGCCCTGGAAAGCAGTTGCATTCTTCTGAAAATACCAAGTCTTAATAGAATCAGAGAAATTAGAAATGGAAAAGAACCATTAGGTCAACTTATCTATCCCCCTGCCAGTGCAGGAGAGTTCCCTACAGTATTGCTGTCTTACAGTTAATAGTCATGGATTTTGAGTCGCCGTTTCTCAACTACTTATGAAAGTATTTGCTGTGCGAGCTGCTTGGTTCATTTTATCTTCACTGATGGGACTGATATCTTTGTATTCTAATATTCGTATGTTTTAATAGTCTGTGATTCTAGGTGCAATGTATATAGACACCCAGTAATATCTTTGCTTCTCTTTAAACACATATTAATGCACACATGTGCATTTCCCTCATGTAGTGTTTTATTAACCTGCATTTACTCAGCATCTTATGTGACAAGTAGTCCCTTTGATATCAATGAAGACAACACACAATAGCCTCGAAAATTAACTGGTATAAATCAGCATAGCCACCTTGGTTTTAAAGGTATGGAGTCAGTTGTGGGTTTGGCCAAGGACCTTTTGATATCACCAGGTCTAATTATGAAGTTAGGGCAGTTAAATCCACCCATAACACCAAAACAATGTGTTAACTCAAATGACAAGTTTCAGATGTGAACTTACTTCTCTGTAATTACTGCTACAGCTTAATCAGTTGATGTATTTTAATAGAAACTGCTCCTGGTCATAGACGTCTTCATAATTGCTACTTCTGATAGCCCCAGCAATGTACATTGGCCTTAATTCAACCAAAAAAAAATGATGTCTTGGCTTGCATGTGTAAAGACTGACTCCTACCTTGAGTATGAATGTAAAGCATGAATTGTAATAATAATCAGAAAACAACCTTCCGGCACCCCATAGTCGTGGAAGACATGACAACTCAAATATTGGTTGACTTGTATTGGCAGAGTTGCTATCCAGATATTATACTGGTTTTATTTTTAGGCAATCACCTCTGCAGACTTTATGTTGTAATAGCACAGTGTATTTTCAAATTTGAGTTTCTTTTAATACCTGTCATACAGGAAGATTGTGTTAACCATATCAAAGACTGTGAACAACATTACAGGACCAATGTATTTTTTCTAAGCTGCATATTTTTTCATGTGGTGGACTAAAAAGGATTTAGGAAATATCATTAGGTAGACATTGGATATCCTTTTAATAAAAAGATGAATCTGAGCTACTAGTATCCAGATTTTAAGACCAAACTCAGAAAGTTGTATTGGATTGAAAAATCAAAGTCAGACTTCACACTGTAGTAGAGTCTGAAAATGTCAGATATGAAATATTTAAACTGTGGAACACAATCTTCAACTTTGGGCCATAAAACTTTAATTTTGTAAGTTGCTATTTCTCCAATTGTTCGATATTTTTAATTCTACAAATCCATGTTTATTAGCTTTCAAGGTTTAAACAGTGTTACTGAGTCTATTGAAAGTAAATGGTACTGACTTCTGAGAAATATAGTTACTATGATTTGTTTTCTATTTCTATGTTCAAGATAAAGGCGAAAGAAAGAACAAATAAAAGGAATTGATTAGCACAGCTCTCTTTTTTAATACTTGTAAGATCACCTAATGTGCTTTGCTATTTATTCTTCCATACACTACAAGAAACAGATCAAATTGATCTGGAAGGTGATTTTTTGAACAGCGATAATTTTAGGATATGTAGAGAAAAACTTTAGAATCTTTGATTCTATGTATTCATATTTTTACAGTTATCAGTTGTAATGCCCAAATGAGATCTCCTTCCACTCTGTGATCTTCCCATATATTTTGCCATAGCAGTTCTTGGTCCAAAATCCCAATCCTATTGAAGTTGATAAGCAAAACCTTGCTCCCATTATAAACAATGCAAATCTCCAACTTCTGTAATGAAGTTGTTCCAGTATTATGCATAACGTTATAGAATTACAGTGGGGGTGAGCATTTTCTTTAACATCATGACCTCTTCTTGCTTACATGTCCATGATAATTTTTTCTTCTTTGGGGGATTTCCTTATACAGTAAGAACATAGTTTGAAATACACCTGTTCTAGCATTTCCTATGTGAAATACAGCTATAAGCAATCCATTAGATAAATTCATTGCAACAAAGTGGTCTGCCACATTAAATACTGTAGATAATTTAGCAAGGTTTTGCTGTTTTTTTACCTTTGGATTTTTAAACAATGTATGCAGTTAGCTTTGGTAAATAACAACAGCTTTGTTTTGGCAGGAGTTGCTGCAGACTCCCAAATCCAGGTTACTTTATCTAACAGTGTTTTGATTAAATTTATTCCTCTCCATCTAACTTAATTTTTTTATTTAATGCAGTTTTCCAGCTATGAAGGAAAGTAAATTTACTGTAAATCTAGACTCTTTTTTGCTAGCGAAGAAATTCAGTATATGTTTGCTTTATAGCTTCCATTTTATATATATAACATATCCTACTTTTGAACTGTGAGTTTTCTTTTCTCAGAAACAAACTCAGAAGTTATGCTTGCATTTACAGTCCGCAGGCAGGTTGGTACCTCCACATAAGGAAAATATATTTTTAAAATCTTCTGTAATTTTGAAGATGAAATTTCCCCTGCCAATATCTGCATGTAAATGTTCTTCTTCCATCTTAAATAATAGTTCTTACAATGCACAATATGTGTGCTGCAAATAAAACAGTCAGGTTTTTACACCTTATGTTTATTAAGTCTTTATGTTTGACTGGCTAACAGTGATCACACATCCCAAAAAGATTTTGTACACTTTATTGTTTGTGCGCTGAGCTGCATAATTTCAAACGTACATTATGTTTATTTTAAATTTTATGGAACCAGGCATTGTTGAAAGAAGATACCACCAGTTGGAAACAGTGGATAATGTTAGATCTTGCTCAGCATGACATCTTTATGGGATAATTTGATGTCAGAAAGAAGTCTTTAAATTATTTCTTTTCTACATATGTATGTGTAGAAATCCTAATCCTTAAGCATGCAGGGATGCAAGTGGTTCATATTCAGACATGTTGGCCAGGAAAAGGCTAATGAGTGAGCAGTATTGAGGGAGATAAGAGTCACCTAATCTAATTAAAGTATAATGCGTCTTACTACCCAGAAATTTCACACCTTGACAAGATTGCAATGAGAACTTCTTGATACTTGAGACACTTGTGCTTCTTGGCACACAGAAGTGATGGGTCTGTTTTCCACCTTAATCTTTTATATTATAAAGGAGTTGGTTCGAAAACAGTTATAGTTGAGCCTCTACAGTAATTATGTTCAATATCATGGTGTAGGTGGAAGTATTCACATCACAAACTACCACTGCTAATACCAAGTGAGCTTGGATATTTTGAATAAAGAGCTGAATTTAGCCCATACAGGGAAAGTGTAATCCATAGATTCATTAGCCAGTATCGGGAAACTGTAATCCATAAGTTCATCATGAAACTCATTTAAGTAATGACAACTGAATGGTATCATGTGTGAACTTACTGAGAGTAGTAATGACTCTCTAAATGGTGAAGTTCCTGAGGTTATTGTGAAACTCACATCTTTCAGGAAAAGTGTGAATCCATCACAGTAAGGACAATAGGAATATGTCAAGTATGGGCAGTTAAATGCAAGGTGGTAATTTGGAGAACTAAGGGCAAGATTGAAAAGTAATTTGGGTTACATGCAAAAAAAGTAACAAAAAAGTCTATTTATTGGTAGATACAAATGAACTACTCAGTTTACTGAATTGGCATGAAATAAAGGCAATTTATTTTACCTTTCTTCCATTAGTCTAAACCACAAATGACACTGGGGTTTTACAATTTCTCACTGCGATCAAAACTGCAATCAGATTTCAGAAAAGAAGACACCCAAACAAACTGATATGTTCGGAAGCAGCAGATCAGCAGGTCTAGATGGTATACAACAAATGAAAAAATGTGAAGGAAAAATGAAATGGCCAAGCTGCTAAAAAATGTAGTGTTCCAGTAAAATGGCAACCAGGAAGCTGCAGGCTAACTGATTACCTAGGAGAGAGACATTTTCCTGATCTACAAAAATGTTTTGGGAAACAGTACTAAAATTACCTTAAAAATTATGTGGATTTATATGTGCTATTTCTATTAACGCACACATGTGACATAATATAACAAGTATGAAATGGCTTTAGACTTGAATTGCAAAAATGACTGGAGGTATAGGAATATTTCTTTCTGAGGAAATATGTAAAAGACTAGAATTTTTTTCCTCATAGCACCCTAGGTATCTTTTTACAAGGAGACAAAAGCATTCAGTAAAACTCATGTGGAAGATCAGCAGAACAGGTAAAAGGAAGCACATTTGTCAAGCATTGTAGACATGTGGAACTCATTGCCACTACCTATTTCTGCAGTCGAGCAGAGCAGACTTTCTAAATACGTGGACTTTTATAGACCATGACAGCATTCCCTTCTAATTTCAGTTAAACTGTTTTTATAGAGGACTGTATTGTGTGCTTCACGTCAATTTAGATACCAATTGGTGATTTAAGGAAGAAAGGTCTTCTACATGCACATTATTATCTAATGGTGCACACTAGGTCTTCTGGCACTTTATCCAGAGACATTTGTTGTTACCTATAGTCAGAGAGAAGTTGTTGAACAAGCCAGTCCTCTCAAGTCCTTTAGCAACAAGGACTCTTCTACTTTCCTTTATTTTTCATTAAATTTAACATTTCTTTAGACCAACACAAGATATGTCTCATTCTGTTTATGGTTGAGTTTCTATAATACCACGTAATACTGCATGATATAGCTCATGAGCTTCTGCAAGCTGATCATTTCACATATTACACTTATGTCTTCTCTGAAGACCCTCTTCCTTGCTTTCTTCAGGCAAGAGGTAGTAGACCTTAGAAAATGGTGGTTAGTAAATGAACAACATCAAACTCAGAATATGTTATGCACTGAAAAAGACTGGGGCCTGGAACAGAACCTAGAGGTTGTAGCAGACATTCCTCACTTTTCTCCTATTTCTCAGCAGCGATGGTCACTGTTGGATGTCCATCTAATCTGGGATACTAGGCTCTATAGACCCTCAAACCATTGTGTTTGTTCTGTGTCTCTGATCAGGATAGGTTGCTTATAGCAGAAGAAATACCTTCTACACAGCACCTGTATCTTGTCCTGCAGTACATCTGCAAAGACATTGAGCTATGAATCAGTGTATTAAAGAGGCAGCATTCATGTGCATTTGTTTATCTTTATATTGAGATATGCATTATCAGTGCTAAATAAACAAACACAATGAAGTTACTATACTTAACCTCCAAGTCTCAAGACTATAATTTTGATTTGGGAGTCTCCCTGAGTCTTTACAAAATCAGTGGTAAAAGGCTATAAAATCACAGCTACATTCCAAGCCCGAGATGAGTCTAAACATAAAGACTAGGAAAATCGAGTGTTGTTTGAGGAATACAGGTTGGGGAAGTGGGACTGAACCTGAAAGCAGCACAGTTAGTTGCCTGTTCTAAGGATTGCACTCATACATTCCAGATAATGGGGAGAGGGTGGAGGGAGGAATTTAGAGTAGCTTAAAGTCATTAAGCCAGAAAGACTATCTGATTCCTTCTCTGTAGCAACATAAAGTACCTTATTCAGGTAAAGAAGGGCTTTACTTACTGTAAATCTCACGAAGTTTATGCCACCCCAGATACAAACTTCACACTAACTTGTTCACTCTGGGGAAGGTTCACAGTTTGGTTTTGTTTTTTCGGGGGTTTTTTTGAGCAGTAATAGTCTTTGTAAGATGGCTGCAGTGTCAGCATTTATCTTGAAACTCTTGGATATTAGTTTTGACTGCAGTCACCTTTCTGACAAGTGTTATTGCGACTGTGTTTTATATCCCTGTTCAGGATGATTTCTAATGATAATGCTCTGTCTACCTCACTGCTTCACACTAAATTATAGATGCCACTATGACAGGACAAACTATATCCAAGTGCTAAACTCTACTCCCTTTGTGTGATGTCAGTGCCTTCACTACTTTGTGCCTGGAATTAAAAACAGGATAGGAAGATATGCAAAACATTTCTGCTTAAAAATAATGTTCTGTCAGTTATTAAACAAGTGATATTTCATTTAATCAGCTCAAGGGGATTATTTTAAATGAAAAGGCAGAGAGTATGATTTTATTAACACATTCCTGCCCCAGAGTCCTACTGTAATAATTCTTTACTTGACTAAATTAAAAAGTTATAATTCAGTCCATCCACAACAAAGACTTATGGATAGTTAAATTTCATTAGTTTTTCTATTTTGCGTTGTGCAGAAAGGGAAGGAAGGCATCATGTCTCCAGAAAATATGTCCTGAAGTAAGCATTACATTATGAATACAAACAATCCAAACTTTTAGTGAAGAATGTTATATTATCTAGTTTCCACTTGTCAATCTGATACCTTCAGCATTAAACCCATGCTATTTGTGCTGTCTCTGTGCATATGTGTTGCTAAAACAAAGGCTTTTATCAAGTAGTCAATTTTTTCAGCCTAGAAAATGTGAACTAAGGCAGACTAAGCCTACTACTCTCATCAGCCTGAGAGTAATTACACTTGTTTTCTTGACTATAATACGAATAATGCTCTATAAACCATTTTGACCAATGATTTTTAGTTAATTAGGCATTGGAAACACTACTGAAACTTAGCAGGAGGATAAGCAAAAGCTGTTTGAATACACGCATGTATATCTACACTAGCATGCACATACACTCATTTTACAAATCTATCTGTAGAAGCAGATAAATAACAAGGGTGTCACTAGTGACTCCATAATTAAGAATGCACTGAGACTGGGAAGTGCACTTAAAATCTTGGTTTAGGTAGGATAAATAAATATTTCTGTATATATTACAATATACATAAGACTTTTTCCCTCTTTCTTCTTATGCGGTTCTAGGAAAATAGGGCCTATAGCTGTACCTAAAATTTTGGAGGATGATATTGAATATTAAACCAAGAACAAGCAATTTTTAGTAATATTTTAGGCTAAAAGTGTACACAATTCTCAAAGTGGATCCTTGTAATTGTAATACTCTGTAGGTCCATTCTTTAAATGAGAGCATAAATGTGTTCACTTTCATCCTGTATGTCTCAAATTTAAGACAGCTAATTAAATTCTGTCTTGTTTATGAATATAAATCTTAAGTAACTATACTGAAATCTTTGGTGATATTCTGCATTTGCTCCCATGAAAACTGAGAATAGAATTTAATCCCATTGCTATAAAAAGAAACTGGATATTACTCCTGGGAAGGTTAAAAACATTCTATCTGATACCCTTTCAGACTGAAAACTGTATAATAAATAAGAAAACAAGTGATAGATCAGACAACTGAAAGCAAAGAGTAGGTAGCTAAATATTGTAAATAGATGGATAGACCAAGTTATTTTTTTATAAATTCCATCTCAGAGGATTACTTCATTTATCTTTTGAGAGAGACTTTCTCATTACAAGAGGTATTTCACTAAAAAATTAATTGTTTATTAAGAATTAATTAAATAGGTTAGCATGGGACTATCTGATCAGGGAATATCAGTCTCAGTACTTTGAACTTGCAGGTGCTGCAGTGGTTGTAGTTAAGACGTTATATTGGAGCTTTCCTGCGTTGCAAAGGGTTGTGTCAAGAAAATCTTTAATATAAAAATAAAAAGCAGTTCATGCATAAAGCATGACGCCCTGAAGCATATTAGATCTGTTTATCTCTCTGTTTAAAACGAACGGTACCTGGTATAGTTTACATAACAAGGCAAGGATCAGTTTGATAAAGCATTTATATCACCTGGGGAACACGCTGGCTCATTTCCTCAACACCTTTCCGCATGACTCGTTCACCAGCAAGTATAATAGCAAACAAAGTTTTAATAGGTCAAGAGCAGAGGACCTGCCTGTGTTAAAGTAGAAGACATTTCTGTTTGCCCTTTGACAAATAGCTCATATTTCAAGCCTGGGTCTCTGCAGCTGATCATTGAATGATAGTTATTGATTAAATCTTTTATGGACAAATCCTTAATTGCGTTTGATCATTTGCAGCCTTAAAGATGTTTTTTTTAAAAAGACAAGTTAAAGCTTAGTGCTTATGTGGTGTACATAAAATGTGTAAATTATCCAGGGGGAATAAAGGACCAAGATGGACTCTTGCCCCCCAGATGCAGTGGCAAAGCTCTAGTGACCTCATTAGAAACAGGATTTCACCTCAGAACATTAACATTTTTGGCAAATACTACAGTACAAATCTGCGAGTTAACATTTGAAAACACTTTTTTAAACAAATGAATTTCAATTTAGTTTGCAATTAAAATCTGTTGTTAGACTAACAGATTTTTTTTGTCACTCTTCCATTTTGTTTAATGTAATCCAGGATATGAGTCACATTTGCTTGTTGTTTCTATATGTGAAGCAAATACTGTAGCTGCTGTTTCTGTCATAGCACATCTGCTCCACTGAAAACTGCAAAATGATAGATAAACACATGGACAGGAAAAGAAATAGATGAATAACATTTTGTAATTATTTTTTCAGTGAACAGTAATCATCACCAAATGTCTTTGCAGTTCAAAGGCTATTTTTGTTAAGCGGACATACATGGAGCTTCCATGCAAGCTATTGTAACTTTGGGGGATTTTTATTTTAAGTACTGAAAAATATGTTTTCCCCCAACAGGCACTTTCAGGACTGCACAGTAAAAGCAATATTGTGTTCATCAGCTGTCCCATAACAAAGGAAAAAATTGTTCAGTGAAGAGAAGAATTATTATACTTTGCCTTTTCTGGAAAGTTCAACAGTGGAATACATCTCTCAGAGCATAATTAATAACAATTTGTGATGCTTTTATGAACGGATACAATTCAGAGTATCTGTCCACTATATATAATGTAACAAAAATAAGCTGGTATCACTTACAGGATATGTATCTACATCCCAGTCAACATAAATCAATAATTGAGCCATAGATAAATAGATTAGATGTGGCAATAGGAAGGGAAAAGAAGCTGAGGAGAAAAGCCACAAAAATAATTTTGCAGAGCTTGTCTTGCGTTTTCATCAGGAACTAAGCAAAATAATCTGACAAGGGCAGAAATCAACTCATCTGGCAAATTCTTGTACTTTACTTTTATCAGACAATGTAACACAGCACATGACACTAAAAATAATAATGTGTTGTCTAAGGACAGGATGGTAATGCAATGCCTTATATTCAGAAGTATCCAACCCCAACAGCCTTTATGGTAGCTTCTTCATATGCTTGGTGCTCTTCTAATCACACAGGCCTGTGCACCGTTCATTCCTTCCTCCCCCCAAACTGTACTTCCCTCCCAGACACAGGGAACCCCAGAGAGCTGCTTAAATGGCAGCTCTGTTGTCTGCACAAAAGCAGTGCCCACATCTCTATGTGCTGCTGTGCAGTTGTTAGATAGAACCTCTTGGGAACACATGCCTTACACAAGCTTAGAGGCGTGTATGTTTGGGCAACTCTCGGCACTCTGAGGTGCTCTAGCAGACCTGAGGAATCTGTATGTAGACTGTGGTTAGCAAGAGGCTTTTTGTATGGACTTTTTTTTGTGTGAGCTCTTTGTAAGATTGTATGTGACTGCTGACTTCTAGTGGCTGGGCTGCAGATGGCATCAGTCCTGGCACTACTGCCCCTGACAGAGATTCTCCACTGGCACAAGTGTGCGGCAATGTGTGGCACTCAAGCAGAAGGACCTGAGCACCTACTCTATGCAATCCTCTACTAATCCATGGAGATGCATGGGGGTTGTCACTGGCACAGGGAAATTACACAAACAGGCTAAACTTCGGCTGAAAATGGCAGAGTAGAGTTGTGAGCTATGCATTCAGCAATGATGTGATACGAAACACATGGCGGGGGGCGGTAGGGGAGGAACCCATCAAATTACTTTGTTTCTCTTGTTCTTCATGTCACTTGCCCCGCTCTGCCTCTGTGCCTTAGGAGAATACAATATATTCCTCAAACACCTGCCCCTGTTGCCGTGCTGCATGTCATTAGGGTTTCTGCCCTGGTTTTGGCTTTTGTTGCTTCATGGTGCTATCCCTGTATGACCTAAATTTTCTTGTGCACAATCCAAAGATCTTTGGCACTATGGAAGCTTTGTGAAAAAAGGCCCGTCTTCATTCATACAGTTCAACATAAACATAAAGAGATGTATAACGAAATATGTCTGTAAAGGAACCTTTTAAGACAGATTGGCTTATTAGAATTACATTATTATTAATCTATTTCTGTGCACTAGGTAAGAGGACTACACTGGCAAAAAAATGTAATGTGTGCCTCGAGTCATAACTCCTAAGTTCTTTTTAATGTCCTAAATAAGTGACCTAATTTTCAGAAACGGTGAGAACCAATTCGTCTCTCACGAGATTTCCATGACAGCTTCCAAGTGCAATTTTAAAGTTGACTTGCAGGATCAGGTCCTGGTATTGTCAAGTGAGGTGAATTAAGGAAGCTGTGTATTCCTCTGAACTGCTCAGCTGTGAACTGTCAGAGTCAAATAAAACTGGGCAAGGCAGGATTCCTGCAAGAAAAAAAAAGAAAACTGTGCCAGCGAAATTTAGATCAGCAGAATACAGTTTGCCATATTAGAATTCAGTCACAAATCAGCTCCAGAAATACTGCTCTAGCCAAGAAAAAAAGCCGCATGCTGTTCATAACAATAAGTGGTTAGGGCTTTACTTATACACTTCCCCTGAAAGAAATGGTCTTCTAATTAAACAATTGTTCACAGAAATCACATCCCAAGAACTGAAGGAAAAGAAATGGAAAACTCAAGATTGTTCCTTTTTATATTTTAGTACTGTGAACTGAAATACAGTTTATCACAAAACTAGATTTTTCTTCAGTTCAGCCTGCTGTTTATAGTAAAAGAAAATTACATATTAACATAAAGCTATGAATCCAGTTTAAAATTCTTCTGATGTCAAAAGGTCCTTCATACTCTTCAGGTGAGCCTTGTTGAATATCTAGCTCCCTCTTCAGCCCCTTCCTTTACTTACAGACCTGATTATGGTACCTGTGGTTGCGCCACTGTATCTAGGGCTTCTCAGCTTAGACAATTCTTATGTGCTAATTCTAACTTTTCAACTCTCTTGACCACAAAACTTATTCATTGGCTATAAAAGCAAATCAAGCATAAAGCAAATCAAAACTTGGAGCACGTCTTATTTATCTGTGCAGTTCCCAAGTCTACTTACTGGGTTCCCAGTTTACTCAGCAGCTCTGTTCCGCAAGAATCCTGCTTGTTTTTACTTTCCCCCTTTTCCTTCCATGACTACATTGTATGGGCTGAATTTACTGGTGATTTTCCTGAAAGGAAAACAGACTATATACCAAATGTTTGTCATTCTTTGCATGAGGCTGTGCTGAGGTTATTCACTGAAAGCCTATGTCTACTATCTTTCTGATGCCATGGTTTTCTACCCCAGACTGTAGACAAACAGCTGTTCTTTCTCCTCAGAATATTTTAGTGGTGTTTGATTGCTTGCTACTGTAAATAGTTGTTGTGTTGACTAACTGTTGCATTTCATTTTCATTCTTGTCAAACCAGAATTGCATTCAGGCACCCTCATGTTGTAGTATGTTAAATCCCAATACTGGATGCCTGCAGACTTGGAGAAGGAGTACTTTTATCTTGTAGGTTATTCTGAGACAGGACATAAGAAGGATAATACCTCTCAGACTGTAGGATTTGGTATGTGGCTTGACCTAAGACGCTCAAAATGGAAGGTGAGAGCAAGGTCCACTTCTAAAGCCCTCTTGTACTAACAGTCCGTCACAACTCTTCTTTAACTTAGCATGTGACTCAGCTTGCCTAAATGGCAAGGTTAGGCTTTCTCTGAGAACAGGAACCTATACTTGTATTCTCACATAATGCTGCAGCTTCTCTTTGCCTCCTTATGTTTGAAGTCTGGGACAGGGAGCTGGAATCAAGTAGAAGCATTAAACCCAGGAATGTGAATGGTGCCAGTGCTGCAGCAGGACTCAGGGAGCATTGACATGGCTAAAGCCTCTTAATCATCCTTGATACATGCATGCCTAAGCATATCTTACTTCCCAAGTCGCTTGTGCAGGTGTGGATGGGACTGTGCAGCCATTTTGACATTGCGGTATACAAGCACAGACAAACACAATCATTGTATTCAGGCTGAGTTCTGCTGTTTGTCCTTTATTAATGTTGTGGCATTTATGCCATAAGCTCTTTCTAACTTGTGAACTCTCTTTTGGGAAATGCCCACAAGCAATGTAGTGCAAGGGTATTTGCTGTATCTGTTTGATATCTGTGTAGACATCATTATGCTCATCATGGACGGTCCTATATAAATTGATCAGCGATACTTTTTATGTCTTTTTATGAACACACATCTCTATGTGGTATAAATATCAGTTGATCCATTTGCACGAGTCACTTATCTTCTAACAAGGAAACTTTATGGTTCATGATTTTGCATCAAAAGTTAATCATTGTCTCACGGCTCCATTAGTGTTCGATAAAATGGACCTTCCCGGAGAACATTCAGTGAGTGTAGATGGATGTGACACTTAAGGTACTCAAAGTATAGCTAACAAAGGAAAAACAAATGAGCATTGCTTACATGTTCAGCATTACCTTTAGGAGGTCTACAGAGATTTTGGTCTCTGTTTGCACTAATCTTATGTTAGTGACTGTCATATTACATTAGCAAATTTAATCTTTGTTAATGTGATAGAAAGTTGCTAATACAATGAGACTCATTATATTAACAACTTTTGCATCATGTTAGCAAAAGCAAAATTTGCTAACAGAATGCAAAAATTACGAATATGATGAAGTAATCATCATTATTCTAACACCTGATTGTATTAAGCAGCTACTAACATTTTTTATATGAAATCACTATTTGCACTGTACTGGGATTTTGTAGGAGAACTTGGGTGCCTAAATAGGAAAATATGAATATTTTTTAACAAAAGCTTTTTAGAGAGATGGGTTTTCTTTTGTATTGCAATATAAGTATAACTTAATCAAAGTCATTCTGAAATTAAATTACTTGGCATAGGAAACTTTTCCATAGAACATTGAAACATATAATGAGCTATGTCGTGACTAAGCCAGTAAGAAAGTACAAAGATAATGTGGATCGCTGTTGGTCTTGTATCACCTTTTGGCTTTGAAAAGTAATTTCACATTACAAGTCACATTTTGCAGTATACAAGAACTTACTTATGCAATATTTCATTAAAACATGTTTGTTTCACTGTTACGATTTGGGGTTTTTGTGGCAAGACACACATTTATTGTAGAATATATTTGCATGTAAGATTTATAGTCTTCCCTGATTACCTTATAACTGTCCACTAAAAATGTACCAGGATTAAATTAAAATTATGATAATATTATTTTTAATATACAGAATATAATCTGACAGCAAAACTCTCTGCAACATATAATATGCTGCATCTCTATTATAATTTCTTTGAAAACAGTCTGATTATTATTCTCTATAAAGTCTTCATTCTTATACAAGCTATGTAATAAGAATCTTTTAACTTTAAAAATTAACTGTAAAGATTGAGGAAATGGAGTTCAGCACAGAGTCTTCATGAACAATCCCATAATGGTAATAGGCAAGCTTTGCAAGCTGCTTTCTGCCATGTTTGTAGTAGAGTGGGGAAAACATAGAGAACATTTTGAATATATAATGTGTATTCAGCAAAGGCAGACATCTTAGGCCAGCTGGAGGATGGATCTTCTCAGTTATGAAGAGATGTTGCACTTAATGTTAAGTCCATTGAAGTTCCTGTAATGACTTCAGCTGAAAGTACTTGAATTTTTCAATACTCAAGGAAGAGAACCACTGGCAAGAGGTTCACCACAGATTACCTTAGCTTCAGAATTTATTCCTACCTTAACACAAATCAGCTTTACATTGCTGCTTTTAACTTCAGAATGTTCCAATTCAAAGCCAGCAAATGAAGGAAAGAGAAAGTGAAGGAGTTGTGCATTCCTTCTGGAGAGACTCCATTTTTTTCTGTGCTGCTGAATGCTTAGAAACCACTGGAGAATTTTAAACCTGGTGGTGGATGAGTAAACAAGAGAAGCATCTCCTGCCACAGATCTTTATATGGAAGAGGAATTTCTTAGGAACTCAGGAATTCATATAATATATGAGTGAACATTGTCAGTCTAGCCCACTAGCTTGTCTTTTAGAGTAGCTGGTACCAAATATTTCCAAACCACATGTAAAATCTACAGAATGGTAACTGTACCATACAAGTTGAAGCATAGCACTTGATATCTCATGTAAATTTTATTATACACAGCGTAGCATGGTTATTCTTGTTAGCCTCATAGATATTTAGTCCTCCTTTTGAAATTCTTTTATATATATATAGATTGTGAATTGCATAGATTACATGTTGGGCAGGAAAAATTATTTCTTTTTATGTTTTTGTTTTTATCAGCTCAAAATGTGCTTTCCCTTCAATTTATTGGAAATCTCCTTCTTCCCATATTATCTTCTATGTATCGTTCATTATTTTATGTACCTTTTGTCACATCACTTCTTATTTATCTGCTCTCAAAGCTAAATATTTATATTCTCATTAAACTCTCTTCAGATGTCCTTCTACTAGTGTATTTCTGTTTCCATTGTTCTCTTTTTTAATAGAAGATGACCGGAACTGAACACAATACTCAGTGTAAAACTTGGACTATAAATTTACATAATAGCATTTTAATATTTTCTTTACTAATTTATTAATTTTAGATTCATTTTTATTGTGTTCTAAAATCTCATTTATCTTTTTAGTCATAACGGTCTTCATACAGAGCAGATGTTTTCACTGAGATATTTCCATTTCCTTTTATTGCCTTGTTATAGTTATTTAAAACTCCTCAGTATACAGGAGTAGTTTCTTTGAAAGGGTACTACATCTTGCACTTGTTAGCATGAAATTTCATCTATTACTCTGTTGTTCAATTGTCTGCTCTGGTTGCTATTTAGGTCCCTCTCATGTTCCTCCTGATCTTCTTTTGACATAATAGCTGCATCTTTAAGACTTTCTACACCGATGCTCACTGTTCAAGTAAAACACATAGCAGATGGGAAGTCTGTAGATGCTTTCCACTGATTTGCTTAGTTTAGGTATGTATTTAGCATGAACAGGTAAAATGTTAAAACTGTCCCATAAGAAGAGAGGCTAATAACCCAGATACGCCAAACCCAGATTCCTATGCCTCACTCTTTCCCTCTTTTTCCCAGTACTGCATCTGAGGTAGAACACGGATAACTTCTGTGGAGAGGGAAGTTGTCTTTTATTTGTTCATAAGGATATGGTGTCCTGTTACTGTAATGTGAATGGAAATGTCCTAAATATCAGACAATAAAAGAACATAAAATGCTGTAAAAAGAGATAAAAACTAGAAGAGAAGAAGAAATGTAACCTGCTAGAAGTTGGTATCAGAGAGGGAAAGCAGGCATTTGTGTAAACCACGAACCCAGGTATAATTCCTGGTTTTAGGCACAAAGTGAAAAATGTCAATGTAAAAGTAGTTTATATACTTCTGTAAACACAAAAGAATATGTAAATATGATATACCTATATATGAACATAAAGTCAAAGGTCAGATCCAGCTTTGCTTAAAATTTACCAGTAGTATGGTATGTTTCTTTCCAATTTCTCTTCTTTAGTATAAGCCTGTATTTTTTACTGTCTTGGCACTCTAGTAAAGCAACTAACCTTGTTAAGATACATAATATTTTTATCTGTTGGAAGGAATGCATATGAATATGCTTTTCAAATTTCAAATTGAAATCATCTGCAGTACAACTCTTCAAGGACAGAAGGGTTAGCTGGCACACAGGTGGGAGAAGACTTGCTCATTAGGGAAGGTTTGTTATATGGTAACATATAATTAAGGTAATGGTCACAGCTTGTGTGACAGCAAACACTCTGGCAGTTGTTTGATTGCTGTCTGGGTCAGGAGATCAGCTCTTTCTACAAGATGTAGCCACATTAGTGTGTTAGTGAACAGGTTAGAAAGCAAATTACAGCTGCCTTTCTTAGGCATATTACTATCGGGGCTCATTGTTTTGGTTTTTTTTACTGTACATCAGCAGTAATATGGCTTCTGAAGACTTCATGTGACAGGTTAGGCATTTTATCCTTTGAGTAAACAGTAATCATGGTGTGAAGAAAGTGGGGCATTGGAGATTTTTCCCATTCTTTGAGAATTCCATTCTTCCTTTTTAGTTTGCTCCAAGGGCTCTTTGGGGATACATATATTAAGCCCTTTAAATAGTTCATAATAAATCTTTGTCTCAGGCTGATTCTGACAGTTTTTTAAAGAGTCTTTTAAGAGAGAATCCTCAATCATTTGTTAATCCATGGGGTGATCTTCAGACTTGGAGGAAAAAGAAACAGTGCAAGCTCCAGGGTTGTGAAAATACAATGTAGAAAATTTTTAACTCAGAAAAACTCAGGAAATACTGTACCATGGAAATTTCACCAATCATACTGTGTTCTGCCTGTGTCTAAATGATCATTCTCCAAGTTACCCAGTTTGGAAACACTAGAGAGAGAAAAATAGGCTAACAAAAAAAAGGAAGAGCAATTATTATTGATTATCTTATTCCTATTACCTTGGTTTTGGCTTTATTTTGCTTAAAGCTTGAGTTGAAGGGGCATTATGGGAAAAAGAAATCATTGTTCCCATTGTTAAAATAAAGCAAATAAACAGAATTCCTTCTGTTAAGTGTTTACCGTTCAAGCCTTATGATAAATCTGCCAAAATACCTGCACTGTGGGCTGATTTTTAAAATGCTGTTTCCTGCGTAATATGACAGATTCTGACTGTGTCTGTCAAAAACCTTCTTAACTCCACAGTGCAAAATACATAAATAAAGGAGAAAAAATAGAATAAAAGTAAGATGTCCAGTTCATTTGACATTTGTTTTCACCAAATAATTTGAGTTGTATCCTAAGAATAATGCATGGCTGCAGCCCACTGGAACTACTGTTAAGTATTTGTTTTCAGCAGCCTCGGGTCTGTCATTTTTGGAGATACCCATTCTCAACTCTCTTTGAATTTCAATGCCATAGTGCTTGTCATTATCCTAGGCTTTTTTTGTAAATTCTGCATAAGCAAAGAAATCTATAAATGCTAATTTACCTGTGTAAGAATTCTCTTGGTGTATCTTAGGAATATTGTTGCCTATTTTAATTTAGTATGTTACCCTGAGGAGAAAATACTGTCATGGGAACAAGGAAGGGTACTAATAAGGGACAAAGCTACAAAGAAACCTGGATAGTTGGGCTTCTTACCCCTTCTGCAGCTGGGTACCTGAGTGTTGGGGCTGAAGGCTGCTGCTGGAAGCGCTACCAGCTGAGCAGTACATCCCAATAGCTTCAGCTGCCTGCTATGCCAGCTGTGCTAGCAAGTTCCTCAGCAGCAGCAGGATTAGCAGCCTGCCTGGTTCTGCCTAGCCTGGACTGGGTCATGGAGTTTCTCTATGACAGATGAGAGGGAACAGTTGCACAGCGAATCTTGTGATGATGGAAATGTTAATAGCATTCTGAAATAAATTTGGATGCACAGTGCTGAGGACATAAGTATTTTCATGTTTAATAGTTGTATTCACAGGTTATTTTTAAGTGTTACTTGTTCAGAGCAAGGGATGGGAAAGCGTTACACTGGTTTTTGACATGGATAAAGAGATTCTGTCTGAGTATGAAATTACATGTTTTCTGACATTTTAAAAGTGTTTCTTGACTGTCTTCTGAACTATGAAGCCATGCAGCTGGAGAAAGTTATTCCTAAAATACATTAGACCAAGACTTTCTACACATCCTGCAAAATCTGCAGCATTGCCCTTTATCCCCCCAAAGAATCTGCATATTGTCATGATGCTTGGCACCATACCTATTGCCGCTGTCCAGTAATGAAGTTATCTGTAAGCCAAACTTTAAACCCTATGGGGAAAATGTTCTTCTTGCCAATTATGTTCATTTTCCCTTGACAACATATGGCTTTTAACTCCAACTCGTTTTTTTATTATTGAACCATTCTAAATTAGCTAAAAAGTTGTTTCACAAAGAAAATTATTTCTGGCCTTCCATACTTCAAAATATTTATAAAATACCAGTTTGCACTTCATACATGAATACACATCCAGATAAGGTTCAAATTTGGAAAAGGGAGTAGAGTCCATATGACTGAAATCCAAAGAACAGAATGGAAACCTGTTTGCAGTTTTAAGTAGTTGTTCACTGTTAGGAAAGATGAACGCAGATACTTGCCGTGTTTGAAAAAAATAAGAGGTCAAATGATGCCACAATCTTACCACCCTTCTTTGCCATTTTCAGTGCGTGAACAGAAAGTGGTCGGTCAGATGGTCATCTATGTTTATTGCTGCTAAACCAGTAAGCGTTCGCCATTAGTAATGATCAGTCTGTGTTTGCACATATATGCTTGCTTGGTTTAAACATATGCCCAGTAGCTACCTACTTTTCTAGAAAGGTTATTCAGCAAGGTTACACAATTTGTGCAAAGTGATTTTTTTGGCAGGATTCTATACACATTGATATAGCAATCCAGCAGATACTAGCAACCAGTTACTGCCCCTTGGTTAGGCTGCATGGAAGATTCATGTATATAAAATAGTGTATTTTACTTTAATAAACTTACAAAAGCAAAGAGCAATCATTGCAAATGTAATTTTTTCTTCCTCTTTGGGATTCTAATTTTAAAAGCATTAAAGAAGACAGCTGCTCATGCTGTGATATGCGCTAAACAGCCTGAAGGATGGAAAAAAATATATTTGTAGCTCATAATAACTATTGACCTTTCTGATATACAATGTTCTCTGTGTTAGCTATTCTGTTCTATCAACAGTGAAGATTGAACATGACTTTTTAATAGAAAACATGGGGTTTCAAGCTGCTTTCGCAAAGGTGTTTATGTATTGTTATTTTGTATTGTAGTACAAAGACTAAGTCCTGATGCCCTTTGTCTGACATCATGTTTGTCATAAAAAAGCCCCACTGTTACTGACTGTTTTATATGAGGAATTGGCTCGTAACCATTTTATAGTCGTGATAAAAGCATTGCTCCACTAGATCCAGAACACAGGTATTGAAAATAGAATCCCCCAAATATCCCAGCAGCACAAAAGGTATTTTCTGAAGAAATAGATTCCTCAAGTGGCTATATTTAAGGGGGTATTCCACTAAGATTTAAAACACTCACTTTTTGCATTCATACTGTGTGTTCCTTGGCATACGCAGGCTGCTGCATAATAGCTTTTGCTGGATGTCATGTGCTCTCAAAGACTATCTTTATGATACTCCGTTTTTTCTCTTGAACTTTCCTACTGCTTAGTTGCTGAGTACAGAAACATCCACTAGCAGCAGCTTGACTTTGACACTTGTGTATGTTTCCCCGGAGTGGGATCATCCAAACATTGACTGAGCAGCATGAGGTAACTCGGCTGTTCTTCTTTCCCTCAGGGAAAAGCTTCACCAAAAAACACCTCCCATTTGGCATATGAAAATCTGGAAAGCAACCTCTTTATTGTGCTTTTTAAGCCCAAGCAGGCTGGCAATGTTAGGCAACATCAGAAGGGACTTTTTAATGTTTGTTGGGGGGGGGGCAGATTTATGCCATGTGCTGGGAAGGAACTTTAGTGGGCCATTATTGGCAGCTCTGAACCACAGTTATTTTCACAGCTATGCTCTGGAGTGTCAGTTAATGATTCACAAGTTACTAGGCAAGAGCAGAAAACTAGCAAGAAAGAAAAAATACCCTCAGTTGATCCTTCTAGGGCATGAAAGAGGGGAGACAGCAACAGCATTTAATGGCAATTTTGTGCTGAAACAAAACGCTCAAAATTGTTTATAAGACGCTGCTCAGTAAGGATAATGATCATTTAAGATGTGGAAACCAGCCACATCTCAAAGGAGATTTAACATCTAGTCCTGTATTCCTTACAAGCCCATAAAGCTCTTGGGGAATTCAGTGAAGTTTTTACCCTCAAAACTAGCCGGGGTCCATTTTTCCTTTGCTGTTTCCTCATTTCCCAGTTTCTTTTCTCTGTACCCGTTCCCTAACAGAGGATAGATGTGCTGTTACTTACGATCCTCTACTCTCCTAACATCAGGACCTCTGCTAGCCATTGGATGTGTTCTGTTTCAAACTTTATTAAAATTGCTGCAGTGCAAGTAAACAGTAAGGAAACGATACCACTGTGCTAATTTTCTTTGGGACTGTCACTGAATCTTAAAAATCTATGAGTTTTGCTGACCTCACATGAAACCAAGCCAACAGGTCAGGTCAGATTATTTATTCCGTTGCTTAAAATAAGTTAACTTTAAATGTAAAAACCTAGAAGGAAGTTTGAGCATCATGTGCAGTATGGTTTATGTACCACTCACTCACTAGACCATAACAGCTCTTCCAGAGTTGTTCCGGTCTATTGGATGAATGTGGATACATTTGCAAGTGTTTAGATAATGGATTGAAGCCCAGTAGACTGTAACATTTCCAAAGGCTTTTTCAGAGTTACGTTTCCTACTATGATTAGTTCTGTTAATAGCAAATCTTTATTATGTTGTTTTCAAACAGGCAAAAAAGCTCTATGTATTTCATAGATCACTGACCTACCAAAATTTGTTGTAAAATCTGTCTTGCAACATTACAGGAGTAACAAAAATCTTATTCATAGCTTCATCCTGGCAACACTTTATTTATAGCTCTATCCTAGCACCTAACTCATTCTATATTTTACCAGATATACAAAGAATTCTGTGGGATAAAGTTTACATGGGAAGTAAATTGCATATGTCAGGAATTAATAGCCTGATAAGACATGTTTCTAGACTAGAAGAAGAAGAAATAGAAGGAGTTGCAGAAGCAGAAGAAAGGAAGTTTTGAGAGGCATTAAATAAAGTAATACTTCTTAGTCCAGTAAAGAGTAGTTCAGATTACTTTGGTTCCACAAGGATAATAGAACATTCAAAAATTTCTCTGTATAATAACAGGGAAAGCCTATCAATGAGTTTGTACTTTAGTTTGTCTTTCTTACACAACTAATGGGCCTAGTCTGGTTTAAAAAACAAACAGGGTAAGCTCATTATTTGTAACACTACAGGATAAGTTGTCAAGGCATGGCTTATTTCTCTGCAGGTAGTAGTCTTTTGTGTGCCCAAATGTAGTATGCACATAGTAGTGTTTGCACTTGTAAGACCTGCAAACTGAGTGTTAACAATCACAGACAAATATAGGTTGCACATTAAAGTTGTGTTGTTTGTAAATGTATGATAGTTATGTGAAACTATAACTTATTCTGCCAGTAACTGCATGCAGAGTTTTGCTTACCCGTTGGTAAATCAGCATTAAGCTCCTTTAGAGACATCTGGCTTAGTTTTGCCTGTGGTTAATGTTAAGTCTGGTGTATTTTGGGGTGTATTTTGGGGAATAACATAAGTACATTTCCATGGCTGGTGTAACCACATACACCAGAATGAATGTTGGCATGTGCAACCAAAGCCCTAAGCAACAGGCTGCATGGGATGCTAGAAATGATAAAATAATAATCAGGAACTTAATCCAAGTCTTTTCATAGTATTCCTGCTTACTTAAATGGGACCAGGCTCTAGCAGCTTAAGTTTCCCAGAGATAGGGAACTTGTGCTACTTGAGACACAGCTGGCATCCATCAGCCACTCCAGAAAGACTTGGGTCTTCTGCAGGTCCCGTGTGAAACTGCCACTCCTGTACACATCTTAGACACTGTGGGGCAGCTCACAAGAACGCTGTAGACCTGTGTGTGGGCAACTGAATTAAGCCTTCAGTCACTGTCCTGGTTTCGGCTGGGATAGAGTTAATTTTCTTCTTAGTAGCTGTACAGTGTGTTTTGGATTTAGTGTGAGAAGAATGTTGATAACATACTGACATTTTAGTTGTTGTTAAGTAGCGCTTATCCTAAATTAAGGATTTTTCAGTTTCCCATGGTCTGCCAGCAAGCAGGTGTACAAGAAGCTGGGAGGGAGCACAGCCAGGACAGCTGACCTGAACTAGCCAAGAGGATATTCCATACCATAGGGGGGGTGGGGGGTGGGTGGCCAGGAGGGTCGGTTCACTGCTTGGGCATCAGTCAGCAGGTGGTGAGCAACTGCATTGTGCATCACTTATCATCTCCTTGGGTTTTTTTAATTAATTTTATTTTATTTTATTTCTTTTCCTTATGATTATTATTAATATATTTAATATCAGTATTAGTATTACATTGTATTTTACTTTAGTTATTAAAGTGTTCTTATCTCAACCCATGAGTTTTACTTTTTTTTTCCCAATTCTCCTCCCCATCCCACTGGGTCGGGAGGAGTGAGCGAGCGGCTGTGTGGTGCCTAGTTGCTGGCTGGGGTTAAACCACAACAGTCACTTAGAATTCATCCCTGAAATGAAGGAACTGTTCTTCTTAATGCACTTCTAATAGTTTGGCCCATTAAATTTTGTATAGTTAAGCATTGGGGTTTTCACTACTTCCTTTGGAGGCAATTTTCAACAAATCAAGAAGTCAGGATTAACTGTACAAATTAAAAATATTAACTACACTGTATTGTGGCCAAACAGTTCACATCAACAGATTCCTGTGTAATATCCAAGTTCTTGTAAACCCAGAGTGTATAAGGCGGATCGAATATTAAACATGTTCTCCCACTTTTCTGGCTGTTGTATCTAAATTCACTGCTACTGCACTGACTTGACTTTTGCCTGAATGCAGGTACTTTTACCACATTAAAAAGATACACTGTATATATATGAGTTAGTCACTTGTTCTCCCAGTTTCAAACATCTATGCTTAACCTTAACATTATGCACCATCACATGTGGACCATAGCCCAGTAATTACAGATTTTTATTATAAAAATAGTCATATCTCTATATGTAAATATATATAATATAATTTTAATATTATGAAAAAATGTGAAATAAATATATATGTAAGTGTTCAGTGTCAAATTAATTGTAAAAAAATAAAGATTGTATATAATGACAACCTAACTGAAACAATCTGAGATGCCAGCCCATCTCATCAGTTGTTGGATCTGGAAAATTTGGAGGGATGAGAGAGAAAAAAACCAACCAAACAAAAAAAAAGATATTAAAAGAACCAGCTTCCAACAGAAGTCTGATAGGATTTAAAGTTTTTATGCCTTTGAATTTCTAATAGGCTTATGGGTCATGAAAAGTGAATTGTCTTCATCTTGGAGGTAGAATGACAAGAAAGAACAGTTTATTATCTTGTCTGAAAACATTACCTAGCAATAAATTCTTTAGAGGAAGTCATCCTTCTTTCCATTTCTTTTGGAAGTGCTGCCCTGAGCCTTCCCCTTTTCAGTGAGGCCTTGGCCAGAACCCAGCATTATTCCCTCTGTGTAAAAGAAAGAAGGGAACTAAGTCACCAAAAGCCTGCAGTCCAATTCTTAACTTCTTCAGCTTTTCAGTAAATAGCAAAACAGAAATTTTAAGAGTCTTACCAAGTTAGATAAAAGCACCATGAATTTCAGATCCAAATCTGGTCATTCAGGAATTCGAGTTCCTGCTTATAACTGGGACAGCTCACAGCAAAAATACTATTCCTACAGCTCCTTCTAGAGATATTATTGCCTTGGAAGAATGAACTAGCTTCTTTGCCACCCACAATGTTAACTAAATAGTCCAGATCGTCCTTGATTTTGCAAGACGTTGAGCATGCCAGCGAGACCAAGAGAGCACCCATAGAAATTGCTAGCTCTGTTCTCACCAGTTGATCTCCAGGCAGACTGCCCGTGTGCATAGATATGCCTAAGTGGTTCATCCGAATAGTCCAAGAATCTTCAGCACCTTCCTAGACCAAGCTTTAGCTTCCAGTACTTGCCCATGTTCAGCCTGCAATCAGACTGAACCCACTTCACTTAAAACCATGCATTTGCAGAAGTGCAAAGTATAATTTCATAGTAACTTTCACTTATTGGAAATAATTTGTCTTAACTTGAAGTTTTGAGTTGTATTTGCTGGGCTAGTAGTTAGAAAAATCTATCTTTTAGCTTATAAAATGATCAAATTTGATCTGTAAGCTACAGAGAGATAATGACCTTGGCAACAGTGCTTTTTTGAGAGTCACTTTTCTGATTAAAAACACACTTTAAGAGGCAATAATATGAGAAAAAACAGGACAGTTGTTAACTACTCAAGGTTAAATTTTCCTAGAAAGTCTTTGAATGCCTGTTTGCAGACAATAAACTGCACAGAAGAAATAGAAACATTGACAAAGATACATCTAGTCCAACTGAAAATGATAGATTTATATTACCTAATTATTCATCTGAACATAATAATTCTCAGATGCCTATGCAAAGGATTATAAGACTTTAAGAAAATATGGGAAGAAGTTTGCAAGTGTAGAAGATAACACGAGAAGGGAGCTCCCTTCTTCTTACTATTTTATATGTTCTTTTACTTTGTTTCTCTAAGAGCTGCATAGTTGGTGTTTGAGAATGTCTCTTAGAAGCTGCATAGACACCTGTTTTCAAGGAAGACAAATGAAAGCCAGGTGAAAACTTCGTGAAATGCTATCAAATCCAGAATTTTCTGTACGTTAAACCATAATCTTTTTTCCCACCAACCCCCTCCGATTCCTTGTTGGTGTTTGGTTTTCCCTGTGTAGCTTCTCGTCCTCCTAAGAATGAGAAGCCTGTCTTTTATCTGTTAGGCATGTGAAAATGCATTTTTTTCCTCTCAATTATTTTTAATGCATGTGAGGGAAAAAAACCCAGAAGTTGGTGAATATTTATTCAGACTGATTTGGCAGCATTTCGTTATTTAAGACATAAATCAAATTTGGAACTTCCTTTTTCCTGGGGGACAAATTGTTTATCTGAATTTGAATGTGCTTGTGAATCAGTCATGGGGATAGTGCTTGTGCTATTGCTGTGTAATAGCAATTATTTGCATTGGTTTACATTGTTTTGCTCCATAGCATAAGGTAGTCAGGCTGCACACAGATGCACAGTACATCTGCTGATCACTGCAGGATCACAGCCATGGACCTCAGACCTCCAGTTATGTGCATGTTTATCTACCAGTATACATTCCACTAACATCAGAAGAACTCTTCCAGTATGTGAAGTTAAACAGTGTGTGACTGGTGTGTGGGGTCTGGGCCCAAGATTATTCCCAAGGCAAAGTCCATTGAAGGATAAGAGCTACAAGGCTTGTTCACAAAGAAATGCTTGGGAGGAGATAACTAAATAATTTTGTGAATTGGCTACTAGTTCAAACTATCTTCCCATTTGGCTCTATGGCTCATAGTTAACATTTTAACATTTATGACACTTTTGTATGGGTATACTGGGTTGCAGATTCATGCCCTTTGAAATGGACAATGCATTCCTTGTGTCCAGAAATCTCACCCTGCGTTAGCAGCTTTGCGAATGGAAAGAGAAGAGGTTAATTCCTTTAGTAGTATCTGCTGAAGAAATTTAAGGACACACAAAGGCAAGTGCTTTCCCAACAGAGTACACAGTTATCTGTTTTGCAAAGACAGTCCAGACTTAGTTTTTATACTTCTAAGCCTGACAGTGTGTAGTGCTTTCATTCACACAGAGTGAGCATTGACTTTTATCATATTATTAGCATTCTAAACTCACAGTTTCAGAGGTTTACAACTCAACAGTAGGTTTAGACTCAGTAAATTCAGCCCAGGAGCACTATTTTTCAGTGTAAAAGACATCTTTAGTTACTACAGTATCAAGCCAAGCAGACCTTGCTTATTTCAGGCTTTTTTAAAGGTCTTAGACTGCAAATTAAAAAAAAAAAAAAAAAAACAAAAAAAAACCCTCAAAAATGAATTGCTACAGAGTTTCATTCTGATGTTCCTCAGATTGCTAGCCTCCTTTGACATAATTGGAAAAAAATTGAAAAGACTGAGTGATAGGCATTTAAAATCAGCTCCTGAGAACTCATAATGGTCCCTATTCCACATATTCCTGTGCAAATCTCACTGACATCAATGGATGTGTTCTGTACACATCCTACCTTTAAAATCCTGCATGCATAATCACCGTTAGCATTGTTACGGTATCTGCTGTGGGTGGGTGCAACTCTGAATGCAGATTTGTACTAGCAGCCGTAATGGTTCTCTCCTGAGAGAAATTCAGAGAGCTGTTCATAAGCTGTTCTGGACTTTTTGGTAACTAATCCAATCTCACACATACGCTCTCAGGTACTTTTTGTTAAAGAAAATCAAACAATTTAGAATACATATTTATATGACAGACACTGTTCCAGTCTGTTGGATAAATTATATGCATTTTACAATATTCACTTACAGAGACGTATAGGTTTGTATATACTATAGTAACAGCAAAATAATGTTAAGCTTATGATATAAGGTGAAATGAGCCCAGAAAATTTCAATGAAAAGTACACTGTACTATATGTCGGATGGTTTCCTTTCTTTCATAAAACTGTGTATGAAAGAGAAATTTTGATTTCAATTGCTTAGGAATGGTACGTATGTATTACAGCCTGATCATTTTTCAAGCACGAGATATTGTGTGTTTAATTAACATTACTTCTGTGTGTTTAGGTAATTACCATTAGAACACATGAGGACATATTGTACTTATTGCCTGTGCTAGAGCATAATGTCCTGGACTACAACAACTACACTTGTTAAGCTGATTTTAGCATTTCTTCACACAGCAGGAAGCACCCATGCTGTGGTTTCTTAATGTTCTCTTTAACTACTGCACTGTTGAGTACTGTACAATAAAACTAATAATTAATTATGATCCTCATCTTACCACTACTGTTGCTATCCAGTGACCCTGGTTCCTGTTTCAGGGTTCCACTATCCCGTACCCTGAAACACATATCTTGCCTTTCAGAGTTTTATTTCTTAGATTATATTGCTGAACAGAGCTGAATTTTTTGAGGACAGGTTTGTTGCATGGATTGTGATGGCTTCACATTTGTTCAGGTCTCCAAGGACCAGCACCAATAAATGTGAAAGAGACAACAGCAGAATGGCATACTTTCCCATTTCCACCAGGATGAAAAAAAATGCTTTAAATTAAGTCTAACCTTAAATGTATAATCTGTCCTTGGGAGCAAAAAAAAAAAAAAAAAAGATATAGCATCTTCAAGCTCTTGGCATCCCTTACGAGAAAAAATTGGTTCTAAGGGTCTCTGATCTTGTGTTTTAGTAAAATAGAACTGCACGGCTGACTGACAGTTCTGATCTAAAGCATTTACGTTTAAGTTTTGATCTCTCTGCTTTTGATTAAAACTAATGAGCTCATTTAATTCAAAATGGGAATCTCTGATAAGAGAAATAAGGTTGATGTGATTGGATTAGAGGGGCAAATTAAACTCTTAGAGCAGAAGTTTGTGCTTATATAGTGTATTAAAAAGCTGTTGGCGTATTATGGCGTGTTAGATGATGAGAAAAATTTCATAGTAATTCATATTTAATCAGAAGAAATGAAAGTACTAAATATAACATGGCTCTGCTTTTCCCTCGAGTGATAAAGAGCTGTACATTTAAAATGACATCGAATTCATGCTCTCTAAAACAAAAAAATCTTAAAAGAAACACTAAAGAAAGGGGCACTGTTGACAGTTATTTCATCACAATAGAGCTGAAATGTCACAAACACAGGACAACGTGACCATATCAAATCAAGGACAATTCGATATAATCCTTAGCTCACAAACAAGTTCCTGTGTTTCTATTGACTGTATAACAAATGCCTTTTAAATACTTGAATACTTTCTACTAGTAGTTTGGTCAATTCCCCAAAACAATAGCAGAATAAATTCAAAATAACTTTTTTTATTCAGTGTTAATTACTCACTGAAACTGAAAGTTAGTTAATCTCCAATAATGCTTGCTTATTGTAAGCTGCTCCAGAATTTTCCCATGAACAATATTTTGGGAAGAGGTTGGTTGTCAGGGTTAAAAATAGCAATAATAAAGTTTATATAAAGAATATCTCAGTACTGACTTGAGTTGTACCCACTATTTTATCATGGTTTATACTAAGAGTATTTATTTACTATTTTAAGTGGTTGCAGTTGAGGGAGTGGGAAGCACAGGTGAGAGCTATAGTTTCAAGCAGGAGGAATCTCTTCAATTGGACTACAAAGATATTTCATTAGTGACTTATTAGTCACCAATAATTAACGATGATGGTGATGATGACAATAATAATAATATGTGTCATTTACATGAGCATTTTTGCTTTCAGTTGCTCAGTGCTTTATTGATAATAATTAACCCTCAGTAATGGGGAAATCAAGGCACTCAAAACCAGCAGTGGGTCACCCTAGGTATCACTGTTTAAGTGAGGAGTGGAGACTAGGGAATGAAAGTCTGCAGAATTTGCAGCCTATTTCAGCAGACAGAATCTGAAGAACTCCCCAGTTTTTAAAACAATGTCAAACCCTAACAAAATAACTCCAGTCATAATAAAATTGTGCAAGAAAGAGTTAATGAGGCAAATCTCTGTTAAAAATTCTATGGAGAAAAATAACTTCAAAATGAAGACTGAGTATACATATATTTTTCAAATTTTTTTTTTTTTGCTAAGTAAACGTTTTCTAAACGAGGTAAATTGATTACAACACTCTTAGCATCCATCAGTCATTTATTTTTAGTGAGTTCAAGGATTGCACCTGAAAAATAGCGTAGAGGGGATGTATAAAATCTAAATTATGTGTATATGTATTTTTTTCTGTTCCCTAGTGGAATCTACAAGCCCCAGTTTACTAACCACTGACAACACTCTAGAGCGCTCTTTTTTCATCCGAATGAAATCTACACTGACCAAGCGAGGCGTGCACATCAAGTCGTCAGGATACAAGGTAAGGGTTGCACTCTAGCATGAAATATTGACATTTTTAAATTATGTTCATTCATGTTCCAGGGACACATTAACAGACAGAGAAAGGAGCTATTTTGCATTTGCATATGTCTCATTCCTTTTGTTAAAGAATCATTAATGCAATATTTCCAGCCTGAGGTTTGGCTTTGGTACTACACCTCCATTAAATGGATCATTATGATGATAAACATTGATGATAACAGCATGATAGCCTTCAAAAGAGCAACACTTCCAGAGTAAAGGTATATTTTACCAAAGAAGGTGAGTCAGAGTAACATCACTTTTTCCATAGTGGAAAATTACTGCTCATTTTGTTAGACTTTTAGTCATCTTTGGGTTATGTTTTTCCCAGAGAGGTAGGATTTCTTCATGCAGACAATATGCTGGAGCTATTTAATTTCACTGCCATTCTGGCTGAAGGAAACAACAAGACACAACGTGTACTTTTCCACCATTTTTCTTTCATTGTCTGTCTGAGGGGCATCTGCTGCTGGGGATCATATTTGCTGGATTTCAGACTCTTTTAAGATATGAAAGTCTCTTGTTCCTTATCAGCAGTAATCTCATTTTTCTTCAGTCATATATCGCTCATGGTGCCGGTAGCTATCAGTGGCTTTGCAGTATACTAAAACTAGAAGGAATAGCACATTTTTAACATTGTCAACTTGCGGAATGAAACATGTCATCCGTTAAGTATTATGCAAGATAAAAGAGTAGTGCAAGAAAGTAAGTCTGAGAATGTGTGTGTATTTAAAGAAGTTGCTTGTCAATGTTAATTTTAAAACTTTCACGAGCATTTTTTTTCAGTTTTCAGAGGAAGATTTAGAGGAGCTTTGAATTAAAATTCCCCAGCTCACTTTTCCCAAAAAATTCTCTGTGAATATAGCATCGAGGTAGTCTACCTGCACAGTAAAAATCTGGTAGAAATGCCTTCTTTGCAAGCAAATGACTGGGAGTCCTTGTGTTGGATGGTTTCTGGGTCAAGATGATTAAAGTAGTTGCTGATGGAAATTTAGGTCCAAATCAGTGGTTCCTTAAGGCACCACAAATTTTGATCTGTGTACTGCTTGTCAACACCTGAAAGAATGCACTCAGTGCTTGTTCATGCTGACCAGTTTACAAGTCTCAGAAGATATCAAGACCACGAAGTGTACTGGCAGTCTCAGGAGGAGGAAGGCAAATAAATGAATAAATGGGCAGGTCATTGAAGTTATACTAATTTTTATGATCAGGCATGGTCCATGCAGGCTAGGCCAAAGTTAGATTGGCAGAGAACTTGCTTTTCGGGGGGATATTTTTCTTCCAATAGTAATGGGAAAAAATAGAGAATTCGTCTCTGGATTTGGTAGTCTGACATTTTTTTGCCAGAAGTAGATGAGAACAAAAGGAAGACATGTGAAGGACTTTGTCGTTCTTTCTTCTTGGACTCCTGACAATCTAATGTTAGTCCAGCACCAGAATAGGACATATCTAGAATGGGCTGGCTTCACAAGGTGGGGTTTTTGCTCATTACAATACAGTTTTTGAAATTCACAGTAGACCCTTTACTCAAAAAAAAGACTCAGTAATGTCTATCATATAAATACTATTTCATTTCTCTTAGACCTGCTAATGCCTCATGGAAACACTGAAAACCATAACTGAGATGTCACAGGTAGAGCAGAATGAATTTTGAAAGATCAGATATCATTTTTTAGCTAGTTTTTCCTAGACACAAAGAATGGATAAAAAGAGAAGGTATAATAGTTGAAAAAACTGTCTGTAAATAAATGTCGTGGTTTAACCCCAGCCAGCAACTAAGCACCACGCAGCCGCTCACTCACTCCCCCCCCATCCAGTGGGATGGGGGAGAAAATCAGGAAAAGAAGTAAAACTCCTGGGTTGAGATAAGAACGATTTAATAGAACAGAAAAGAAGAGACTAATAATGATAATGATAACACTAATAAAATGACAACAGTAGTAATAAAAGGATTGAAATGTACAAATGATGCACAGGGCAATCGCTCACCACCCGCTGACCGACACCCAGCCAGTCCCCGAGCGGCGATTCCCTGCCCCCCCCCACTTCCCAGTTCCTAAACTAGATGGGACGTCACATGGTATGGAATACACTGTTGGCTGGTTTGGGTCAGGTGCCCTGGCTGGGCATGAGAAGCTGAAAAATCCTTGACTGTAGTCTAAACACTACTGAGCAACAACTGAAAACATCAGTGTTATCAACATTCTTCACATACTGAACTCAAAACATAGCACTGTACCAGCTACTAGGAAGACAGCTAACTACATCCCAGATGAAACCAGGACAATAAAACATTTGTTTTTTTCCAAATTTTTCCATGAGGCATCAGCAAGTCAGCATGAGTAAAATTGCATAAACAGTATGTGAGTCCTAAGCAGGTGTAAATATAGACGTGTAGTTCCTCTGCTTTTTGACGTTTTCAAGGATTTTGTAACTGACAGTGTTTGGCTGAATTCAGCTGTGTCCAGCCATATTAATTGTATTTTGTCAGTTTTTCAAAAGCATGGTTATTGCCACTCTGTGTTCAATGGAAGGAGAATTATACATAGCCTCAGTGAGACCCAGAAAAATTGTGTATTCATTTTAGAAGAGTTGGATCACGTGAATGTCTTTTTAACTGAATGTTAAGAACTGCTTTGTTTAAATGTCATTCTCAGTTGGTGTATTAGACAAGCATAATAAAACTGAACTGCTATAGTGAATGTTAGGAACACTTCTAGGAACATTAGCGATTTATTCATTGATTTCTAAAAGTCCAGTGCCAGAACAAACTTAAGGCTTCTTGAATTCGTTCAGGTATATATTTTATTAAAATTAAGAAAGATCCATGAGCCTTATGGATGTACAGCTATAAGAAATTATCAAAGGAAAGAACAGTTACATAACAATGACAAAGCTCATGGGAAGAGCTGGCTAAGTTCTGCATCAGAGGTCCCTGGAAGACCTCCAGCACTTACTCAGGAAACACTATGCCAGCTGGGGTCATGTGCAGCAGAGTTCCTGTGGGAAATCCTGGTAGAGCAGGCTGACTTGGGAGCCACTGTCTCACACCTTCAGAATACAACAGAGCACTGAATTTTCCCTCTGCAAAAAGCAAGGGCTCCTGGCTAACAGCTTCCCTTGAGCTCTTGTGTCACTGTGAGTGGGTAACCCTCCTGAATCAGCATACAAACATTCATCAGGAGAAGTGTGCTGTGAACTGTGTATCTTATGTGAGTCAGGTTTTACCTCTATCAAAGATATTCAGCTCCCTGTGGATTCAATCCTCCAGCAGTGACAAAATTTTTCATCTTTGTGAAGTGGCTGTGTCTTGTTCCAAACTCTTACTGAGCTCAGAACCACATCTCCATTTTTTGCTTGCTTTGAGGACTGCTGATGAATGTTTTCTTTAGATAGCAAATGATTGAGGTGGTCCACAAGATGCTTAGCCAATTTTCAGAACAAGTGATCCCTGCCTCAGGAAAATCACATAAAATTGAAAACAGTCAGAGAATGAGATTGATTAATCATTTGGGTTGATCTAGTCAGGACTAATTTTCTATCAAAAGAAGTGTTGGAACAAAAATCACACTGATAGACTTACACTTATGTATACCTCAAAGAGACCTTTCCAGATCATTCCGACATGAGATGAACCCTGTTTATAGCCCTTTCCTGGACTGATTTAATTAGTCCGGAATTATACGTAAAGATGGAGGTAATGGCCTTTTTTCCATGAATTTTATTACCTTAAAAGTCTGAAATGGGAAAGCGGTTACATGATTAATCCTCCCTCTCTCCTTCCCTTTCATTGTTCCCTACCACCCTCCTTGAATTGGATTTTCCCATTCTTAATATTCTTAGGCTCAGAGCTTGTAGGAAAAGAGTTTACATGTAGTGCTAGAGAGCTATTCAGTTTTCAGTGAGTAAATCTACAATCTTAAAAAAAAAAAAAGTCAAATAAAATGTAGAAATCTGATAAAACACATTGAAAATAAATAAAAAGAAAAAAATAATTCCATTCGCTGCAAAACTCAGAATGTATTACCATTACAGCTGTTGTCTAAGATACATAATGCAAAAAACTTACTGTTTTTTCTCTGCTGAAAATGTATCACATCGTCCTTTTTTCAACTTTTTTCATCAATAAAAGATAGTTTTGTGTTTAATTTGGATTTTTGTTGTCTCCATTTTATCTCCTTTTCCATTTGTTTTCCTCCATTTGAGGGTCACAATTCTGTCCACTTAACAGTTATCCCACCTTCAATGTTTCTATTGTCAGGCATATCTCAAAGCAAATTTTAACTGAAAACTACTTTGTTCAAGTCCAGTGATACTTTTCCTACTCCCCTATAGTATCACGTTATTGTTTTGTCACATTTACTTTCATGTGAGATTGTGCTAGGATTTTTTCTGTTCAAACCTTTAGAGCCTGATACTGGTCTCTTGAACAAAGCATAACTATTGGGATGAAAAAGTAGTCAAAGCATCAAACATCATCAGAGCCAGTAGTTGCCAGTAGTTTCCAGTTCATCAGCTCATCAGATATGTTAGTATATATCCATACATATTCCTCTACTGTTTTATGGAGTAGCTCTTTCATGATAAGCTATTACAGAGGTGGATAAGCAAACATGAAGAGATTGCCTTGTACTTTTACTGTCGCTGTGGCAATCTCTGAATTTGGTATAACCAACATCTGTTGCCTCTCAATCTCCCAAGAAGCTGGCAGTCAACCTTCATGGCGATCCATCAGCAGACTTAAGGGCATCTTAAAAATCCTTCAGACTGTACCTTCCTACTTGGAGTGGTACTTTCTATCTGCTGTGTTACCTAGATGCCTTGGACCATTCAGTGTCAACAAGAAACAGTCTCCATGTCATTAAAATATCAAAGTCATTGAGGTCACAAGGCAATGAGTCTACTGCAGACTCTTCAGTAACTGGAAGTAAATAGAGCAGCTATCATGTGCTGATCAAAATCTTACAACCTTAGACTTTTGAGCCTGTATTATTGAGAAAAGAAATATTTGCTAGGTTACTCAGATACTTCTGCCTTGAAGTGAGGCCTTGGTGTCTTTGAAAAGAGTCTTGGAATTATGGAAAAGCACATACATAGTCTTTGGAGATGAATGGAATGGACTTTGTTTCAGCTATTTGTATATCACATTCAGGAGTTCTGAAATCCTTTAATGTGGCGCAGAAATGTTAGCACTGGATACAGGTGTAAGCGCTGCATTGCTGCTTTACAGAATCACAGCTCTTATCAATGCCAAGAGCAGGTATTTACACCTGTTTTTTCTCTCTGGTGGTCTTCATGTGTAAGAGAATTGTGGAAAGTAAGCAAGCTTGAACAAACTGACCAAATTGCAATGAAGGGAGCAAAGTTATCTTCATTACTTACTAAATCACAGAGGACTGTTAAACCTAGCAGCATAATCTGAAGCACTGGTGGACATACTGCATAAAAATAAGGAAATTACTCTATAAAAAATTTGGTTTAGCAAGTTTTGGTTAGAAATTTTGATGTTTTGTTGCACATCTAATGTCTGCATTTCAATAATGGAGGATTCAAATTTGGTTAGTTGTGCCTCATACATCAGTTGCTCTATATAAAAATATTTTAAATATTTAAAAACCCATAAAAGTGTTTTCACAAATTAGTCTTTGTAGTCTACATGAATTCAATTTTTTGTTTTGTGCAATGGTACCTTTCTATCAACTTGTTTAAAATTAAACATTTTCTGAGACTGTGCTCTCAGATTTTGCATTTAAAATCATAAAGCTAGAATTCTTTAAGTGCCAATTTTGAAGATGGAATCTAAATTTCTCGTTGAAATTTTATGTCCATGGCAGTTCTATTATCAGCCCTTTTCACATAATTCCTGCCTTTATTCACAATTTAAAAATAATATTTTTTTTATTATTTCTTTTTTTAGAAGAGGGCAAGATTTGTAAATCTCAGTTATGCATTTGAAGTAAGTGCAGTTTTTGGCAGAATTTAGATTCAGTAATCTAAGAGGGCAAGAGAGCCAAAAACTCTGTTAGAGAGACAAAACTATGCCATTGCACTTGCCTTGTGATACCATTTTCTTGATTCAATCCAAAATTGAAATTATTGTTTCCCATCTAAGTGAAAGACTCATCTGGAATTCAGAAAGAAGATGTCCCTATTCCAAAATCACTTTAAGGACCGAATATATCATGGGCTAGTTAAGAACACAGCAGAAAACCACCTTCCATTTCAGGGGAATAGGAAGGAGGAAGAAAGAGAAGGCAGCTGGTTTTTTGCATAACAGTGTAATGATTAGTACATTTCTCAGATGTGGGCTATGTTAGAGTCAGATTTAATTCCCTCCTCGGCCTGAGGGAATTCACATACCCCACATTCCAGCTTGGCCTAAATTCTTTTCTCCTCTTCTATTATTTTTCCCCCTTGAAATCTTTTCTGTCAAGCATTTTGCTCTGTCCCGGAAAGGTATCCTGACCTTTCTCTGTAGGAAGAAAGAAAACTGCAGAATTTAGTATTTCATCACATGGCTATTGCCACACCTCCTTAATTGAGTGAAGAAGGAATAAGAAACCAACATCAGGAAGCATTATGTGAAGAGTTTTCTAAATGTCAGCACATGCATTCCCCAGACTTTTCAGCACTGGGAAGACTTAAAGGTAATTTGTCAGAGAGAAAGAACTGATCGAGAATTCACCCATGTAAATCGATGACCTTTTAGTCAAAAGGAAGTCTCTTAGCTAGTAAAGATGCAGCATTACTTATAAAAGAACAAAATACTAATGGGCCAATCTGAGTCTTATGAAGTATCTACTTGTAGATATAAAGATACGGTTCAAGAAAAGATGGTCTGCAACAGGATTAAGAAGACTAGAGTTCATTTTATGCCTTGCTATAGAGCTGTGAGATTCTATTAGGAGAGCTGTCTGGAAAAGCTTGATTCACACATAGCATCTAAATACATTAACCACTTTTTTAAAAGTTTTCAGCAGCTACTAACTCTACCTTCTCAAAAAAACATTTTCAGGGCTGAGCATCTTTTAAATGGGATTTATAGCACTGTTCTACCATCTGGAGACATAAATGTATGTAAGGCATTCATTTTTGCAGTAGCACTAATGAAACTAACTAGTTAGTATTATATAAAAGGCCTTTTTAATAGCAGTCTTCTTGAAAAGAAAGACTCAAGCTTTCATCGTTCCTCATGATGACTGCAGCTGTAGTATTCCTGACTCCTGTATCAGGATGTGTTTCTCCTCAGATATTGTCTTAAATGGTCATATGGCTTCAGAGTTGTGATTTTGTTGCAGTGTGTTCCAGACTCTCTAAATGGGAAATCACAAACTGGGTTCTGAAAGAGAAGAAAACATAAAATTGAGCAAACACAGATTGCTTTCTGGGAGATGTTCTATTTTCATAAATTCTGTTTTCAAAGAATAAGTGATTTGAAAAGTTAATAATATCACCAAATTAGCAGCAATTGCCTTTGATTCTGATCTTTAGGCAGTATAATTCTGAAGCTACCTTTCTTAAAAGTCAGTGGATATAACAGTGAAAGAAAATTATGAGATCAAGATTTACTCTGATACATAATAAAATATTAAAAATGGACAGAGATCAGCTCCAAGCCAAATCTGGTATTCTTTCAAGAACCAAGTTTTATTGAGTCATAGAGAAACAAAACGTTTGTCTCACTTTCATAAGTAGCACTAATTATCTAGATGAACTAGTAGTGCAGTGTGAGACCCGTTGCAGTGTTAATAAACAGAGATCAGTGAGCGGGATGAGAATAATGAGATCTCACCAGAGTCGGAACCAGAAAATACCTCCTATTACATGCTGCAAGAAAGGTGTCATGCTCCCAGGTGGGAATGCCTACTGAAAATGAGAGATCTTCAGTCCACAGAGTTTTCTTAAGTTATCCACCAGTGTTGTCTGCCATTGCTTATTGTTAATGATTGGGAGTATGCCTTATGTAGTAGCAAAGAAAACCGCACTGTGAAGAATCACGAGCCAGAATTTGTTCTAGGACAGGCAGATGCTGCTGCCAACATCTCTGCTCCACTTGGCTGATTTGTAACTGCTGCCAGTGGATATTTTGGCCCACCTCCTTTTCATAATGTAAACATTGTCTTAGATGTGCAAATGCAAACACTAATAACCATTTTAATTATCCCTACGCTTTCAACAGGTCACAGTTTTTGTCCAAAGTATGCTTAGAAAAGACAATAAACTCATACATTAAAAAAATGTTACTAATATTAAGCTAATGTAGATGAGAGCATCTTCCTGCTCTTCAGCAGATACTTGCAGAAGCAGGATCATCCTTCCACTGGTAAAACTTTATTGAGTGTGAAACAGTCAAAAAAATTCAGAACTAAGATGAAACTGAATGGAAGGTTCTTAAACTTGCATTTCAGTGAATTTTGCATTTAAGAAAATCTGTTTCTCATTGTGTTTCTCATTGTTGCACATTGTCTTGATCTGGTAACATGAGATCAATAGCTGTTGAATAGAAAATATAAGTCTCGAATTGATAGTCATAAGGATATAATCCTGATATCTTATGCAAACACATATGTGTATCTAGCTTTTGTAGAACTGTGATGAGTTAACTAGAGGGAGAAGAATATATTTTTGCAAGAGAGTATTTTTCACTGTTGCCTCTGCAAGTAAATATTTTCTTGAAGAATTGCATGAAAATTCTAAACAAGAATACCTTCTAGGAATAAAGTTGTTCCACAAATGTGGAACCTACACACTCAGACATTACTTTCATTACACTGTGATCTGTCACAGGCTGTATTAGTGGGCAAGCGGAAGTTCCTTTGTTCATTCATGTGTACGTAATGAAGACACCAGGAAAAAGCAGAGTTGTTGCACTCAAGGAGGTAAACCTGTGGATTATTGCCCGTCTCCATGTCCACTCCACAAAGGAAAGGCCACCATGCATGTTCCCTTGAATAGCTAAGGTTGTACAGCTCATTTTATATACCAGCTACACAAGTTGGGTCTCATTAATGTTTTACAATCACATGTTCTTTGAAATTTAAAAAACAGTAGAGAAAATATCTTTTACAAACAGCTGAAAAATTTAAAATACTATTTAAGTGTTGTCATTATAAATTACTTCCCTGTAATTTTTCCTTCATCATTGATTATTGTATTCAATACATGCTGAAATATTAGCTGCCCACATTTCATAAGGATCAGGCTGTTCCTTTGTCCTGTTAAAGCCAAATCCTTTTAAAAGTTCCTTTTTTTCCTGCTCCCTACTCTTCACATCTTCTTAGTGATATAATACCTGCATTTATTTATTTGCATTGTGCAACAATGAGATAAACACTGAATTATGATTTCATCTCATCATGAACTTGGAAAAACATCTTTATTTCTCATTTACTTTTTAACCCGTAATTCCCACATGATTTTTACATTTTCTTTAGCCTTTTGTGCAGGTTCTTACCTGTGTAAAGCATTATGTTTTATTGGCTTTTTCCTGTTGCTTATAATGTCATTTATATTAATGAATGTATTGCAACACTCCTCTGAGGCTGGAAAGTGCTGACATACCAAGAGATCAAGTAACTTGCCAAAGATAACAATGGCTGTTTGTGTCAGAGCCAACTGTGATTACATGCTGTACTTCATCCTCAGCCTTTCTTCCTAGTGCATGAATATTGTCAAATCATCTCTGTGTTCCAGCACATCACACTTCATTTTCTCAGGCTGGTACTTCCTTTGTTTTGATAGTTGCCCTGAACAGGCAAAATGAGATGCTAAATAAAAAAGTACTCAGATCAGATAGTGTGAAATTTAGCAGAACCTTCACAGAAAACCTAGAAAAATATGAACTCCTGCTCTCAACTGGGCTACCACTAGCTGTAGAAGAGCTACTCCAAAATTCTTTTCCTCGGAAAGAAACAGAAGCAAAGTACTAGCAGAAAAACACATTTTCCTGCCGCTTGGATTTAGTCCAGGGGAGCTCCCTGAGGCTGCTGTTCCTGCCACCTTGTTGTGGGAGAGGAGCAGAGCTGGTGGTATCCACCTCCTCAGCTGACAGCTCGCTTGGTTCCTTGCAAACTTTGTCTTTCTTATTTCAGAACAAACAAACTTTATATAGATACTTTTTTTTTTTTCAATTTGATTTTTTTTTTTTACATCCACCATAGATTTCTCCACCCTAAAGACCTCCATGCTTTATCAACTAGTGTGAAGCAATACATGTAATAAGCACATGTAAAAATGGTAGGGAATCATTATGCACTGTAGCTTTTTATATTTGGACCAAAGTGAAAGTATTAGCAAACCAAAATGCCCCATTCACTCACTCAGATAGTACTACTTTGCAGCTGCTCTTCACTGACTTTCTACATGAATAGGTGGTTGCATAAGGTTCAAAGCCCATCATTTACTCAAAACCCAAGTTTTTTAGTATAATTTGCTGTCATATGAAGCAAGGTTCCTCTGTACCTGCTCATTTGACAGAATGGGAGAACAAAGGCACAGAGCATTTCAGTGATGTATCCATCACCAGTATACCACACATGAAGCCGGTAGTCAAACAAGGACCATCATGTGAGGCTTTCATTCCTTGTACTTGTTGACTTAACCTGGTGCAATGACTTCTGGATAATGATCTGGACACTGATTTGCAGTTTTTAGCTTCTAGAACAGAAAATTGATCATGAATGTTTCAGGCCATGTTTCCCAGAGAATTCCTATAGTATAAATGTCCTTTTTCTCTATTGTCCAGAGTGCATGTACACCACTTTATAACCAAACAAGCCACTATGCTTCTGTTCTAAATGTTTAAGCATGCCTCTTGATTTGTCTGTTTAATGCACTAATACTAGCCAAAGAATGGCGTTTGGTTGAGCCCATCTGCTTTACCCTATGGAGAAGGCAGAATATAGATGTTTGGTGGGAATAGTTTCAGTTTCTCCTTTTTACAGCATCATTAGGAAGCCATCTTTCTAATAATAATAATTCCCATTTGACATCATGGAGGTAAAAAGAAATCACTGCTGACATCAAAAATGAGGTGATATTTCAGCAGTATTATTTCACTGAAGATAAAATGGAAGTCTTTATTACTCCCAATGCTTTTAAAGAAAGCTGAGCAAGGCTTATACTGACCCTGGAGCTTATATACCTTAATGCATCTATAACCAGTATGAAATAAGAAATTTTAATTGTTACTGCTATATTTTTTGGCTGTCCCTCCTTAGAACCAAGAATTTTGTGCCTGCTTAAAGGAAAATAATCAGTATCTGAGAACAAGCTTGGGAAAGCACAATTATCTTAATTTTCTCCATTATTTAAAATTCATACAAAAGACCCCCCCAAAATGAAAACAGTAAGTGTATTACAAGAAGTGGTAATTTTCTTACAAACTTCATATAGGAGCCTTTACTGGGAATCCATACGGATTGCATAAAGAGGTCTGAGCTCTGAAGAGGTTACCCTGAAGAGGGTTACAAGTTTTATTTCACTTTTTATGGATAGGTATTTTATTCTTTCTGAACTTCTTGTGCACATTGCTGTGTGAATTGCTTGCCATTAAAAGGACATAGCCAAGGTCTGTTTCATCAGTTGTAAACAATATATTTTCCACTTTTGTTTGTGATAGCACATTAGAAGCTCCCATATCCCTTTCCTTTGTACAAGACTTATCCAATTATAATTCTAGTCTTTGTATAATTTTCCATCCTAAACCAAACAATATAGCACATCAGTGGCTCTATCCAAATATACTTGGAAAAGAGCATATCTGCCTAGTTTGGCAATATTTCCTAAATCTGAGATCTATTCTTGGTGTACTGCTGGGTTTTTGTTTCAGTTTTTTTTTTTATTTAGGGGACATATGAAGAGTAGTATAGCCTGGAAACAATTAGAGCAACAGGATGCAAGTCCAGTGCCTTTAAAATTTACAGTATTGCTCTCATTAAAAGAAGGTTCAAGAAATATGGATTCTTTCCATGGCTTCACTTTACAGAACTGGTCACGTACTTGCAAGTAGTGTCTCCTCTGTATAACAAAAAAAGCCAGATCAAAATGTTTCATAGTCTTTTCACAATCAAACTTTATGAAACTTTTGCAATTAAATATGTGGTGGAATCATCACGTTATTTTGTTCCAGGCAAATATGCTTATAACAGAGCAGTCACAGCTCATCTGCTGTTGAGTTACTGCTTCTCAGTTATTCTCAGAAATAAGATCTGAATTCATACAGGCGTGCAAATATTTAATAGTTATAAGCCTTTAAAAAATCAAAATTAGTAGTTACCAGTTACAGTGAGATGTTTAAATCTGAAATGAACTCTGCACTTTCAATGTAAATGTGTCTCATTCTATGTACAAATAGTTTGGGCATTTTCCCCAAGAATTTGTGCATGCATGAATGGAGTGCTTAATTTTATTTCATGTGAACTCAATGAGCCCTTTCACTTTTGACATATATTGGAAGGTCCAGGCATGTTTTTTCTCTGAAATATTAGACGAACATTTGTCTTCTTGAAAATCATTACCTTATTAGTCTTTTCATTCATTTCTCCTTGCTCAAGTGCTCAGAAATGTATATTTTTTTCCTAACTAATCAACTGCTTTCAGTTCTTGTGATCCTTCACATTGTTGTATTGTTACAAAGACTATGTTGGTTAGGTCAGTCCACCACTAGACCTAGCACTATGTTTAAGAGATACATAGATGCAGAGCTCTGTTTTAATTAGCTCACAGGACATCACTGAACACAGTCTGGCTCTCCCACAGTCACATGCCCAAGGTTAGGAATGGGGTACTGGACACAGTTTTTCCTGAGGAAGCAAGGAGCTGATTCACAATACACAAACATGCATTATGGGTTGTTTTCAGTCACTTTATAGTCATATGCATTCATAAATTTTGATATGGTTGTAAGATGCAGACTTTGATGGTACAAAACTCACAGAAGAGCTTTAGATCACTGGAGCAACCACAGATGAAGTTTATGTTGACAATTTATCAGCTCTTCTCCGTCAAGGAAAATTGTTTTTTAGTGCCTGCCTATTAGCAATCACATGCATATTATGAAATCGAGTTTTGGGGAGGACAGCCTGCCATCTGTCTTTTCTGTATTTTTTTCACAATGCATCATGCTAAAGTTAAAACTTTCTGTGCTTCAAAATGGTGTAAAATATGAGATGTCTATAATAGAGACACTTGGAAAGAAAAATAGACTAAGTAGAAATGTGAATCTTTATAAACTTTATAAACAGGCAACTACTGATGCTATACTTCATGTTTTAGCTTCAAGTGCCCTCCACATTTTCCACACACCATAGTGCCCACCATGTGCTCTTGCTCTAGATTTCAGGGTTGCTAAAATGATAACTAATTAATATATATCACAAGGAGCGTGAGAATGCTTTCTTCATAAACTCTTTCTGGTTTGGTGGGGCGGGGGGCGGGAATGGAACTGCAAATGCCTGATGTGGAGAATGAAAAAAATATGTTCAGTTTCTTTTCTGTGTTCTGATATGCTAAGATTTTATCAATAATATTGTTTTCTTGTAAAAATATCTGCCTCAGAGAAAATCTGCTGTGTAGCTGTCAGGATTACACCTCTCAGAATATGCCTGTGATGATTCCGTTAAATTGATAAAAACAGAACACTCTGCTATATAGAAGGATTGCTGAAAAGAATATTCCGAGACCCTTTCATGTGTAACAGCACTTGTATGGCAGTATGTTTATTGTGCTATAAATTCCATCACTGATTTTGGCCATTTCAAATTGATTCTGCAGTAACTGTAAGTAATGAACCTTACAGACAGAGCCAAGGAAAAAAAAGAAAAAAGAAAAAACAAGCCAATAAACTTGTGGCTGTAGGAATACAAATTGTAGAGTTCATTTAGCCTCAGTTTTTATCAGATCGTGCAGCCAATACCCCACAAAGCCAGAAAATATATCCAACAAAATATACAGTGCCATAGCCCTGGCTTGCTTTAAATTTAGCAGCTAAACTAGACAGTCAATTATTCGAAGCACATGTTTGTACAAAGTGTCCTGTGGATATCACCTGAGATTTAAGGAAGGTGCTCAGCATAAGTGGATGACAAAACAAGAGAAATAACAATAAAGTGACTTAAACAGGATAACGAGCTAAATCCTGAGCTGTTTTACATGGTCTAAGCAATAGCAGGCACCACGGGGTTTCACAGGGGTGTAGATCAATGTGCAGTGGGCTACTAATGACTCACCAGGTCAAAATATATAAGACTCCAAGATTTACATATGTTCCTAGCCTATTTCCCTTTCTTTACTGAAAAGTTCTACCAGGTTAATAAGAATGATGTGATATCTTTTTTCCAGGTATCTTTAACAATCTCATAGATTTTAACAGAGAATTTATGTGCTTGCTGAAGATTACCATGGGATGGTTTTAAAACCCATCAAAAAGATACTGTTCTAAGGCTTTTCACATTTGTTTTATAGATTTCTATTACATTCTATAGGAACCCACTGATCTTGATTTGTTAAATATTATCTACATTTCTCACAATCTTATTAGTGGATGCCAAGATCATTTAGACTCTTATTTTGCAAATAGACCATGGATCTAGTCCCACTAAATCAGTGGGCTTGTCATGTGATTAAAGCATATATGAATGTACATGTATGTTCTACCCTTAGTTGTTACATAAAGAGCTACCTTCCGATTTTAACTCAAATGCTGAAAAGACTAAAGTTTTCTTCTACATAGTTTTCCCAACATTACAGGAGAGAGAAACGGGGCCATGGTTTGGTTTCTGTGCAAAAATAAATAAATGTCTGGGTTGGGTTCCTACAAGCCCTACAGCACTTCCATGCGTCACAGCTTGCATACTCATGTGTCTTACAGTCTGCATTGAGTGCTGAATTCATTTTGTGTGTCTTCTTGTACCTAACTCTGCAGATTTATCTGAACATCTGTACTGTCTGTGAGAGATATTAAATCCTCATTTTGAGATCAAAATGCTTGGGTCCATTCTAGCCTTGTATAGGCCACAAAGAAACTCATTGTCTAAGGCATATTCCTTGCCTCTCTCTATAAAAAAGTCTATTTTATCGATTCGACCAGTTTACAGCAGAAGCCTGAGTGACACACAGAGGGGAAAAAACACAGAAAATGAGGCTTTCAGTTAAACACCAAATATGGTGAAAGTTATAATAAAATAATGAGAGTTGGGAACACTATTTTTTCTCTCACTCTCTGCTGTTTTGTGTTGCAATGAGGAACACAGTGAGTGAGTCTGAAGTCTTGTGAATAGGTCCTGGTAACCAAGAGCAAAGAAACCTTGCTCATTATCTCTACTCCCCTTCTGAATAAACATTTCAGCCATCATAAATGAGTGTGACATGAAGGGCAAATGAATGGCTCTCATTCCAGATGAGAAACAGTTGACAGCTGAGCAACCTGAAGGTTGTTGTGAAGGTGCAGATCCCAGATGATGGGGCAGGCGTACCATTTATTTCAGTTCGACCTGAGATGCATCATACTCTTCAATGAGAGACTCCCAGCCTTGCAGAGGATAAGTCCTAGGTGTTCAACCTGACTTTTGGTTAGGACTGCAGTGAGTGAAAGACAGAGCTGTCCTAATTTTTTCTTGTAATTTTATTAAATTACATAGAAAAACTTAGTCAAATATAAGGAAAGGTTCAGTGTGGATTGACAGATGGCATACAACACCCCTACTGTATCTCATTCATAAATATGATTGACGTGGAGGTAATTTCTTGGTAACCTGTTTTTCAAAAAAAACATATTCTAGGTGGTGGGTTAGTAAAAGAAAATTAATCTCTGCATGTTAAACTTGCCAACTTTTGAATTAATTGCATGAGTATGACAATCAATTAATAAATGTTAAGCAAACAACAGAAAATCAGTGAATTAAAAGTAACTAAATTGATTCCAATGCAGATAAAGCAAGAAGCTGCCATAATTCTTCAGTGTAGATTCAAGAACACGAATCTTGTCTCATCAGTTCTTGCTCGCCATTTATCCACATCTGGCATTTAAAACAATGCTGTTTTATTATGATTTTTATGAATAAATTGCTATCTATAATCTAGCTTGCTACATTAAGTGGATTATAGAAACAAATCATAAATAGTAGTCCATTTGTAGCTGTCAAGGAGAAGGTCAGAGCTTTGCAAAGACCATCCATCTCCAAGTGGAATAAAAGTTTTTTCTTCAAAGAGAAATCACATACCTTGTTTGGGTGACTTCAGCTAGTAATGACAGGACAGTTTCTTGAAATACCCACAAAACCCCTCCTCTCCACAAAATTAACTTGATTTTGGGTCACCAGTCTTCTGCAAAATTGGGGTGATTTGACATGAAACAGATCACATCACTGAATATTTCTGGGAAAATTTGATTTGATTTGATTGAAAGTATATATTTTCACATTGTTCAAAAGTTTCAGGAGAGGCTTAGGATGTTGCTAGAGGCTTACAGGTCACACGTCTATGGAAAGGAGCTTGAGCCTGAGATCCAAACATTTATGACCTATTGGTATCACTGCCACTGAACACACAGTTTGTGTGTCTCCATTAATTTATCAGTATTATTTCATTGCATTTCACAGAATTGTGCAGAGTAAGTCTGTATACTCATTCTCATTTTTTGCAGAAAGTCATACAGAGATTTGTTTCAGGAAGGACGCCTCCTAGTAGATATGTTCCTCTCATATACCTTAATTTACAGTGCTTAGTGTAAACAGTAGGCACCACCTTCCTTGTGTCTTAGCACAAGGGAGTTCATAACCTAGAACACTTCTACTGAAACTAAAATAAAAATAGAATTGGTAGACATCTGAGTAAATACAATATGTCAAGGAAAAGTCAAAGACTTTTGCAAAGCTTTCTCAGGCAAGTGTGTCTACAGGGGATTTCCATTAGATACAGAGTAGCTGCATTTCCAGCATGGGAACCAGCACCATCCCTGACCAAAAGTCTGAAAGAAATTAAGCTCCCAGTGGAGGGGGAGGACCCTCTCATGGATTAGTAAGTGCTTTAAAAACTAAAACCCAGGAATGGTCAGTTTTCTCAGTTTAAGCAGTCAGTTCTGCTTTTTCAGAGAGATTGCTGTTCCTGGGGCCTTTGTTCTCAACACATTCATAAATTAAATGGAAACCAAGGTGAACAGGAAAGTTGCAGTGCTTATTGGATTGTAAAAATGTAAGTCTAACATGAACAGTAGCACAAGAACTTCATGATTCTGTGTGAAGGGGCAATAAAATAGCAGATAAAATTCAGTTCAGGTAAATGTAAAGTAATACACAAAATACAATCCTGGCTGTATATATACAACGAAGAGCTCTGAATCAGCTGTTACTGCTCAGAGGAGGTACCTTGGAGTTGTAATGAGAGGTTTATGAAAAGAACAGCTTAGTGCTCAGTAGTGGTCAGAGAGCAAACAGAGTGCTAAGAAATTATTAGGAAAGAAATTAAAAATCAAACAGAAAATGTCATTATATCATTGTATAAATCAATGTTTTTCCTATATCTTGAATACTTGTGCACTTGTTATCCCACCTCATCTCAAACTGAAGATCGTAGAACAGCAAAAAAGTGACAACATTGATCAATGCTGTGGAACAGCTAAAATATACCTAGGAGATTCAGCTTTGAAGAAAGATAACTATGGAGGCACATGATAGAAAACACCAGTGTATGGAGAAGGTGAATGGGGTATAATTTTCTGCAATCTCTCAATATGTAGCGTGGGGAACAAAATTGAAGTAGTAAAAGACAAATTCAGAACAAGCAAAAGGAGGCATTTACCGATTCCAGATTTCAACAGTGAAACTCATTGCCACAGGGCACTATGAATGCCAAAAGCTTACCAAAGAACATGCCTGTGCCTCAGGAAGTGCTGGGAGAATACATAAGGGAAATGCCATTAGATGCTTGCCTAGTCTGATACTCTCCCTTAGCCAGCCTGAGTGACATGTTGAGGATGCTGATCTAGGCAGGCCTTTGGTTTGACCTGCTACAGCTGCTGTTAAGGACACACAGCTGCTTCTCTGGAAGGGCTGTCATGGTGCACCCTAGCCTTCTGCTACAGCCAGAGTCTCTGTAAAGCCACTTTAGGGCTTGGGGCTTGCAGTTTGAATGCCAGCTACTTTCTTTATCAGGACCATGTGAGACTGTTTAAAGTTGTTCAAATATAATGCTGAGAACAGTCAGAGAACTACTGAGACTAGATGTTGGCAGACATGCCAGAAGACTCTTGCCTCCCATCCGATGATCATTCCTTTTCGCCATCTGGATGTGGAGGCATTACTAGCCACCTGCAGCAGCTTTTCTGAAATTCGCAGTTGTATTTTTCATAAAGTCAGCTCATATACTTTGCTGTATGTTTTCCCCTTGTAAATTGAAAATTTGTAGTTTAGATTCATATAAGTGACATTGATGGGAAGAAGGTGAAAGCATGTTAATAATTATGGGAAATTAATCTTTTTTACCCATCTCCACCTTTGCTTCTGTCACAGTTGTGGTATTCTGCAGGAAAGCTCACACATTCTGTTGTCCAACATCTCTCAGTAGAACTTGTGTATTTGTACACAGCCAGTGGAAATGGGGCCATACTAGGGGAAACCATGCAAGTATTAAAATACACAGAATGGTTGCTTCTCTGTGTAAGAGCCTGTACCAGGCACCATTAGCACAAGCAGAGGAACCTTGGTATTAATGACATTCAGATAGTTCTCAGCCTTTTTCATGGTGTGTCCCTGCTCTAGTATGAGAAAAACTCAGATCTTTCCACCCATTTAGCCACAAAATAGTGAAGTCACTCTTACTTATGACTTCCTATATGACTTTTCTTGACTAACTTCAGAATGAATTCTGGGGTTGCAACCCCAGGTGAAGAGCTTGAGTAGAACATAAACATTACTGTCTTAATCAAGGCCAGGTTGGGGAAGCCATTTCTGTCTTTACAGACAACAGCATTTTCTACATTTTTTTCTCTGTGTGTGGGAAAAATGCATTAATATCAGATATTTTGTTTTATCTAGTCCTTGCTCACTGTGCAGAGAATCACCTAAGGTAATTGTTGGACTGCTAAGAACTATATCAAATAAAACAGTAGGAAAAAAAGAAAAAAATAATTAAAACTTTATTTCTCTCTCCAAAGAGAGAAATAAAGACACTACATCTGAAGATTACTTATGATTGGTTGTCTTTAGTGCAACAAGATTTGGTTGCCCTGACATACAGGATTCAGGCTAACTTTTTTTAAAAAACCTTTCCGGACTTTCTGTTGCAGAATGTTGTAGCCAGTTTCCACCACCCCCCAATACTCTCATTGGAACTGATGCAACAAAAGTCCTTTTTCAGGTTTAATTTTTACTGCTGACAGGAGCACGAGAACTCTGGAATAGTGAGCTCCGAGAGAGTTTGCTTATGGGCAGGGATGACAATTCCTTTATTAGAACCCTGCACACTTCAATAGCTAAATGCTTTCAACTTTCTTTAAATAGTATTAAGGAAAAAATAACCTCAAGGCATTATTTTTAAAGGGGACTTCAAACATTCCGTGAGGAAAAAAAAAATGCAACACATTTGAACACCAAGGGATTTGCAGTGGAAAACCTGTTAAAGTGGAGCTATCTTTTGAGTTTCAGGGTTAAAAAAGTATTGGCCTTAAATCAGGGATGCAGACTACCAAAAATTCTGAGGCATTCCAGATTCCTAGCTTAGACCAGCAGTAGCCAGATTCTATAACAGATCATTTAGAACTAAGTTAGTTATGTTAGCTAGATTTTAAATTAACTATGTTTCATTTATTCCTCAAAATTCAACGTACAAAATCTATTATTACATTTGCTAGAAGTATAAGAAAATCCCAGGTTCTTAATCTTTTTTTTACTATATAGACTTAATTCTGCAATAACTCAATATTAGATATTTAAGAGTTTATATTTAAAAGCAGCTGTGAAGCAAGCAGATATGCAAGGGTAAATCTGCTCATCTTGAATCCTTCTGCAAATGGTCTGCTCTGGAGGTCATATCAAAGAGATTCTTTTTCCAGCTTAAACCTGTCTTTTCTAAATAGATCTCAACCTGATCTCATTTAATGCATTGATGTCTGGTTTCTTAGTCATTATATTTGCTGTATTACATATCAAAAGGACTCTTGAGAAATTCCCCCGAATTGATAATTCTAATTTCTTATGTATAGCTACTCTGTATTCACTCTGAGGACAGCTGTATTGTATGCTAAACCATGAATTGTAAAAATTGATCCTTTTGTATATAGCTTTGTATTAAATTGAGATACTTTATTTTTTTCCTGTTTGTTGCCACACATGGGTTCCTGGTGTCAGTTTGTATTTGGCTGTTTGAGCATATTAAAGTTTTGCTAGTGCTTATGATGTTCTTGCCAAGAGCGCTCTTGCAGCAATCTGCACTAGAACAGTCTTTGTGCCAATTACTTCAAAAAGTATTCTGTTATAAAACCAATTTTTATGGCTACTTTTTCAGGTTGCAGTGTGGTGGTTTCATTTAGTTTCTTCTTTTTCCATTTTTTTAATGTTGATCTTCTTCAAATGCTTGTAAGTTTGGGATTATGAAAAAATAATGCGGTGTTGATAGATTGAATTGTTAATAAGACATCTTGAAAAGGAAAAGGGTTCAAAGGTATTAAAATAAAACCTGGCATGTTGAATTACTAACACTGCATATATTTAAAGGATACTACTTAATAGTAGAATGTTTGGAGCTCTTATTGCAGGGACTGATTCTGAAAACGGAAACCTCTGCAGTTGTATAAAGCAAAATAAATGAAAAATTATAATGTGCAATGACTCAGCACAATATTTCTTGAGCTTATATTATGAGGGTGATTTCAGGAGTGTCAGCTGTACAACATGTTTTATTTAGAGAAAACCAGCTTGCTAATACATTGCAATTAATAAAAAATCACAAAACAGGAAGATATTTTACAGTACAAATACGCTTTTGAATGGAGGGTCTTGATCATGCAACTTTTACTACTGCAATGAATGCCAATGCAAGGCCGGACCTCAGAATTCTGACATGGGAGCCATCATGGTGGTAAAGATATATATGTGTCCGTATACGGTGCAGGACGCTGTGCCATGCCATAATAAACCATAACTGCTAATCTATTACCCCATATAATAAAAATGGAAATTCTGTTATGTAACAGAATAAAAATCAGCCATAAATTGGGGGTCTAATAATGTTAATGTAAAGGATGTAAAAATGTTGATAGCAAATATATTTTTATTAATTATTCTTGAGCAACCTCTGGTCTGCTGTTCATTTCCCAGGCTATGAAGATTTTACAACTCTTGAAAACCAACCTATTGTACACTCTTGAAAATGCTGCCTTTTTTTTTTTTTTTTTTTAAATGGCAGCTTTGGGAACTGTTTATTGTACAACAGTCTTCCATTACTCCCATGGAGATGTTGTAGTTTATTCTTTAGATAACCCTAACCTAGCCACGTCCAGATCAGGGAGCTTCATATGATAGACATAACATGGGCAATGTCAGGTTCTTGTTTTGTCTTCACTCTTTTGGAGAGTTAGAAAGCTGTCCCCATTCCCTTCCCTTTAGTTTATTATCTAGTGAGAGGCAAGTGGGAGATAAGAGGTTATGCAACCTGAGGTTGAGGAATGAGTGGCTTTTTGCACGAGTGCTCAAAACACTAACTTTTACGCAGAAGAGCAGCTGTTCCCTGTGGTGTACTTGAATGAAAGTGACTGTGGCTATTGTGCTTGCTGCTGGTCTCAACATTCCTCATATGCAATAAATAATAGTGTGTTCAGATCATTTTAGGCATTGAGCAAGAGCTACGAACTGAGCCTGCCAAGCCAGAGTATTTCTCATGTGATGCTTGTCTTTAAGCACCCAATGAGTTTGAGGTCTCATAAGGATACTTTTTTAAAACCCCTTGGGATTAGCCTAAATTCTGCCTCTGACTGTTTTAAGCAGCAAAATAGCTTTTGAATCTTATTATTTGGAGAGAGTGATACCAGAGGAAAGATGGGAAAAGCCTAGAGTGTCTCCAACAACTAGTATTGACTTTTTAACAATAAAATATGTCCAGAGACCAAATATGCTGTTTAAATGTAAATACCATTTCCATTTTCAGACTGCCTTTTGCAGGTGTATTTGAGGGGATTTGAAATGTACTTGTAGATGGAAAAGAGGCTATTGACCTTGAAACTACATATGTGTTAGGAATAATGTTTGCCCTCCTTGAAATCAGACTTGTATTTTTTGAATGGGTGCTCAAGACCACAACTCTTGACAGTGGTTCAGGTAGCATTCAGAACATAACTGTATTAAGACTGACTGCATTTTACTTACAAAGCTGTTTCTCAGGAGTCATAGGTTACTGCTTAGTCTCTTTTTTTCTATCCACCATGGTTCAGAATGACCCACTAACAGCTGCACTAACTACTAGTTTTCTTTGTTCTGGTGCAGACTTGATATAATAGGACAAGGTTTGTGTGTAGAAGCAATATCTTTTATTAGATGGACTACTATAATCAGAAGAAACGCAAAGAAACAGGTTTTTCAGCATACAAGCACTTTTTCAAGGCTAAAACTGAAGCAGCAAACTTCTGAATCAAATAAGTGTTGAGAACAATTATGGGTGATGTTAACAAGGGGAAGGATGGTATGATGGTTATTTTATAGATGAAAAGAGATAGTAAATCTAACATTGATACAACAGGAGCATATATCTACAAACTTTACCTTTCACAATTTCACTATCTGAGGGGTGATTGATCAGGTTTCCAGACATGCAGGAATCCCCAAGCGTGGCCGCTGGGCATGTGCAAACTACTTTACATGGCTCATGCTGCAAGTCCAATGTGTTCTCTGTGTGTTAAGCTAACTGTACACATGATGGAGAAATGATGTCTGTGTGTACAGCGAGTTGGATGCATGTGGGACACATCAAACTTGGTGCACATGTGGGATGATCCAACATTTTACAGCTGTAGCATCTCACTCCTTTTCAACATGAAAGTGTCATGCTCCATGGGGCCTCCTGTTAGGAATACTGAAGTGTTTATAAAAATGCAGTAAGTCTGAGAATGGGATATACAAGTATTACTGGAACTGCAAACACAAGGCTGTGCTGGACCTCTCTGATCCCAACTGCTGCTGAATGATAAGTATAGGCAAGTGATCTATTTTCCTAAAGCTTTCCTGAAGACTGGGAGAGCAGGCTTTGGTCTCAATGTGGATGGGGCTGTGGAACCCCAGAAATAAATGGCTTCTCACCATGAGAAAACACAAGCAAATAGAAATATTGTAGTGACTACAGTGGGGTGCAGGGAGGAAAGAAGAAAACTCTGGTAGATAAAGAAACCTATATGGAAGTTTAGGTTGATAGGCATGGATATATTTTGATGTCAGAAAAAGAGAACCTTTAAGATATCACTGCGTGAACTCAGATGTGACAGTGGACTCTTGCTAGTGTCACAGGCAGGTTTTGAGTTGCATGTCCAGGTATCTGTGAGTATCTCTTTGGAAGAAAAATGTAAGGACATGGCTATAATTTGTAAGATATTTCTTCAGCCAATTTTAGTAGTTCAAATTAATTGTGTTTTAAATATCTAGGTCTTGGTTTTGGAAATATAAAATAACATCTTTGAGAGACCAAAACAAATATATATATCACTGTAATCACAGTTGTTTCTGCAAAGGGGGATAAATGTATGTGTGAGTTGTTCATAAGACAGCTAAATAAATATCTAGGTGCACAAACTAAATTAGGATGTTTTCCTATGTGACTGTCTTCGCAAAATTTGGGTCCAAGCAATAATTTTAAGGCTTCAAATTTAATACCTCATTGAGAGAAAAGATGTGGAGGGAGCACTTCTGCCAGTGCTGTGGTTTCAGTCCCATAATAAATTGGCATAGTGATTTACACAGAGAACAAAAGAAATAGTTTAGAAATTTCTTTCTAATGGAAGTTTAAGTTTTGAAGAACACAGAGACATCTGAAAGGTGAAATTCACAGATTTTTCATGCTTGCAGGTTTTTATAGCCTCTGGTAATGCATGTCCTTACTCTGACATCACATGTATGTGAAAAAATGGATGTAATATTTAAAGATGTCTTTTGACAAAGAAAGTATTTACATCTCCAGAGGTGAGATTTAGCTTTAAAGGATGATGAGCAGGTTCCAGATGTGTTTTTCAGTTGCTGGGCTTTCCTTTCCTTAAGTATTGACAGAGGAAAGGTTTTATCAAGGTCTTTGTGATGTGCTTGTTTATAATGAGTAGACATTAGTAGACCACATCTAAGGGCTTATCGCTTATTGCTGACTAAAGAGAGCATATGGCAGAGAAAAGAAATATATATTTGTCCAAGCAATGTGGCTTGTTAACACTCCCACACTCATAAACTGTGTTTACATGTACTTACAATATTTTGCAAATCCCTTTTCTAATCAGCTAAAAATAAAAGCCAAATAATGATTTTTTTTTCCAATATTGGAGTGTAAGGCAAAGTTGATTTAGAATTTTTTTAACAAAGCAATTAAACTGTATAGAAGATTTTCATAATATTTGTTTTGCTTCAGCATGCATATGTTATTTTCATTTCACAGTGTTAAAAAATTTATTCTTACAAAATGCTTTTTGGTTCATCCACCTGTCTATCCAAGTATAACTGTTATACAACTAGGTTATGCTACAAGCAAGAACAGAGGTCAGAATGACCTATGTCAAATCCCGGTCTAGATCAGATCACAAGGTTTATTTTGACCATAAGATTTTCCTCTGCTTCTATAGGATGAAATCAACATGCAAGTTACAACACCTGCCAATAAACAGTTTGTAAGCAAAAAAGTCTCTGAACTGTTAACCCAGTCCAGCTCCCATTAGAGTAAAAAAGCAGTCTTGCTACTAATTGCATTTAGGAGGCAGATGGAGAAATGCTGGGGAAATCTGTACAGCTCTTGACATACAAAGCTTCTGATGATGCCTGTGATCAGGTATACAGCATTCACCCACCTTTTTATAATGGATAGAAAATAGTATCACTGTCTTCTCTTGCTGTGACATCTAAATGTGCCAGTCTATTCATATAGCAGTATTAGAAAGAAAGAAGACAATTATAGTTTAAAGATGGATTTGGACTGTTGCATACTTTTCAGAAGAAAGCATTTATAAAGAAAACTGCACAGAAGAGCTGCATTTACTTTTGATTTTCAGAATATTCCGAGGAAATTTTTGTTAAATATTTACATCTGGATCCAAGTATTGTCCTTCATAAAACAGTTTATTCTTGCAATTTAGCTTCATTAAAGTCATAATACTGCTTTAGGGTATGATAGACTAGTGCTGTGGGATTGAATTATAAAGAGATTAATTTTAGCTACTGGAGATAATTGACCCTATAATTCCTATCACCCCTAATCCCAGTTCAAATGAACCAGTGTTAAAAGTGGCAATACTCACAGTGTAGACAAGGTCATGACAGCTAGAATTGTTTTTTACTACCAATTAGATTTCCCACTTGGTGCGTTTGACTAATGTTGTCATAGAAAGGGATTTCAGGCATGGAAATACAGTTTCTTTAGAGGCACACAGGCACTGGAACTGATGGGCAGTTTGCTGTACATTTCCCAGTGTACAGAATCAGAATGCAATTGAGGGCTGACCCCTAAAATTTTAATTCAGATGGGGATTTAGAACATGTTTTGATCCATGATAGACCTAGGAACAAGCTAAATAATTTGAATCTGGAAGTAAACTCCCTTAAAATTCAACAACGTTAATATAGGGTGGGTCTAGCAGGTTTGGAACTGTCTCTTGGTGCAATACTACATCTGAGGTGTATTTCAGATGAGAAATCAGAAAAAAAGTGAGGTACTGACTGAATAGAGAGTTGTTCAAAAACAAATCATGTTGTTATTTAGCTGCAAATGACATGGTGGTTTCAAAAAATACAAGGAAGAGATAAACGGATTTTAAGTATGATATATCTTAAAAATTCCCTCAAGTGATAGTGCCAACTTCAAACATATTAGCATGAGGACTCTTACGAAAAAACAACAGAACAACAATACTTTTGCATAGCACGTTCAGTATGAGATGATTTTTCACATTATTACTAGTTATCCATCAGCATTTTTCCAAGCATTTACAGATTTGATTTTTTGCAGTAAGCTGAAACTGCATGATAAAAAGAGACAGATAATGATAAAAAGCAGATGTGTATGCAAGCCTAGCTAGAAGGAGCAAAATATACTATTACTGCCCCTCTTGTGAAGTTAATCCTATTTCTTTTAGCTATTTCTTCATTAGTTAATGAGGTCTTCAGGAAAAAAAAAAAAAAAGAAAAAAGTGTGTTTGAAATGGTGGGTTTGCATCCTTGCCTTTAGGAACTTTTTCAAATATTCATAGAATAGTTTGCCCTTGGAAGGTGCATTAAGTGTGAGTTTAGGCAATAATTACTAAAGATGTGGGTGGTCAGAAACCTGCAAATGAAATGGACAAACACAGCAGCTAATCACTTTCCTCATTCAGATTCACTACACTGGCTGGAGTTGAAATGTAAAATAATGGAGAAAGGAGGTATTTTAATGATTAGGTTAAAAAAAAGAAACAAACTTCAAGGCTTAGATCACGGATCTGCTAGCATGAATTAGATTTGAATTTGGATGCACTTTGTGGTTTGCAGTCTTATTAATGAAAGATTTTCTTCTTTCACTTTCTATTAACAATCAATCTCAGATCAGAAGCAAAGTGTTTGGCTGCTGTCTTTGTGCGATGAGTGTCAGTGGACTTATAACTACATCCCATCTCTGTCACCTCCTCCAGTGCACCTGGTACCAACCAACATCTCTATTGACCTCTGGGTAGTGAGTCGGGGATCACAGTGAAAGGGGCCCCCATCCCCTGGAAGCTTTCTCTTCATGTTGATGTTGTAACACACTCAGGGTGAAACTCTGGTATAGCCCACAACGGCCAGTTCTTACAGCTCTTTTATCCATGAGTACAGGAACTGTGGTTTCCATTTTCAGTTTGATATCTGCCATCAGTGCTGTATTTATATTCTTTTATTGAAAAAAAACCAACCCCTTTCTTTATCCACAGAACTCATGAAGGAATAAAACTGGAAGTAGTGGATTGTTCTTTTCCCAGAGTTTCAACTTACTCCATTTCCGGCAGCATTCTTAGAATTTCAGTCTCCAGGGGTGCAATTGCATCTCCCAGGCATCTTCTGGTGTTATCTTGTGAATAGGGAAAGAAACCATCTGCCCCCAGAGATCCCCATACATACAGAGTGTACTAGGCAAAGGCATTACGTGTCTACGTAAAAAAAAAAAAAGCTTGTTTTCGATGCAAGAAGACCATCCTGCAGCTGAGCTCATTGATCACTTCTCGGCTGTTCCTTCTCAAATTGCCAACCACAAAGAAGAAGTAATTCAAGGCTGTGAGCAGTCTCTCCATGGTGTAGGTGACTAGCAATTCAATTAAATCCATTCTGGAAAAGTTTCAAAACTGCCGATCTCTTTGTCTCATGTACAATTTCCAAATGTTAAAAAATTAATATTTTATTAATTTCTACCTTCATTGTTTCAGTTTTATCTCCCTCTCTCTTTTCTTTTGTTGAATTTCTAGCTTGTTTTTTTCTTCTTTCTTTCTGTAACAACCACCACAACAAAAATCAATACCACAAGGAGTTCTGAGGTTTTTATTTGATGAATGTGAAGCTTTTGCCTGTTATGTTCTTGTCTTCTTTTTTACCATGAGGACATATAGGACATGTTGACAGCCAATATTAATACGCTTAACACTAATACTGGCAGTTACTTAGTACAATTTTTGGCTGTGTTCAGTGGTCAGTAGGGAATAGTAATGCTATCCTTTAAAAGAAACTGATGTCACAGTTGCATCCAGAATTCACTGGGGTTTCTTTTATTGTTTTTATTTTCCAGGTGATTCATATAACAGGCCGGTTACGTCTGAGAGTGTCACTGTCCCACGGACGGACAGTACCCAGCCAAATCATGGGACTTGTTGTCGTTGCTCATGCTTTGCCACCTCCTACAATTAATGAAGTCAGGATTGACTGCCACATGTTTGTCACTCGTGTGAATATGGACCTCAATATCATTTACTGTGAAAATAGGTACAGCTTTTAGCTCCTTTTTTCTTTGTTTTAGCTGTGTGTATTCTTTGTTCCATGGGCTTGGCAAAAAGTTTTGAAATTTATGACTCTTGCAATGCCATCCTGGTGTTGTATGAGAGCATTGAATTCACTCTCATCATCATCACCTTCATTTTCATTACATCTTTAGAGGATAAAGGTAAATTAAAAACTACAGGATATCTTGCTGGAATAGAGGAGGATAGACCAGGAAAGATTCCTCTAAGCTTTCCCTGCTTTTTACAATCTCCCACCATCCCTCTCAGAGGCAAGATTTGGGACTAGACAGACGTTGGTCTGACCTGTATGGCCGTCCTTATGCTCCCCCATCCTCCCCTCCACAAGTCTTTCTGTCTGAAGTTTTAAAGTTTTCCATTTTTGCATTGATTTGCAGATTACAGCACATCGTGCTTAGTGTTTAATGGAACAGAAGCACAGATGGCCTAGATAGTAGGCTAGAGAGGTGGGATCTGTTGCAGTAAGAGGTGGGAAAACCGTAGAATAAAATTGGTTAAGGGCACACTGAGAAAGACAGCAGTGAAATGGGAACAGGTGATGAGGAGCTGGTTGAGGGGGGCTGTGTTCAACGTGGTAGCAACAAGTGGACTAGGAAAGCGGAAGACAGGATTTAAATTCAGCTGTCTACTCCCTGGGGGGGTGGGTGCCGGTAGCATGGAGGGCTCCCCATGAGGGTCTGTTGGGGCAAGGCCTGGCAGTCAGGGCCTGTCCCAGCCCCCAGCCAGGAGCAGGGTAGCTGGGGGCACCAGGGCAGCCTCAGCCCTGGGCATCGGGCACCTGCCTGGGGACGGGCCGAGGCCAGGCCGGGTCGTGGGCTGGGCCTGGCTCAGCAGGGCCCATGGCTGGGCAGGGCCGGGCTGTGGGGAGCTGGAGGCTGGCCCTGCTGTGGCATTGCTGGGGCAGGGGCTGAGGGCCCCGGGGGGCAACGTGGGGTCCTGGGCCGTGGGCGGGGGGAGAGGAGCCTGAGCAGTTGAAATGGGATCCTGGGCTGTGGGCAGGGTGTGGGAAGGCCCACGGGGCTGGTCAAGACCATTAAGGCTTATTGGTGCCCTCAGTGCCCTGAAAAATAAAAACAAATTCTAGGGAACAGGTATTTAGAGCAGGGTGAAGATATCTGAGAAGGAAGATATAAGTAACAAAGAAGTTTGGGTCCATTGGTGGAAGTCTGAGGTATGGGGGGAAGGTTGGAAAGGAAGAAAGAAGGTAATGCAGCCAAAAGAAATTTTGTCAAGGGGACCTATCACCAAAAAGTGGAACAAAGAAGATGACTAATGCAAGCTTTTCATGTGACAGCAGCTGTGGCATATTATAAGTTAAGAGTGGAAGCTCACTGATATGAGCAATCATAATTGCTTAATCATAATGGAATACCTATGATCAGGATAGTGCATGAGTATAAACTTTTATCGAAAGGGATGTACTCAAATGTTTTGTTGAATCAGGGCCTTAAACAATTTAAAATAATCTTGGATTTCAGTTATGAGGTTATCTTTGCTGTTATGTTACTGAACTGCCACAGTAGTATTAAAAATAATATTGCTTGGCTATTAGAGAGAACACTTCATCTAAACTTCCAAAGCATTATCTAAAGAGAATATATTATTCTCATTTTTAAGCTTGGAAAAACTGCCCCGTAGAAAGTGGCTTGCACAAGGTCACAGAGAAAGCTGGTAACAGTATTAAAGTTTGGGCTGAGTTTTTGCCTGTGACTCTACCCAATGAGCATCTAGATTCTGTATAATCTGGCAGCTGGTGAAAGAGCTCTGGGGATTAACAGTATGATCTAGAAGAAACCTTTTGCCTTAGTCTTTGATTTGACTGTGACCTACCTAGGTAATAAGGGAAAGCTGCTACCACTGCAGAGCTCTTCAATGGCCTCGGTGAAATGAGTTGCTGGTATCTGTCCAGTTCCTAATGAACAGATTTCCTTTTAACAAAATCACCTGCACTTACTGTTACCTTCATTGGCAACCTCAATAAAAAAGCCAGGAATCAAATGGATGTGAAAAATGAACTATTCCGTCAGGTCAAGTATGATATGAATTTGTGGGCCGTGTTAGAAAGATTTATACTTCCTCTGCCATCAGTTTGGCATTTTTATGAGCCCTAAATTGTATATGTTTTTTTTTAATTAAACACTTTTCTCAAACTTTCCCTTTACATTCATGTAGCAATAAAACTTTCAAATGCCTGAGAAAGGCATCACTGAAAAAAATGTAAAATGCATTAGACGTGGAGCGCTGATTGGTAATAACATAGAAAGAGCTGATAACACATGGTAAACTATGGTAAGCCAGCTGACTTATGCAAGAAAGTGTTGCTCTTACTAATGTTTTTCATTCATTAAGGTAAAGGCAACATTATAAAGAAACTTCTCCTTGTTTGTGATGGACTTTATCTCATATGCTAGGGTAGAATGCATACGATGGTACTTGAGTTTATGTTGCAATAGTTCCATTTTAAGCCCCTGTGCCAGTGTTTAAAATAGTTTATAAAAAGAGTTTCAAATAGTAGAAACACTTCTGCTGGGGCTAGGAGGTGAACGTTAGCTCACTGAGGCAGTGGGATTTCCACTGATGGAAAGTGGAGTAAGGTTGACAGGACTTGGATTTCATAGCAGGTACAAAGCAGAATATAACTGTAAAAGCTGGAGGAATGGGAAGGACAGAAGAAGGGAAGAAATTAACTGAACAGCTGATTGAAGCTGTCAGATGAATTATCTGGGCATTTGCCAAGGCCATTCTCCAAGTCAGGGAAGTTGGGATCTCTCTTCTGGGACTACAGAAAAGGAGATATGTATCCCATCCTGAATATATGGGCTTGACTCCTGGCACTTGCGGGCAGCTGGGAAATTCTTTGTGGTGCCACAGTAAAGCAAGCACAACATTGATGAAAACAGAGAAAAATGGATCCATGCTGGGGAAGCTGTAAGCACTATTTATGGAGCAATGGGGAGTTGCTGGCAGCTGCAGGGAGTATGAAGCAGAAGCCATGCTACTTAACTGAAATGAATGCTCACAGTGGACCATTGGATCAGCAGGGGTGAGATCAATAGTACTCCTAGTTTTCCAAGTGGTTGCCTGCTTGCAACAGCAGGGAGCAGGAGTGACATTACTCAAGTCTTTGGGTGTATCTTGTTACGTTCCTCTGAATGAAGAGATCTGTATCAGAATCCTGGACTCAGTGCACAAACCAGTCAACAGTTAGCTTCCCTTCGAGACAAGATCCGTTAGCTAGTACACTGGCTATTTCTAGCAATTAATATTTTGAGAGTGTTAAATGGGGATGTATAATTTTGTTGCCTAAAATGTGGTATGTTAATCCATGTGTGTTTTCCAAATATGGGATTCATGTCATCTAAACTTCACCGTCTAGTCTAAAATAGTCTAGAATTTCTTTATTAGTCAGTGGAGTAAGAAAAGCATCTGCAGAGGACAAATCATCTTAGACAATGATAAATAACTAAAAGCAAAATAAAAAGACTGCTGCTAGAGTACAGCATCAGTCTGTATTTTCAGTGTCAACTGGTAGTGATTGGAGACCATCTGGAGAGAGCCTATAGCCCAGTTTAATGTGGAGTGCTATAGCCATATCTGCTAATATATGCCCAAAAGGAAATAACCCAGTGAATATGGCATCTTCCAAATGGAAGAAGTTTGGCCTGTTGGCCATGACAGTGGTTGCCAATAGTTCCTTCAGATATACAGAAACAGCCTTGTGTAGGGAGCCTCAAGCCTACAAATGTGTGCACAATTTGGTCCTAATGCAGCAAAGCACTGTACCATATACCTACCTTTGCATTTCAATCTTGTTAACAGTCCTGTAAAGCAGTGGAACCACTGATCTGCTGAAACATAAGTCTGTGCTTATGTTTTACAGGATCAGGTCTGTGTATTCAGCAGAACTGAGTTCCTACCCATCAACCTGTTTTATTTTGTCAAAGGACTTGGGAGCCACAAGATCTGTCTCCTAAGTATTGCTCTAAGATATACTGTAATATTTCTTGCTTTTCTTCATGCAAATTATTTATTTTCCATCTTTGGTACCTTTGATATAAGCATGAGTGTCCTATTTGACGTAATTTCTTTTGCTTCTGGTTTTGGTGTCATTGCTTGCCAGGGATCATCACTTACATCTGGATATTCTTTCTGTTTCTTCTTCCACTTTTTTCATTAAAAAAAATCCTACGTCCTTCATATGTCTGTTTGAAACAGCTTTTTCTTTATATTATAGAATCATAGAATCATTTAGGTTGGAAAAGACCTTTAAGATCATCAAGTCCAACTGTAAACCTAACCCTGCCAAGTCCACCACTAAACCAGGTCCCTAAGTGCCACATCTACGCATTTTTTAAATATCTCCAGGAATGGTGGCTCAACCTCTTCCCTGGGCAACCTGTTCCAGTGCTTGATAACCCTTTCAGTGAAGAAGTTTTACCTAATATCCAATCTAAACCTCCCCTGGCACAACCTTAAACTTAAGGGATTGTGAATCTGCTTCCACAATTGCCTTGCTGTGTTCATTTTTATCTGTGAAGACTTTACACAACCATGCTGCTGCAGAGAAACAAAATACAGCTGAGTCAGATTTACCAGAGGGGGAAGCAGAATGATCATCTTCCATGTTAGCCCTGTGAACTGTAACACTCGCAGCCTGGGTACATCACAGGGCCGTGGCCTGCCTCGAGATTGCCCCTTTCAACTAGGCTGGGCAGGGTGGGATTTCTTCTCCCGGCCCTTGAAGCAGAGCCACCTCCTAACAGAAAACACAGTTCTTGGGCCAGAGAAGAGACAGCAAATTGTGCCAGTGAGGAGAGTGTAGACATGGGAGGGGGAGAGGCTTGAGTTCTGCTTCCTGCTCCATGGACTGTTTATCCACTTAGTCTAGTATAAAAAGATAATATACAGTCCGGGGGACAGAAACCTTTAAATCTCAGACTCCCTTCCTTATGGTGAGGTTTCTTATCACTGGGCAGAGATCCCAAGTCCTTTGTTTCCTAACCCATAATTCACTGTGCAGCCAAGGTGGAGGAACTCAGCAGGAGGGATAGGAAGTCCCACTGCCACAGTTCCAGGCTTGTCTTTATCTTGGTGAATTGTTTCCTCTCTGAGAAGGTAGGAGAGGTGCTTTTCAACTGTGGTTTGTGATAAGCACTAGACGGGTATCCCCAGCCAGGTATCCCTCATTTGGTTAAGTACTATAACTACTAGGCAGTTGTTTGAAAGTGCACATCCTTCAACATGCTCTGTCATGAAAGTGGGAGAAGGCTGTTGTGTTTTGTGCTAAACTTAATTTGACAATTTTTACTGGCAAATTTGAGCCCACCTGCTTTACCTGTCATGTTTTTCGTGTTTCCTATTTTTCAATTGGGAGAAACCACCAGTGCTCCTGTGGTGCTGTCTAATGCTTCCATTCTCCTTCAGTCTTCCTGGTCTATGCATTCTCCCTGCCTCAGCCACCCAGACAAACACAGCTCTGCTAGTCAGTGCCTCAGTGGCTGTGTTCGCCCCCTCTGCCTGCTGGGAACCCCTCAGACGTATGCAGTTTGGTTTCTGGTTTAGCCTCCCCACTGGCCTCCCTCAGGATCACACTCCAGTTGTTTGAGCTATCTGGTTGTATCAAGACGTTTGGTGTTTCTTACAACTCCCTTAAAAGGATGGCAATTATATCTTACAATTGCAAAGTGGGCTTAACCCCAACCATTGCAGCCTATTTCAAGCCCTAAAATATTATTCTATTTCTAGAAAACAGACATAGTTTAAAATGCTTGTGTGAGCAAGGCATTTTCCAATTGTTTTGTTATTTTCAGTACTGCATTTAAAGACACTGACATCTTGACACTCCATGACAGAAGTTTACACATGCACACAGATATAAGCACGCAGACACAGACACACACACACACAAAGGTCTGCAGAATAGATTTTAAAGTTTCTATGTGCAATAAACAACAAAGTCCCAGTTGAAAGGGCCCAGAGTGAAAGCTGAGCTCCCAAATGAATTAGACTAAAAAAGATAACACCCTGAGGCATCTGTATGTCTCAGCATTTAAATTATATCCCTTGAAATATCAGTTTGGACTTGGTGCCAAGAAATGGTTGAAGAGCTTTTTCATGAATATACCCAATAGAAGACCAATCTGTTGAAATGAAATGTGTCTCTAATCATTTGGTATAAACATAACATGTTTTTACTTTATTATGTAACCTTGAATCATCTTGGTCTTTTAATGAGGATTTTGGATTGTTGCTAATGCTTTACAATTTCATGGAATTATATTGTCTTGGTATTATGCTACAGGGACAATATGCACTAGAACTTAACTTTCCACTTATTTAAATGGATAAAATGATTTCAAGGTTTCTTTAAAAAACATTTTCTTTCTTTTTTTTTTTTCTTTAAGGCTATGTCTTGTTTGTACAGCTATTCTGTTCAAATTACTATAGTGGTGAAAAAACTTTTTAGCAGATTTTACTTTCTGAGTCATTTGACAGTTCTTGTATTCTTTTCCTTCTTGAATTATCGGCTGTATTGTTTTTCCTTTTTAGGATTAGTGATTACATGGATCTGACCCCTGTAGATATCGTAGGAAAGAGATGTTACCACTTCATTCATGCTGAAGATGTGGAAGGCATCAGACATAGTCACTTAGACTGTAAGTGCTTCCATTTTTGTGAAAATATTCTGGTACAACACTTGATTGTTCCTGAACTATTATTTATATTCCATAACTGGGGTCTTCATCTTGCACCTGCTTTTTTTTCATAGGGTTTCATAGAGGGTGGCTCAAATATAACTTTTTGTATTATTTATTTTCAAGTCTTTTTGTAGACATATAAGATTGTTCACATATATGGAAATAAAAAATTATATTTGTATTACCAGAGTTTCCAGCAGCTGTTCATTTACACATGCTATGCATTATTTTACTCCTTCAAAGAGGCTTAGGTGAGAAACTCTCTCCCTAGCACAGAAAATGAACTCCTCTCTTTGTTTTTTATTTCCGAGTCATAACATGGAGGTCAAAAACGGCAGCATATTTGGGATTTCACCAGGTTTCTCAATACAGAACTGAGCTACAGCTCTACCAGTGTTTTAACCACCCTGTGTATTAACATCTAAATGGCCCCCCACTATCTAAGTCCCTGTTATTGCACACAGGTAGTATCTGATCAGGATAAGGAAAACAGAAGTATAAAAATGTTACGAGACACAAACCTTACCAGAGAGCATATGCATATGCCTGTGTATGGGGGAAGGGAGGTTCAGCTTGATTCCTTGTAATTAAACTCTTTGTATTCCTCTTAGTAAAAGCCATAGGGCCTAATTCTTTTCTTGTTGAGATCTGTTGACTTCAGTGATGGTGCTCCTGATTTACCCTGGTGCGAAAAGAGACTTAGGCCCATAATCTCTAATTTATCTCTGCCTGCAGTGAAGCCAGATAAGTCTTTGGAAGTTTCAGTGACTGACTGCGTTTATGATTGACGTGTGTTTTTCTTAATGTAAAAGACTATCTGCAAACTGCCTCTTAAATTCAGCATCCCAGATTTGAACAACTGTGCTCCCCCTGCACCATGTCCTGCTAGCATTTCCTAATAAAAGGGTAGCGACCCAAATACAGCCATGTTTAATTAGTTTTTACAAAACCATATGACTACAGTAGAAGGCAATATAAATCTTCAGTCTGAAAGTACCTTGCTTGATCAGCAAGGGGAGGTAGGAGGATAACTGCAACTGGAAAGCAGAACAGGGACAGCTTCTATGATAATATATGGCAGCCAACAACAGTATCAAGTTCTGTAAAGCTTTCAAATAGTCTCTGAAGTTTCTAGAAGGTAAAGTGCATTTGGCGTAAGAAGGTCAGGTTAGATAAATTTCTGTGGAAAAAAATAAAATCAACTGTCCAAAATTATAAACAAAGTAATTTTGCATCATTTACATTTTGAGCATTTAATATCCAGGAGAATATGTCAGTTGCTCAGAAATGAAGGAACAAATTCAGAAACTTACTTGGTGCTCTTGAAAATGGAAGTCAAAAATGACAAGTTGCACTTCCACTGCACTATCTGACCGAGGAAATAAAAGATATTTATGACTCAGACTTAACATACCACCTGGCAAAGATGAACATCCCATTTGAAAAAGACCTTAATCTTCTGAATGACCACTTCTCTCTGAAATAGAATATGCTTTATGAAACATTCATCTTCTGAAAACTTAGAGACCTATGCAGACAGTGTGAGTGCAGTGTGGTCCAGTGTATAAGCACTGGACTAGGACTCAGGAGACCCTGGAGACAGGAATGACTTCTAGAAAATCGCTTCACCTTACTGTGTTCCTGCTCTCACTGTACGTCCAGTTAAGCTAATTGGACTGCAAGCTTCATAAACTCAAACACTTTCTCCGATTATCAGCATCCAGTACAGTGGGGTTCCAAACTTGGCTGTGTGGCTATAGCATAATTATTCTTGCTAGGCTAATCTTTTTTTCAGTAGATGAGCCTGGTTACATCTTTTATGTATAGTTGTTCTCTTGGCTTATAGGAACAAGATGTTCACAGAATCATTCAGATTGGAAGGGACTCTGGGACATCATCTAGTCCCACCTCATGCTCAAAACAGGATCAACGCTGATTCAAAGCAAATTGTGTAGCACTTTGACTAGTTGATCTTGAAAACCTTCAAGGTCAGACTTTCTACAACTTCTCTCAGTGGCCTGTTCCAATTATCCTTAATAAGGGCTTAATTATCCTCACAGTGATTTTTTTTTTTCCTTCTATCCAGTTGGAATTTCCCTGGTTTGGTTGTGCACCTCATGGCTCCATCTTTGCAGTAACCTCATCACAGGTATGCTGTTAGGTCCCCCTGAAGCCACCTTTTCTTCAGGCTGAACAAGCCTGGTCCCAGAGCCTTTACTCACAGGGCAAGTACTCCAGCCCCTGACTGCCTTGACAGACCTCTGCTAAGCTCACTGAAGTTTATCAATATATGTCCTGTGCTGGGAGCCTAAAATTTTATTCCAGATGCAATCTAAAGAGTGATGAAGGGGAATAATGACTTTCTGTGATCTACTGGCTATACACTTCTTTGTGCAGCCCATAGAGCACACTGCTGATTCATGCTTAGCATACTGTCCACCAGAACTGCAGGTCCTTTTCCGCAAAGCAACAACCCAGCCAGTCAGTCCCCAGCCTGTACCATTGCAGGGAATCAGTCCATCCCAGGTACAGGACTTTGCATTTGTCTTTTCATGTTGTTCAAACTCATGCTCTGGATTAAAGATATTCAAGTTTAAATTAGACTTGGGAACAGCTCAGGAAGTATACCTGCCCATTATAAGTCCTGCAAAAGCTGAAGTGGTTCATATCTTTGCCCAGAGAGATGCTTGACTTTTCTAGCATTTGGAAAAAAACTTTGTAGAAAAAAACAAGAGAAAGAAATTGCAAAATCCCAAAATACTTTATACCAAATTGTCCATCCTAGAAAATCAAATTCAAACCAAACTAGAAAGAGAAAATCCTCCTGGTTTAGTTAAAATAAAATTAGAACTAAAATTGAGGAACTTGCAGACACTGGCTGTAGAAGGTAAAACCCAGCAGATCTGTAGTTCCCCAAAATAGACAATTCAGGAAATTTGCCAGTACAACATACAAAATAATTGCTTGAGAGTACAATGGGGGGAAAAAACCACAATATTATGCAATATTTTGAAGAGGAGCTGGAAGCTAAAGTAATGGTTAGAAAGCCCTATAGAAAAGTAGAAGCAGGACTTGAGAAAGCAGAAAACTGAAAAGGCTGTGTTTTATGGAGGACTGCAGAATGCAGCTAAAAATCTTGATTGATTTTTACAGGAGAGAAAATAATTTTAAAGATTAAAACAAGAAGAAACCCAAATTGCAGTAGTAGATCTAGGGGTAAAAAGAAACACAAATGAAACAGCTACTCTGCCTATTCACTGACAACATACCAGAAAAAAAATGGAAAAAATAAGACCAATACATCCTCTCTTCTCATCCAGGTTATTCAAAGACATCAAAGAGGAAAACAAGCAAAGAAGAGAATGTTGCACTAAATCACACAGAAAAAATCAAGAGGGCTGTTGATGGCTTCAGATCATAGCAGCCCATTAGAAACTGAAAAACAGGCCTTGTTAACACTATCTCAGATAAAAGACAAAAGCAGTTTCAGGAATGTGACCATAACAAGTATAATGGTGAAGGTCTGCAGGACTATAGCAGTGACAACAGTCTTTTGTAAGGGAACTGCTGCCCTAATGAAAGGTCAGTTACAGTCAATAGAACAGCTTTCATTGGCTTCAATGGACATGGGGATTATAACCTAAACCAGCAAATTTATATGGACTAAAATTCTGACCCCAGTGAAGTAAATAGAAAAAATTCCATTAGGTTCAGTGGAGTCAAGATTTCTACTTAGAGATTTATGTTACTTATAGCTTGATGCCCTAGTGGATTAATAAAACAACATTCATACGCTAACTCTACATATGCCTGCATTTATTCCAATTCAATAATACATGGTGGCAATCCCACAAGTTATTGAATTGTCAATTTTTTTCAAACAGAAATAAAAAGTTTAGGGATAGTGTTTCTATCTTGTTTCATTCAAGCTTTCAGTGATCATGCTTTTTCACAAATCTCCCAGACAACTCTTTGTTGTTACAATTCTACCTTGTTAATCTGTTTCCCGTTTTATAATGCTTCATGGTTTCAGAAGTTTGGGAAACTTCTCATTTGTTCATCTTCGCTGTGTTTGTTGAACAAATTGCTTGTAGAATACTGACACATATCACTTATCACAAATCAAGTTTCTCTCACAGAGATTATAGTTAAAATGTTCTCTAGTCTAACAGCCTGTACACCATCCAGCATCATGGCTCAGCTCTTGGCTCAGCTGACACACAGCAACTGGCTAAGCTGCAACAACTTGTGTTTGAATCTGAGCCCTCAAAAATTGCAGGTCTAGCTGTACCCTGGCTCAGATACAGTCCCTAATCCTAGCTATGTGTAACAGAGCTCTTCATTAGGATATGTGGCATGAAAGAGTTGAAGTTGAATGTTCTATGTTTCATAGTTATGCATCTAGAACTAACACCCTAGAAAGACCCCTCATGCCCCCGGTTCTACTTCACCACTTGTAAGAATGGGGAAGGTGAGCAGATCCTCTCTTTTTACTTGCCTCTGCATAGAAACATTGCAGGGCTGAACTGTATGTCAAGCATAGGGCAGTTCATACATTTGCACCAAGCCATGAGTCCCTGCATGGGTAGAACTGCCCTTGTTCCAATGACAAGAAAATTTCCCTGATCTTAAAGCTAGCAGGATACATTTTATGTCAAATCAATATCAGAAATCAAGCAGATTAATAAAATTACTGTTGTATCAGGTCTTAGCACTGTCTGTAGAGCCAGCAAGGGCAATTGACACTCACTGCTCTCTAGAGTACGATGCTGTGCATATGTGCTTCCATTTGGTTGACACTGTTATCATACATCCCTTTTTGATTTAAGAAATACATTTCTTGCTAAGATTGAATGGATATCATATGCTGTAGGAGTATACCTCTTCCATTTAATTGAAAAAATTAATGACCTTCATTGAAAATCAAGTACTTGATGTTACTCTTCAATGAAGGTCATTAAGAAAGCAGCAAGGAAGGATGAAAGTCAGGACCTCTGAAGGCAACCATGAATATACTTTTGGACAAATATAGGACAACGTGCCACTATTTGAAAATTAATATATTGCTTGTAAGAACATTGTCACAAGTATATATTGGTATATAATATGTGCTTTTTCATTTTGGAATCCTAATTGAGGTCTAAATTCAGAAACCTGACACTGACAAAAAAGATACTTGTTGTCCTCAGCTATTGCTTAGAAAATATCATCGTGTTTCTTCAGGATTTGATTTACAACTATAAGAAATACAATTCCTCAGGAACAGTGAGCCAGGGCAGTTCATTTCCCATAAAGCAAAGGTCTCTGATGAGTATGTTTGGTAGCACTCCCTCTGATCTACTTTATCTGGTTTCCAGTGGTTAGAATAATCCAGTCTTTCTGAAAATAAACTATTCCACATTCACCTTTTTCATGGCTCCCCTATTTTTCAAGGGATATTACCCCCTCAGTCTGCTTTTAAATCAGTTATATATTCATGATTTCTTTTATGTATGTTCAGTAGAAAAATTCTATTGCTGTACAAAATATTGCTTAGTGGTTTAGCCTACCAGCTGTAGTTGAACTAACTCTTTTAACTTATGCATATCAGTTATAATTTTTTATTCTCTTAATAACCTCAAACACATGAAAAACAAATAGAATGAGTTGATAATTTCTAACAGTAAAATACACTTCACATATTTTTCTATCATGCTGTGGAATAACTCTGCAATGTCAAGTAGCACACAATTAGTAAAACTGTAGGGGAAAAAAAAGAAGTGTTTTGATCCTGAGGAATTTTTATCCTAATCAGATCGAAATTTCAATGCTCTTGTAGTACTTAATATCTTCAATCACCAAAAAAATCAAACTGATTCCAATGTCAGGTTTTGCATTCTGGGACTGAAATAAAATGCTAAAATATACAAATGAATCTCATGTTTGTACAAGTTTATTATCATCACTAAAAAGCAAGATTGATTCTAAATTAGGCTGATAGAATGTCTGGTGTTCAGCTAATTCTTAAACCAAGCCCGCCTGGCATCCTGATGAGAGTCTAGTGTATCTTGTTTTCAAACTATTGCAGAAGTGTTGGTCTGACCACCTGCACAATCCTCCTCTCTGTCCATACTATGGGTCAGCAAAGATTTCTGCGTTGGAGACTGGCATCCTTATGTCTTTTTGACTGGAGATAGTGGCGATAGAGCAAGATGAGGGAACAGGAGATAAGAAACTAAAAGAAACAGAAGCATAAAAAGAAAACATTGGTTTGATTCATACAAGGAAAAAAGGAGCACAGACTTTGGGTTTAGGCCATGCCTAGTGTTTGTTTTTCTGTCCTAATGGATCTTAAATTATGTGCACCTAAGCAAGAGTGTGTATGTTTGGTGTCTTTTAGCCATGCTCTGAAATCCTGTTGTGTTTGTGCCTGCAAATGTGTCTTTGGATTATGAGAGATGCTGGTCTGTCTAGGTTAGTTTCTTTGTCTGCTTTCTGACTAAAGCCAGTTACTTTAGAAGAAGGGGGGAAACACTCTGCAATAGGCAATTATGTACACCTTGCACCCTTGTTTTCTACATAATACACTATTAACTCATGATTGGTTCGTTCCTTGAAAGGTGAGATTTATACCACTGCTTGCATTTCTGTTTGTGGAGGATGGTTGTTACTATTGTAATATTTGGTATTCTAATTATCCATATAAGTATTCAGATATCATTTTAAATCCCGATAAATTTCTAATCTTCCTGATATTTTGTGGCTGTTTTCCAGGTGCATATCATGTGATATCAGACAAATGGTTTTTGTATGTAAAGTATATAAGAGTTTACCATAAGCATCAGATCTTTTGGATAGTAAACAAACCAGAAAACTCTACAAAGCTAAACCTTTAAGCTATTTAAACCACTAGCTGCTGATCCTAATTGCAGAGTTTTGCCTTCTGTAGCTTAGCAATATACAGTTGTTTTGCAAGATGCCTCAGATAGTTTGTATCAATAACTCTTTAACTTAATTCCTGATGCTATTTCATCTTCAAATTAAATCTAATGCAATACTGATTAGTACGTTCCCATTTCAGTTTGTAGGCTCTCCATTGTAAGTCTTCCACAGCTCACAGTCAGTTGAAATTTACACCTAAACTCTTCTCCTATTTTTACATTAAAAATGCATGTAGTACCAGCTGTGTAAGTACAGCTACTGCATTAAGGGGCTATAGAGTGAAGGTTGAGCTCTGACTTCTGCTGGGAACTTCTGGTTTCCCAGTTACTCCCTTAATAATCTTCTTTTTTTTTTTTTTTTTTTTCCCAAGTCTCTTTGTGCTCAAAATTTCCAACCCCAAAGATGAATGTATACTTTGATATTATTCTTGTGATAGATTGCAGAAGCACATGATAAATTGCAAAGCCATGGGAATAAAAGGTTTTACTGTGCACCTCCAGCAGCTTCACCTTCATTCTGTCCGGTAAACTATTTCTGTGGTGACTTTTGCCGCATAAAGTAAATGTATGCTATTTTAAAAATGAAGGGGAAAAGTACTTGAGCCACATATCTTTTCACTTTCATTGCTGAGGTTCCCTCCAAAATTATTGAGACCAAAAGTGTTCATCACCTTGTAGTCTAAGTCAGAAACAATGTTGCTTCATTGAAAATCCAAGGACAGATTAAGGATTTTGTTTGTAGTTTACTAGGCTGTGAAATATTCCATCCTAAAATGTCACTATGTGAAGGTATGAAGAAATTGTTGCAGACCTTTCCAGAGGTTTAGAAACACATTAGCGCTACTGGGTTTTTTCATTTCTTTTTACTTTTCAAAGGTCTGGACAGTTGACCTTGTGTCTCTGATGGAGACAATTTTCAAAGCCGGAAGGACGTGAAAACAGTATTAGTAAAATGTGTAGCATATATCACATATGTGACGGTGTGGCAATAGGATTTATTAGCAGTCGTTTGAAAGAACCTGCATAAATCACTTGTGGCTTTGCCATCCATGAGTGATGTGGCCAGCGGTGGATCAATGTTGGTTTTGGTGTCTGATAACTTATAAAGTGAGTGGGCTGGTGTCCGGGACTTTGGCTCAGTGGACTTTTGGGAATGCCCTGCCAAACATCTGAAGACTTTGTACCCAATGTCCACAGATTGCTAGGTATTCGTTCTGAGATCATGAAATGCTTAGTTATTCAGAAGTTCTTTTATTTTTATTTTGCAAGGAATTTTTTTTGGTTAGTGCTAAGCTATTTTTTTACGGCTTGTGGAGAAAAGTGGAAAGTTTTGTTTTGTTTCCTTTTCTTTCCTTTTACAAGTCATTTGGTATAAAGGGACAATTTCCTTTAAAAATGTCTAATGTAGTTTACTGCCAAATGTGAGGTGGTGATGAATCTTTGTGGTAGGTAGAAGGGTATTTGACCATTCAGTTGTGCCATGCCACCATGCCACTGTGCTGTGGATCCCTTTCCTCTAGAGATTAGGCTGAGAAAACTACTCATTTCACTCAGTCCAAGTACCCAAACAGGGACTCTTATCCCAGAAATGAAAGCATGTTTAAAGGGATACTGTCCCTTGAAGCAGACCATCTTTAACCTATGAAATTCAAAAATAAAATTAATATTGCTGCCAATCTGCTTCTGTGAAACTTCTATCTCTTTTCCTATTCATAGGAGATATAGTTGTGTGTAGTCTGCTGATACATTTGGCATGGAAAGGGTTATGTTCTAAAGTCATTAATCTTACATAGGTTGTCATATGATGGACATTAATATTAGTGGAGAGATGGAGGACAGATTTAAGTTTCTTGAGCAAGCAGGGCCAAATTTCTCCTCTGATGTTGCGTTTTAGTAGCTGAGGGCAAAATTTGGATCTGGGATTTCATTTTCCCCTCCAGTTTGAACAGAGAGAGTTCATTAATGATAATGGAAGTTCTGTCTGAAGTTGGTGTTCAAAGCAGGCTTGGGTTTCTAAACGACCATTTCAATATTAGCAGAAGAAAATCATTTTATGGCAGGATTGAAGTTTTAAAAGTCATGGGGAGACAGACAAATCATGAGGGAAAAGAAGAGTTAAGAAAGAGAGAAGAAAACCTAGAGAATCCTAGGTAGACAAATCTACTGTTCATTTTTCAATCCAGTTTATCATTAAATAAACTTATTTAGTTAGTTAATTTACATCATTTTTATCTATAGAAACAACAGAGAAGTTTTCTGATATGCATGCTGTAAGCTTCCATGGAAGAGTGCATCTAGTGATACATTGAATTATATATTATATTTCTGTCATTACATTTGATCAATACTTACATAATGTTTTAAAACAAACATCCTACCTAGCATTATATGTTCTCACTAATAGTTATTTTTAAGCATAATTATAAAATTGTAATTTTTAATGATGAACCATAGACAAATGGTATGTTATAACCACCATGAAAGGGATGGAGGGTTGAAAAGTGTCTCTGTTCAAGTAGGAGATGATTTGTGCTTAGTGCTGGGAAATACTTTTTTTTTCTGGTTTTGCTGGGGTTTAATAAATTTGTACTGCTGCTGTGAACTGACATCATGTAAACTGATAACATAGGGTTGTTGTTAGACAAAACATCTTCCTGGTCCTTATCTGAGATAATTTGGAATCAAATGAAGGCAGAATCTCTAGTAGAGGCTAGGAATTTTCAGAGGGCTGTAGTACCACTCTCCTGGGATTAGGATAGGTTACAAAATCCGTTAATGTTTTTCCAAACTATTTTTACTATTTAGAGTTACTTTTCTTCCCTAGCTTGATATGTAGTATGCAAGACTTTTCTCACTGTATTTGGCAAGTGATGACCTTGAGCTACAACCTTCAATCCTAATATGAATCCACATTTTTTTAACAGTTTGACTCAGACCGCTTTTATCATTTGCTTTCCTGCAAAGTGAGGCAGGAAAAATATTGCTTTGTTTTTAAAGATTCTTAAGCTTTCCAATTTTTCTAAATGTCGATTAAGGCTTTTTAATTTTTTTTCTGCAAGGTTGTTGATCCTTATTTTTGCCTAATTTGCCAGGTATTTATGTATGTAACGTCCCCACACGGGAAAATTAAACAGTATTCCATATTGCAGAAGTAAGCAATGAATCAATTGCCACACTTAGCATTTTTAGAGTGACTGTATATGCTTAAAAGAGTTATCCCAGGTGAATGAAGAAGTTAGGTGGGAATTGATACCAGTGAGGTACAGTTTTCTTTCATGAATCTGACCTGCTACTTCCTGCATGACTTTGGAATAGATTAATTTATGTTTAGAAGCCAGCAATTATTACTGTCTAATATTCCTATCACGATAGTAGCCAAGTCTCATTCAGTGTTATTGACACAATAAGCTGCATTCTACCCAAACCTAAAAAAGATGTTCTCTGTCCAGCACTCAGGGCTTTCTCCTGTTATATGGTGTGAGTAAAATGCAGCTTCCTAAAGCCTCAGAGAACCAGTATTTTTCTAAAGAAACAGTTATCATCTTTCTATGTTTCTTAAGAGAACTCTGTTGAGATACAGTAAGTCACACAGGGGTGGTAAGCAACTGTCTCCAGTGAGGGGAGGTAAAGCAATGTGACCCATGGGGACTTTTGTGATGGGAAGGTGGCATTTTTCCTCAAGCAATCTGCTGTGGAGGCCACACTTTTGGCCTGGTGGGTAGGGAACGCGTTTGCACGCTGTCCTGGCTTACATCCCCTCCTCCTCACCCTAGCCCGTGTAGTAGATACGAAATCGAAGTGTTTGTGGAGAACTGCATAGATGGCACACGTTTGCTCACTGAATGTCTACAAGTCTCCTATCACCTAGCTCGTAATTCTGTTTAAGTAACAAACATCATTTAACATTGCTAAATATTGCTCAGTACGTTTTTTTCATTGCTAAAATCCAGTTTGTGGATACCTGCTATTTAAATTATCTAACTCACTAATTGCAAAATCTATAGAAAAGTCCTTACAACATCAAAGGCTCACTTGATCCTCAGAGCTGTTATAAATGAAAAACTGCCTCTGTTACAAGCAAATAAGGCACTTAATGCACTCTTTCTGGCTGTGATGCTATTTTTCCTGTGGGTTTTGAAAATGACCTTCCTGTAAGCATCAAGGACTGTAACTTTTCAGATAAAGAAACTTGTTCTTGTTTTAAGTCTATGCCAGGTTCATTCCCCTATAGCCCACAGTTTTCAAAAGCAGAAGAAAAAGTAATCCAGAATTAAAAAAAATAAAAAAACCCCTCTGTTTCCAGAACGAAGTTACCCTGTCAGCTTGCCTTGGGCCTTAGGTGGAGAAGTGGAGATTAAAGAGTCAGTATTCCTTTTCATGTTTCGTCTGCCAGTTTTGTGAATGTAGAAAGAGTACTTGTGGCTGCAGCTAAGTATCCGACTATGGTATTAAGTATGACATTTTCATCCTCATGCAGTAAATTAAAAATATTCTTATAAGTTTATCACAAGGGGAATTCAGTATCAATACCATCCAGTCATTGATAAAGGTATTTCAAGGAGAAGGGTGAATAGCACAGCAGATGTAACCTCAATATTTTCACCAGTTATAAAGAGCCTCTTTGTGAAGCTGTGTGAATATGTAAGATGATCTCATCATTTCCTATTTACTCAATACTTACCTGAATACGCAATATAGTGTAGCTTTTAAATGCATATGCACATGAGTAAAATGTCCTTTTGTAAGAGACTTTGCTAAAAGACTGCTTTTGATACACAATTTCTTCATCTCCTCTTCAAACTGAATTAAGCTACTTCCTTCTTTTAAAACACAACTCACTATTTAGAAGCTTTGGCTTTGATTTCTCAGAACAGCCTTACAGGAAGAAACTATGTTCTTTTTCTTTTTGTAACCATATTTCTGAAGACAAACTTGTACTGATTTATTTTGATTTTCTAACAGAAATAGGTTCCTGCAAAGAACACTGACTGTTTCTTCTTCTCCCCCCTCCTTCACTCCACTGCTACAAGAATATTGCTGTGCACAAAGCTACCAAGGAAAACTGAAATCCCTCTGTTGGGAACTGTGTACATAGCAATATATTCATACTTTGAGAAATAAGTGAGGGGGGTTTTTTAGTTCTTAGCATGACATACTGTGCATTTCTTGCATGCTAACCACTGAATTCAAATTGAGTAACTAGTTTCAGCAAATTTGAGTCGAGTTTAGCATCCACCATTTTAGGGAATATATCTGTGCAGCTAACATAAAGGTCACTGGTTTTAAAACATTAACCCTCAGTTATTCCCTTTGATTAAAAGGTTTAGATATATATGTGTATATATATAATTATATAACCCAATCCTGCATAATCCCGTGTAACTTCAGTCACACAAGCCATCCCACCGATGTGGTCACAAGTCTCACCTTCCCCTACACTGCATTGTCTGCCAGACTGGGTACTCCATGTATAATACAAATAGAAATTTAAAACTCTTTACATTTCTCAGTGTACAAAAGTACAGAGCTGAAACCTGATTCTCAATAAGGGATTTGTCTTAAGTACAGTCTGAATAAGTCCAGGATGTAGCCCACATGGCATTACTTTTTCAGAAGTTTATGCTAAGCTGAAACGCGTGGTCTGCTGCTAGTAACAAAACACAACTTCACAAGCAGAACTTAGGGTAGACTAATTCTTTACTTTCATTTCTTCTCAAAATCAGTAACTTTATTAATGGACTCCCTGTACCTGCAAACCGAAGATCCTCAAAATGAAACTGGGCTTTACTCAGTAACACTAGATTATCAGTAAACCAGATAGATTTCCCTTCCTAACATGTCCTTCTAGTTGCTTGTTTTCTCAAAATTCTCATCTAATTTCTAAGTTTCAGCTTGGCAATGTCAACAGTTAAAAAATACCGTGAATTAGGAAACATTTCAATTTTTTTTTTCATTCTTTCTCTTTCATCACATTGAGAAATTTCTTCCCAAGCTATAGTATGAGCTTTCAGAACTGGCTTGGGGGTGCCTGGTGCACTCTCAAAGGATGTGAGAACCAGATTTAGCAGCACAGCACAGCTGGCCTGCCAGAGAATCTCTTTACAGAGAGAATTTTTATATTGAATCATGGGACTTCCTTCAGAGCGTGGTCCACGAATCTCTCATATGCAATGTGCTTTAGACAGATGCAGGAAGGAAAATCCTGTGTATGTGGTAATACGTCTGAGGTGGCCAAATAGAGAGTGGGAATTTGCAGGTAGATTAACTTTATGGAAAGCTCATTTTCAAGACAGTATTTCAGATATTCTGTGGATGTATAGTAATTTGGGAGCCTGAACTCTGACTGTAGATGGTTTCTATGCAACTCTGATGCTCTGAATTCTCTTTCCTGAAAAAGCAATCACCTTTTCCTTCAGAAATAACTTATAAGGTTTTAATTTCCCCCTTTTTTCCATAGTTCTGAAATGAATGCTCTGTATAGCTCATGACATAGACTTTTCCAGTGGTGCAACAATCAATATAAAAGGTACTGAAGGAGGAAGGACTTACCTAGGATGAAATAGACTGAAAGAGCTGGAGGATCTGGGTCCTCATAGCTATCACTATGCAGAATTGCCGTGTGCTCTTCAGTCACTGGCTAGTGACTCACCTGGTACCTTGACTTTCAAATGTGCATGTGGGCAATTGTGAGGATTCATCCTTTGGTATTTGTATAGCATGGTAAACTCCTCAGATAAAAACTGTTGTAAAGAAGACAACAGTATAATTAGTAGATACAAGTGCAGATAGATTTTGCTAGTTTCTGCACACACCTGTGGGTGTTCAGGTTTCCAGAAAGGAGACGATATCACTCCAGACTTCCAGGCCTATCAGTTTTACTGTCAGCTGTAAGCAGAGTATTTTGAATATCCAATTTTACTGAAATGGAAAAGTCTACCATAATCAAAACTTACAGCAGTACTTTTCTTCCCTTATTCTTCATAACTGGTAAAGTTGGGCTAATTTATGTGAGATTGTTTTCTAAAGTGGCATACAACATTGGCTTGACAGAAATGCTGGCTAGTCAGTTGTTTATATTTTATCTTTATTCTGCTGTGTAATGAGGTTTTGAAGCCAATGAATTATCATAGCAGAATATTTAGAGCTTGGAATACAAAAGTAAAAATGTAGGGAAACTTATGAATCTCTGCTAGAAACACACCTAATTAACTAGCGGTTGCTGAAAAACAACAGGACCCCGATCACAAATATTTGTTCATATTACAGCTGAACCTAACTTGCACTTTACATTCACTTTACATTGCACTTTTTTACATGCATTTTTTTATTCAGTAGTTGAAAAATTGGAGTGGGTATTGGGGGATCCCTCCAAGATAAGAAAGCATCTGTGTTTGTATCGCTGCCTTTGTAAATATCTTTTTCTGTAGATACCTGTTGTACACGGATTTAGCTATAGATACATTCATATGTATAATTAGGGATATAGACATTTGGTTAACTTGAAAGCTCCAAAGTGTCATTTGTCACATTTATGGTAGGAACTTTAACTGCCTTAAATACTTATTCTTTTCCAAAGTGACTTTTTTCTTTTCCCTCTACAAAAAAAAAATGAAAATGTACTTCATGAAACTATTGTATATGAAGCACTTATTAGCCGTAATTAAATGGACAATATGAATTTACTACGTCTTTAGGACTCTGGCTTGTTCTGGTTTAGAGCAAGATGATTAATGCAAATACATATTACTTGAGATAACCATTTAGCAGCTAATTTAGCCAAATTTATTACAGCAGTTAGAGGTTTTTCATTTCAGCAGACGGAGACAAGGACATGACAAAAGCAGAAGGTGTATATGAATGCACACTGCCCTCTAGTGCACAAAGCTTAATGGATTAGTACGGAATGCAGAGGAGAGTAAGTGCTCCAGTAACAATAGTACCCAGATTTTGTATAGTTTAGGTTTTCTTTAAAACCATGCTGCTCCCTTCCACTGAAAGATTTGCATTTCATCCCCTTCTCCTGTCACTGAAGCATCAGATACAAACCAAATCCGTTTCAACTTTGCAATATTTTGGCTGAAGTATTACTTTAAACATCTGTATTTTTAAGCCTTCTTGCTGTGAGCATTTAATAGCACCGTTTCACATTACTGATTGCTTTTACTTGTTTCTCTGTTTCCTAGCGTATTTCAAACAGCGGAGAAAGCCATCACTCTTTGGCTCTAACCAAGCCATTCTGTGCCTCCCTTAGGCCTCTTTCACAGTCTGTTGGTAGATTTACTTTGCTCTGGTAGAAAGTAAATTCTCCTAAGACTTTCCCCCCACTGACCAGTGGAGATTTGGTTCATCTGAGAACTGTAAATTCTGTTTGACAAGATCAAAGAAACAGATGTGTAAGTTCAGTGGTTGATATCGCCTGCAATAAGGAGAAATGATCAAAGCAGCAGGGGTAGAGTATCTTCCCAAACCTTTCAAATATCCAGAATCTCAAAGAGGTCTACCTAGGAGCTATGAATAAATCACATATAAATTTGCCTCTTTTTTTCCTTTTCTTTTTTTGCAGTTTGACATTGAGTGCATTGAAAATGTCCACACAGCAATAAGTATTCTGTGAACCAAAGAGATTTGTAGTTCTTTTTACTTTTCTTCTTCCACTAGAGTTTCCAAAAACAGATTAAAATTATACTTTGAAAACTTCTAAAACATGCAGCTAGTTATACTGAACTTCAGATCCTGTTTGTCATCTCACTGGCGTGCTGCATTAAACCTAAAAGAAGCCAAGGGTCTTCTGCTTATACTTGTGGCATGTTGTACAATGAAGATCATTTTACCACAGTTCTAACATGCACTATATCTTGCTTCTGTTTTGTTTGTATTTTTTTGCCAGTGCTGAATAAGGGTCAATGTGTAACAAAGTATTACCGCTGGATGCAGAAGAATGGAGGTTATATCTGGATACAGTCTAGTGCAACTATAGCTGTCAATGCCAAGAACGCGAGTGAGAAGAATATCATCTGGGTCAATTACCTTCTTAGGTAGGTCTTCCAGTCACTTCTCTCACTTGAACTGCTGTCTCTGTTGCTTGTCTCTGTTGGTGAGAGTTTCAGGAAAAAAACAGTTACCTACTGGAGAAAGTTAAGGAGAAGAACTTTTCAGATGATCCACCTCAAAAACAGTGCCATTTGGTTATATTTATTGAGACATCTGTCATGTCTCAGTACACTGAAATATTCTTGAATTATTACGCTGCCTTAGTCTTCAGATAAACCCTCCACCACTTTACTGCATGCCTCCACTGCCCTGAAATCTACTCAACCTGAGCTCAAAGGTAAAAATGATCAGCACCAACTTTCAGTAGTTGTGTTATAAAATCTGGTGTGAAGTCCTGGGCACTGGTTTATTTGGTTATTGAAAATGCATGGAAGCAAATTTCTGGAGTGCTACAAAAAGGTCTTTCTGAAAGGTGTTTGCCAGTTCACTCCAGAGAGAGGAATTTTCTCAGAGGAAAAGCCTAGAACTAATATGTTGCTCCTGTAACCATCAGTATTCACACTGAAAAATGCAAAATAGGATTTAAAAATAAAAGTGGCAATTAAAACTATTTTAAACTATTTTAAACAAAAATAGTAGTAATATCTTGAATGAAAGGCTCCTCCCTGAGAAATTCTGTTTTACCAAAGCCCAGGTATTTTAGTTTCTGAGCTCAAGGGAAAACCAACAGTCACTGAGAGAGAGTGAAATATAAACCTGACCGTTCTCATCTGAAAATACCTTTCAACACATTCTGCTTTGTGAAAATGTTCAGTAAGATTGGGGGATTTTCTGTTTCACTCCAGAGCAGAACAAACAGACAAATAAAATTTGAAACCTTGAGATTGTCGTGAAATGCAATTGTCGTTTTCTGGCCTGTTCTCCTTTTAAGTTGCTTGTCATGGTTTGTTACATTCCTTTGATGCTGTGAGAGTTCAAAGTGATGTCTAGGGGTTAGATTGTGACTTATTATGCCAAGTCCAGCAAGCCCTGAAGAGACTGTGCCTGCCTGAACTCACACGTTGAAATAGTTTTGATTCCCTTTTTGGGGAAGAGGAGGAAGCAACCCCTGGCAGGAGAGTATTGAGGGATACTGTGGGAAACCTTCCCCAGCAGTGGAGTGTTCATTGGGTTTGCATGTTTCTGTCCTGCTGTGATTGAGCACGGGCATTTCTGAATATATCCTTATCCTGCTACTTTTTTGTCTCTTTTTGCAAGAGTAAGGCAGAATGCAGCATTTCAAGTGGTCAGTTTAAGCCTGCCAATTCTGAACTGGAGGTACAGCTTCACTGCCTCGGTCCTAACAGGGCTTCAAAATGCCTGGAAATGTGCTCCTATTCTAGCTGGAAAAGTGGTCCATAGGAATTATGAACAGTTGCCACTGTCCCCTTTACTGCTTTCCAGACAACAGGTGAACCTAGCCCACAAACGTCCCACAAAATTATTTTCTCTGCCAACAGAATATACCTAACAAAAAAAGAAAAGCAGTGTGGTCTTCCCCAAGTCTTCTCCCAGAACTTGATTTTTCTGCTGCATTCCCCTCACTGGTCTATTAGAGAAAAATTAACTTCTCCGCTGAATTTGTATTTTTAATTTAGATTTCTCCTAGTACTGGAATCCATGAAAGATCCAAATATCTAAATAATATTTTAATGACAGATCAAGGCATAATTAGGTCTACTCTTAGCAGGAGTACTGGTCTGTATACATTTCCATGCATTAGAAAGTATGATTCAGCTGTCTCTAAAAGGATAGACTAATTATAGTGACAGGGAGGATTAATGCTGTTCTTGTTCTAGCAACTTGTTATTCACAGTGTGAAAGCCCTCGAACATCTCATGCTTGGAGGGGGCAAATTTGGGGACTGCCCTGGGATGCAACAGAATAAAGTCACTTTGTCAGGACAAAACCATAAAAATGATAATCGTAAGAATGGCATTTCAATGCGAACTGTGTGAACTCTGAATTTTCACAGTACAGCGTAATAGGCTGAATATGGGCACACTGTCATTGTGATAGTGTATCAGTCACCCCCAGTGCTGCCTCATATTGTTCTACGCAGGACTGCGGATTTTCTGCTCTATCACCATGCTGGAATTTGAACTGCATAGAAATGCTCACCTATTCAAAAATGTTTAAAGACTTTGTTTTCAACATTCCTATGCCACGTATGTCTAGCTGTGTCTGTTCCCCTGCCTTTGCATGGATTTGGGAAAGGAACACATTTTAAAAGGTACAAGCAGAGAAAAAGCATAGGGTTGGGGTTTGGGGGTTTTTTTCACTTTCCCTGGTAGTGTTGCTTTTTTACATTGCAGTCATGTTCATTGCTAACAAGTCACAGGTGAGCACCACATGAGCAGATGAAGATATGATTATAATGGGTGTGTTGACAGTTCTTTATCCCTAACATATGCATCTTAACATGCACATGTGCATCTGTCATATAGTTAGAGTGGTTGCTTTTGGTTTCTTGGTAATGTGGATGCATGTGTGCAGTGTTTAAAAAATATATAACCCTTTTTATCTATTTTTTCGCCAAATTCTTTTGAGCAGTAGTCATTTTCTGTACCCCTAACTGAGCACCTTCTTACTAACTTTATGTATGGTCTGCTTGATTAAAGTGTGGAAAACAGGAATGTTGAGTGAAACGGGTATTGAAAGGGCTCTGGCAAGGTTGATTGAGAACATTGTTACAGAGATAACTCTAATAGACATTGCCAGTGGGAAAGAAACAGATTGGAAGAGTTAAAACACCCTCTCTGTCCTTCCAGGCACAGTAATGGGATCGAAATCGAGATATTTTGTTGTTGGATGATTACACAGTGTAGCTTTACTGTTAGATTTCACACAAGCCCTGGTGTCCCAGTTCAGTAAGAATGCTTTGATAGCTCTAAAACTTCACTAGAATCAAACGAGTTTTAGTACCTGGTCAATATAAGTATTTGACAGCAGTATTAAAATAAACCTTCATAAAATCCCTGCTGTGAAGCTCTGAGGAGCCAAAAATGTACGTTTCTGTGTTTGCTCTGCTATTCTTCCTATTTATGTTCTTTGTTCCTGAACTTTGATATGAAAAGAGGGAAAAAACCATGAAACTGCAAATCATCCAATTGTGTTTATATTTGCTGTCTCCTCTTCAGTAACCCAGAATACAAGGACACTCCAATGGATATTGCACAACTTCCTCATCTGCCAGAGAAAACCTCAGAATCCTCAGAGACCTCTGACTCTGAATCGGACTCAAAGGACAACTCAGGTAACACACATGGTGTGCCTTTACACCCACAAAAGGTTCATATAACAGCCACGTGGTTGGCTTTCCAGTTGCTTTTGCTTCACAAGAATTGTTCCATTACAACAAAACAAACAAACAAACAAAAATTTCCTGTAAAATTAAATTGAAAAACACTAGCAAAATCTTTTAATGACCTCAGCAGTTCCACAGTATCTCCATTTCCTCAGTATTTTTCTTCACTCTGTGCATGCATCCTTGCCTATATTGCACTGAACTGAATATTTGATTTCCCAGCTAAGCTTCATGAACAGGTGTTGTGCCTTGTGTAGACGACCTGGGGTTGTAACTGTTGAATATAGTTCTAGTTCTCGTCTTTCCGGAGTAGGTATACGTTCTGAAGATAAATCTCTACTGTCAATCTTTACGACCCTTTTTCCTGTGTAAATACATTTTTGAGGAGTCTCACTAGGGGGCGGTGAAGATTGCAAAATTTGAGGGTTTTCTTGGGTTAAAAGAATTGTGTTTTATTAGAAGGTATGGGTTCAAGCACTTGTTTCTAAGCTCTTTAAGTCTGGGACTTCAGCTGTGTTTTAAAAAGCTGAATGTACTTGTCAAACTCAGTGTGTAAATTAGTCCTGTAGAAGGTCCAATGCACAGATGGTTCACACATTCGCCATTAGTTTTAAAAGTGGTTACCTAGGCACAGGTACAGATCATCTGGCTTTGAAAGGAGCATGGTTTCCTGTGGCCCAGAACTAAGGATGTTACTCTTCTATAGTATGTGATACATATATCTGATTTTTCTCTCGTGTCTATGATAACAACCAAAAAAAATCTCAAGAAAATGGATCACAGTGACATAAATCAACCAAAAGCAAGGGGAGGATCAGGCCTTAATGTTATATGATATGGCTGTTCTCTTTCATCTTCTGCCTCTATTGATTCTCCTTTGACAGCTTGGTTTGATGGTTTAAGTCAACACTAGGCACACATACAGGCTTGTTGCCCACCATCACTGGGAATCTCTTCATCCATTCCCAGTGCTTCCTTTATGCTGTCTTGTTCCTAAATAGCCAAATAACACACATGTGGAGAACAGTTTGCATTTCACATGTGCATTGTAAGTGTCTCCAGGTGAGAAGTGCATGTGCATTCATGACTCCTAAGGCTGATGCAGAACAAGAGAGCATTCTGCAAAGGTGCACAGGTGTATACCTCTCAGAAAGAGATGTCTGGGAGTCTTGGAAGACAGCAGAGGCAGGGGGTTGCTTCCTACAAAACAATTAATAGAAATGCCAAAGGACCTGAAATCAGAACAGCACCTTGGATGAAATCAACAAGTTCAGTTCAAGCTCCGATAAAATCCCAGGCAAACTTGGTGCAGCTTTGGACTACCTCACCCTAAGCCCACTCCTGACCAGCTAGAAACCATGGCCCTCAAAGAAAGCATCTTCAAAAAAAGAAAAAAAAATGTAGGAGAAATTCAGCCCTAGGTGGAACAAAAAGCTGGATGAGATTTAGGGGGTTGTGGCTGTTACTTTGCTTCTGTGGGTTTATTTTTCAAAAGGGAGGGTCTTTCTGCTGCTGGTGACTCAAGCAAAAGTTCTACAAAGTGACTTGTGAAGCGCATTGCCCTGAATCCTCAGGCAGCTTCCCGGTCAAGCCCACCTTCTCCAGCACTTCTGGGAAACTGTTTGGTATTGACATGGCTCCGGGAGTAACCAATTTTTAGAGGAAAACTGGCCCTTCCCCTCTCCCCCTAAAACGAGCATACTGAAAAGGGTAGTACTTGGCTCTGATGAGTGAAAAAACATCTTTTATTTCCCAACAAAAGATTTCTGGCTGGTCTGTAAAAGACGAGGTCTCCTGAAGCCTTTCATGATCCTTTCAAACGTAGTGTGATAATGGAGCGTATTCAGTCTTAAAGCTGCTTTGGCTATCTGAGTCCAGTGGGCTGGAGTGTTTATTTCATCCGTATTAGAATTAGGTAAAAATCTAAAACACAACTAAATTAATTCAGGCAAGAATAGTGACAGCTTCTCAGTGCTGTAGCTGGGCTATTTTCAATGGCCCTTAGATGATTTGGATCAATCAAGAATTTAATTCGCTGCCTGAATTTTTTTCTGGGTGGTTTGTTGTTTGGGTTTTTTTTATTTGTTGCCCTTCAGGGGAATATGAGAAAACAGTCTAGCAGTGTAACAAAATTGTTTTAACAGGTTTATTCATTCAGATTTATACACATATGGCCTGCTTCTCCTCTCACACGGGAGGAGATCAGCAGTAATTCCACTGAAGTCAGAGACACTGCCATTTTGAAAGTGGCAATGGTGAGATGAGAGGACTGGAGTCTTCACTAGTAAATAGTGCTACACCTGGATGCCTGCCCACTGTAGGAGAACATGGATGTGAAAGAACAGCCAGCAGAACATAACGGTCATGATGGGATTGTTCACTGACTTCACTTTGGATGACACAGCTGTTGTGCTCACAGTTGTCAAAATGATTCTTGTCCAGCGACCAGATGAAAAGGCCCCCCTCAATCAAGGTGCAGGCCATGTAGCGTAGGCTTTTAGTGCCTTAACAGTCCTGAGTCAGAGAGATTCATGGTGATCAAAACTCTCCCAACACAATGTTGCAAAAAATTGTGGCTCTACAGAAGAGAAAGCCTTTTGCCAAAAATTTTACTGCAGTCAAACGTCATTGGTAGGTGGAAATCTGGACTTGGGTTATAATATTATGTTCCTGTTGCTAATGGTTTGTTTCACTTTCCTTTTGCTCCAGAGGACAATGAGAACTCAAAGTCAGATGAGAAAGGAAACCAGTCAGAAAACAGTGAAGACCCTGAATCCGACAGGAAAAAGTCAGGAAATCAGTCGGATAACGAAATGAACTGTAATGATGATGGGAACAGCTCCAGCAACCAGGACAGCAGGGACAGTGATGACAGCTTTGAAAATTCTGACTTCGAGAATCAAAAGGCCCCTGAGGACAGTTTTGGCACTCTTGGCTCTATGCAGATCAAGGTGGAGCGCTATGTTGAGAGTGAGTCAGACTTGCGGTTGCAGAACTGTGAATCACTGACCTCAGACAGTGCCAAGGACTCAGACAGTGCAGGGGAAGTAAATGCCCAGTCTTCCAGCAAACATCAAAAGAGGAAGAAGAGGAGAAAAAAGCAAAAGGGAGGCAGCATGATCCGGAGAAGGCTGTCAAGCACCTCAAGTCCAAATGGACTTGACTCAGCTTTGGTGGACCAGCCCCAGCTGCTCTCGTCACCAAACAGTGCCTCAGTGCTCAAAATTAAAACAGAAATCTCAGAACCTATCAATTTTGATAATGATAGCAGTATTTGGAATTACCCACCCAACAGGGAAATCTCAAGGAATGAATCACCCTACAGTATGACCAAGCCCCCCAGCTCCGAGCACTTCCCTTCCCCCCAAGCCAGCAGTAGTTTACATGTCTCCATTCCAGACTCCGTTCTCACCCCGCCGGGGACTGAAAATACTGCCAGCCGTAAAACTCAGTTCAGCACCTCATCCAACTCAGCCTTGGCTCCTGTGTCCTCTGACCCTTTGTCACCCCCACTTTCAGCATCTCCACGGGACAAACATCCAGGAGGTCCCACAACTTCCAACTCTTTGTTGTACACTGGGGATCTGGAAGCCCTTCAGAGGTTACAAGCAGGCAATGTGGTGCTTCCTTTGGTTCACAGGGTAACGGGAACCCTTGCTGCGACCAGCACTGCTGCTCAGAGGGTCTACACCACTGGCACTATTCGCTATGCTCCAGCTGAAGTTACTTTAGCCATGCAGGGCAACCTCCTCCCCAACACCCATGCTGTTAACTTTGTTGATGTTAACAGCCCCAGCTTTGGGCTGGATCCTAAAACACCGATGGAAATGCTCTACCACCACGTTCACCGACTCAATATGTCGGGACCGTTTGGAAGTGCTGTGAGCGGGGCCAGTCTGACCCAAATGCCTGCAGGGAATGTGTTCACAACTGCCGAAGGACTTTTTTCCACTCTTCCATTTCCTGTGTACAGCAATGGCATTCACACTACACAGACTCTGGAACGGAAAGAGGATTGAAATATGACCACATACTGTGTTCAGTGTTATACTCTGAGGCATAGACTATGTTTTAATTTAGACCTTTAATTCTAGCACTTTGAATTTGAGCAGGTCAGCTTATTCTCTCAATATGATGGTCCCCATTTCATTCCCTTTCTCTTTAACTTGACTTATTCTTTAATGTAAAGATATTTTTTTATTTTTGCCTTCAGAGAGTCGAAGTACCAGTTGCCTGCCATTTTGTCTTCTTCTAAGATGTGTGTTTTTTCCTTTGCATCTTTATTAAGATGCCTTTAATATGTGTATGCCTCTGCCATAGAATACTCAGTGTTGTGGTAAAGAGATTTTAAAGTGACAACCATTGGTTTTACTTCAAAATGATCTTGATATGATCAAGATTAAAAGAGACAAGCATAAACAATGTGCCCTGTTTGACTAAGTCAAATGAAAGGGGGGTTTTGTTCCTAATTCCTTTAAAAATAGGGGATAGTATTTTAGAATTTTATGCAGAGTTTAATTCTCTTTTTATGGTTAAGATTTTCTTACTTGCACATAAAATAATTTGGGTTCTTAAAAAGTTAATTTCTGGCCTGTGACTAGAATGTTAAAAAGTTGGACTAAATGTTAATTACTGAAACTTTAACTTAATTTCTAAAACCATGGTGCTATCATTTATTAATCTGTAATGTCTTCATACAATATGCAGCTTGTGGGCTGGGTTTTTTGGAAAGAATGTGTTCCGTACCGGTTTTATAGTCGGGTGCTGCAGTCTCCTTGGTTAGTTAAGACAAAAGCCCTCATTAACATTTGCTGCAGGACTTAAAATTTTTTACCTCCAAACTAACAAGCATAGCCTCACATCAAATTTAAATGGGTCAGGAAGCCTTTTTCAAAAAGTGCTTAAAAACAAAAAAACTCAATTTAATTGACGCGAGGAGCAGTTTCTTAGGTGCATATTGTTTTGCTTTATTTTTTTCTCAGTGTAACTGAGGCTAATTTTACAACATCAAATAACACTTCAGAGTAAAAAGAAAACAGAAGAACTATTTAACATGTTTTGTTTGTTTTTCATTTAATATTATAGAGGGAAGGTTGTAAATTTCTTTTTTTTTCTTTGATTTGGATATTTTTTGTTGTTTTTTCCTTATTTCTAGTGTTGAAACCAATATGTTTTAAAACTAAAGAATGGGTTAATAAGCTTGAAATAGATAACTACAACTGAAAACTGCACATTAAGTAAAAGAAAAGAAATCTCCTATTTTGTCTTTGTTGCCAGAAATCACAGTGTAGTGTCAAACACTCCAAATGACTGTCAAATATAAATTCTTCTTCCACTCCATCTTTGGCAGCTGTTTGTTAAGGCATCTAATAACAGATGTGAGAACTGTAATGTGTACAATGTGTAAGTGTCCTTGGCTGTCAGTCCCATTGCAGTTTCAATGTGTGTTACTATATGCAGTATATACTAAGCTAATGTAGTTGTTTTGTCCTTTGTCTTCTCTGTGCTTTATCTCTAGTCCGGAGTGGTAAAGTCCCATTCCTGCAGTCCTAGTGAACCAGTGATTCTTGGGGGTTAGTGGTTTTTGTGTGGTGGCCTTCCTCTGTAATGTCACCTTATGCTGCTTCCACTGTCTGTATACCTTTTAATTTCTGCTGTTGCTTTGCTGTTGTGTATTCTCAAACCTCTCTCTCCCCCTTCCTCTCTCCGCTCCCCTCCACACTTTTCCCCTCTCTCTTTCTCTCGCTCTCTCGTTCTCTCTTCTTCACTCTCAGAGATAAAAGACTCTTAACTAGCTCAAGGTTAATGGAGCCATTTTTCCCACAGAGGAATTCTGGGTATGACTTACTCTTCCAGTGTACCCCACAATGCACTACAGAGTAATGCTCAGAGATATTAAGCAAATTGACGCCATATAGCCTCAGTTGTTAACATTCCCAGAGTCCCTTGTGCTCGAACTGTAAGCAGAGGGTGCATTTCTTTGGTTTTCTCCCGGGTAGGCTGGCGGAGTAATACGTAGAGCAATTACAGTGAGATAGGAAATGCTTTCAGAGGTTGACCAGCATTGTTTAAAAAGGAAACTGAGCTTAGAATTGTCATATATATTTGCTTATGTGTGCAATGCTAATATATTAACTCAGCTGTCCTTTGAATTTTTGATCACTCACTGCATTGAGTCAATTTCTGCGGTAGCTTTGAATTTGAGAAGTAGGTCCGAGCCACAGCGGAGTAATAGCAAAAAAGGAATTGGATGCCACAAAATTAATTAATGAGCTTGTTTTTAAAGGTTCCATTGCAAGGATTTAAGTAGGTCTAAAAAAGGCGAGAAAGCTGACTGGGAAATTCAAAGTTTAATTTTGGAAGCTCTGCTCTAGCTTTGGAACAATCAAAGGAGTGCACCTATCAGCTACAAAGAACAGCTAGACAGCTGTTGTTGTTTTGGTTTTTTTTTTTATAAATGTTTCTGTGTTGTGTCAAAATGATTTCTGGTGATTTAAACTAACAGATAATCACAGCTGCTGTCTAAATCCATAGTGTTTAAAATTACAAAATGAAAAAAAAACTTCATTACCTGTGAAGACTGTGTCTGTGTTTTTAACTATTTCTTGTACAAATATATGAAATCTTTTATGAGGAGACTGGTGCCAAGTAGCTGAATAATGGGGAAAGGGATTCTGTTCGTATAAATCTTAGCAGTGTTACCAACTCTACAATATAAAAAAAATTAAAATGTTAAAAAGTGACAGCTATGGTACATTTATTTTGTGTTAAGCTAACCGAATCTAACTTCTTGAGTGCCTGGCTTATTTGAAACATTTTTTTCATTGATCATTGATAATGCTGCAAATCAGAAATGTACATACTTCATTTACAACAGGGTTCTTTTTATACTTTTGTAGATTCTCATACATGTCATACATGGTTGTCTTTATGTAACTTAATTTTTTTTCATCCCGCAGGTGCCATTTTCATAATAAACTTCTCTTGGATTTGTTACTATCTGGCATCATTTCTTTTACATATAACCATCCTGACTAATGAATGCTGGTAGTATTTGTTTGAGCAGGTATTTTTTAATTGTTTTGTTTAAAAAAAATAACAAAAAAAAAAAAAAAACCAAGAAAAAATAACCAAAAATCAAAGAGGATAAAGCTAGATTTTATTAACACTTGCGAAATGAAGAAAAGAAGCTGCCAAGATGTAGGTTAAGAATGCTAATCCAAATACTACAACAAACTTGCCACCATCCTAAATTCTCAGCTACCCCAACTCATTGTCATATTGAGCATTTTTATGCACATTATCAAAGCTGAATAATGGACCTGCAACATTAACCACTATAGAAAGTGTGCATTTTTTCTTGATTAATGCACACTGGAAGAAGTCAGCTTTTGTACATTAATCATTTAAAATGCACTTTATATTTTCATTTTTGTACTCTACAATGTTACTATGAAACTCTTCAGTCACATTATATCCTACCTAGGCTGCTGATTCTTTTAAATGTGTACTTACTTTCCCCAGACTGGCAACATGTAAGTTGTTGGTGTCCTGTGGCTAGACTTTCTGCCTTTACAGACTGAGGACAGAAACATTTACCAGTGTAGAAAAGACAAGGCAAAAAGCCTTGACCTCACAACTGAAGGGAAAAAAAAAGTCACAGTTTTGATTATGCAGACATCCACACACTGTGGTTGACCCTAAAAAGGGAACAGCCATTGGCGATTACACCTGCATAAGTTCTGAAAAAAGGCCCAGAGCGAGCGTGTTTGGTGTCTGCTGTGAAAAGCAAGGAGAAGCTGTGCTACAGCAGATGCCGCCCCAGGTACCCATCGCTGCGGGCTGACTCTGGCGGTGGCTGCGGCACACGCGAGGAGGGGCTGGCTCGTGGCAGGGGAGGGGAGCGGGACCCGTCTCACCCAAGGCTCGCGTGGTCTCTGCGTTTCTCCTTCACTCATTGGCTTTCTTTACAGTCCCTCCCCCGCCTGTGACAAAGATTTCCAGATTGCATATTTTCTTTTGTTATTGCTGAGTATGCAATCTCTAAGAACGCAAATCTAGGGCACGTAAAGTCAAGATAGTGCTGCCAAAAGCTGTAAGCAATTTTGAGTGCCCAAATCTTTTCTACTCTGTATGTCCACTTACTTAGAAATTAAAACTACTGGGCTAGTCATTCTGTATCAGATTTTGGTTGCCTTATTAATGCTGAGTAAAACTGTCTAATCAGTTGCACAGTTCTCAGCACATCTCTTTACAGCAAAAGATGAACTCAGCTGAAGAGCATGCAAATCTCGCTTGCTGGGCTGATAAAACAACAACAACAAAAAAAAAACCACAAAAAATGTATGCACAGTTATAGCTCAGTGAGCCAGCCCAGTAGCTTCATAGCCTGAAGTCTGGCTCTTTGAGTTTCCGAGCAGTTCAGGATTCCCACTTCCCAGGCTCCAAGCACTGAGTTTGATATGTCTCCAGCTTGCAGGGGGTAGAAAGGAGCAGAGGTTAGTGGTGCCGCTGTCTGCTCTGCTCGCATGTTCCAGTTGGCAATGCATCTTGTTTATGAGGTAGCTAAGGGTATGGCTGCCAACCAAGAGGAAAACAGAATTTAAATGGGAATTGGAAGAATGACCAGAATAAAGCTTAATGGAAGAATAACATGCCTGTTCCAAATAAATGTTAACCAATATTAACTAAAGCCACTAATTCCAAGAAGGGGCTTGAGGGGGGCATTTCTGAGTTGTTGTAAAGGCTTTTTAAGTCTCAGCCATACTGCCTATACATTGCATCAGAGCACAGAGTCGATGGTCAAGATGAATAGACTGCTCTAAGACTCCCAGTTGAATGAGAAAGTTTGCACATTAAAGAAAACGATGGAAAGGCTGTTTCATGGGGGTTTTTAATAGTGGTGCTGTTTCATTAGTTTAGCTTTGGGGAATGGATTTTGTAAATTATTATTTGTAGCAACTTTAAGAAACAACTGCTTGAAAGGGTTGAATCCTTTGAAAGGGGTTCTTTGGAGTTGGCCTGGTTGCTATTTTTATATTTCAAGAAAAACTGTTTGCCATGCAGGAAGTTGGGCAAACTTTGTCAAGTCATTTCATCAAAGAACATTTCCTAAAACAACTGATAGCAGTAACTGCCATCTCTGGAAAGTCTCTTCCTGAGCCACTTGTTTTGCAAGTTGATATACACAGGTATCTAAAAGCCACCTGAAGGGTTGCAAGGGGAAAAGGGCTCTTTCAAAGTACATGACTCTGAAAAGTTACAGTGATAGAAAAATGTTTCAGGACTACTTAGATAACCAGCTGTGACAGTTTACACTGGTCCGATTGCAAGGTGGTCATGTCAGTGGAGTAACTGTGATGCCCCTGACAGCACATTTATTGTTCTGATTCTAGGAACTGCATTAGTTTAAATGTGTCACTGCTTTCAGAACTATTTGCATAGTATTTTTCCTTCTTGCCATTGTAATTTCTTTATTTTCATTTTAGGGCTGGGGTGGGAGGGTGGAAAGGCTGGATGTGCGTTGTCAACTAATTTAATGAACTGTCATCTATCCAGCGAGTTTACTGAGGAGCCTACAGAAATGTGAACAAATGGGATATCACCAGAGCCACAGATGCTCAGGTAAGATCAAACCATTTATAAAACATGCACATGCATGCACACAGACGTACAGATCTGCTACCTCTGAAAGCCAGTTGGGCTTTCAGACTGGGCAGGGTAGTACCTATGTATATATGCATAATAAAGGTCCTTTCTTCCCCTCTTCCACCTATTCCTTCATCTTTTCATCAGAAGCAGTGAGTACTGGAAGCTGTTTTCATAAAACATATCCAATCACATCAACACTTTCTTCCACCAAATCAAACAGGATCTTTCTGAAAGCAACAGGACTCGAGATGAGCCAAGGATGCAGAGTTCTGCTTTTAATTGACCCAAATCAAGATGGGTATTCTCCACCACAGTTTTGTTCAGAATCAGAACAGCTGATTTAAAGAATTAAAAGATTCAAAGAACAGCTTTTATTTCCATAATCACCATGAGGCGGACCTTTTGGCAAAACAAAAGCCCAGAGTAGTTCAGAATTATTTCATATAAATAACCATGTTTCTAGAAGTATCCCATGCTAGAAGTAAAACCAGAGAGCTTAGTGACTCAGGTCCAAAGCCATGCAAATGAAGACAATAATTATGAGTTTGATTACATTTGTGGGAAGTTAAAAATCTTTCCCATCTTGTAGGAGTTGTGTAGACTAGATGTAATGCAGAAAATAAGGGATCTTTTAATAGACACCAACAGTACAATGAGTACTGACTTAATGCCCAGGCAAAAAGATCATCAGGACCCAATAAAGGCTTATGGGAAGTCAGTGGGAGAAGGTTTGCATTGCTTTGCAGGTAGGAGACTTTATTGCCCAGTACTTTGTCTCAAATTACCTTTCACTGACTCTAGAGACTTGGAAAGTATTGAGATTACCTTTCCCATTACAAGTTTTCCTGAGAAAAGGGACCCTGTCTTGTTTGTAATAAAAGCAAATGTAATATTTTCTTGCAAAAGGAAGGGAATCAGGTTTTCCTCTTGCTTTAAAAGCATTCACGGATTTATAGCGGAAATGACAGGAACAGGATGTATTAACCGTATGACCCCAGCAGAATGAGTCTACACCCTTGATTGATTTAAAAGTTTATCTGTGTCCTCTGAATAGCCACAAGGGGTCAAGTCTTGGTCCTGCTCAAATCAATGAGAGCTTGACTAATGACTTTAATGGCTTCAGGAACAGGACCAAAGTTTTGAGCCAATACTCATAAGCAAATAACAAAGCAGAGCCTATAGCACAAACTGCAGACAAACAAGTCGGGCTAATTGGTACAGGGCGTCAAGTTTCCTTTCTAATCCTGTACAGCACCACTCACATGCTAAGAGAGCAGCTCTTTTTTGTTTAATTAAAAAGTCTTTCCCAGTCTTCCCAAACTGCAGGGTCTGATCCTTCCAGAGATTCCTGCCTTTAAAACAGGTGGGGAGTGAGGCAGAGGCACAGGTAGGACTGGGAAGGCTTTGCCTTCTCACACATGCTCTGTGAGAGTGGCCTTGGCTGCCTGGGTCTTCAATATGAAAGCAAAGGACTCTGAGGTGGAAACTCTGCTGGACATCGAAACTTGTATTTTCTGAACTACCAGCATTGCTACCTGACAGTAATATTACCACTACAGCTCTCCCAGACCCTCTTTGAATATCATCCAAGAGATGGGAAAGTTCAGCACATTGTAAGGAGGTGAGTATTCACTGAAACCAGTTTCCAATTTCTGTTCAGTACTGTGAATCTCTGAGGCCTCTTGGCATGCTCTGCAGTCTCTCCTGTACCTCAGTTAAAATTTCATTTCTTTCTTCTAGCCAGTTCTCTGCTTTATTACAGCATGTAAGATAGATAGCATCCTGCAGGGTAGTGACAAAAGCTGATTTCAGCTCAAAAAGTCCAGTCTCCTTAGATTATAGCAAGTGGAAAGAACTAGGATTCTCCAAAGATTTACTTCAAGCTGAAAACACACCCTAAATGCTGTGATTCATCCCCATAGCAAGGACCCAGGGATCTTAGACTTTGCAGGGTAAGATCAGTTTCTGAAAACAGGCCTCCCACTTACTGCTCACTGGCACTTTGAACAAGCTCTGATTTTTGCCCTCTTCCCCACTTAAAAGGAAAGCTCCTTGCTGCTCTGTATACTTTCGCCTTTGCTGCAAGACCTACAGCTGATGGGCCTGGCTTGGCCCCCTTCAGTTCCTAGATAATTTCTTCACTGAGCGTTACCTGAAATTTCCAATTGCATGTTGACATGATCATTTGCTTCCCATGAGGCTGTAGCCTTCATGTTTTCTGTATGGCATCATTTTTTATTTTTTTTCCACCTCCTTTGCTTTTGGCTTTGCCCATCCTTTTTAACTTCACAATGTCTTCACACACCCCTGGGTGCATAGCACTTCCCCAGCGTGATCTATAACCATTACTGCCACTCCCTGGCCCTTGTTACCAAGCCAATTTTATATCCAATCGAGTATTTCACCATCAGTCCCATACTTGCTAACCTTATAAATTAATCTGTTATGTGGCACTGTATTGAGAGCCTTTTCAAGTCCAAGTAAATTATGTCTCCTTCTTCACCCCTGTCCACTCTCATTGTCACTTCCTCAGAGAAATGAATCGAGATTGTTAAGCATGACCTCCCTTTTGTAAATCCATGCTGACTATCTCTAACCAATCTATATTAGATTGATATTAAATCAGGAGACAGACTCAAAGGGGGCTGCTATATAAATGCAACCTAAGGTTGCTTCGTGTGGAGATGAGAGATGGGAATCGCTGATACACTGAAGTTAACAGTACCAGGTCTGATGGCTTGCCAATAACTTATTAGTGGCCAGACCCCTCCCCAGGGTCACAACCAGAACTTCTCTGGAGAAAACAAAAGCTTTTATCTGCATTTGCCTAGCGTGTTTCTATTGCAGACGTGAATGTGGTCACTGAGGATGAGGAGAGAACTGGGCTCTGCTTTTATTCATCTATGATTAAGTCAAAATCACAAAGACATTGCAAAAACCTCATTTTCAACAGAATGTTGCCCCACAATTTCTGAGAAAAGCTGTATCTGCATTGCCTAAGGCGCCTGTCAAAAGGCAGCATGGGCATTTGCTTTTTTGTACAAGTACAGCCACAGGATACCAAGAGAGCCTCCCACCTTGGCCAAGGTGCTGGAGAGTACGGGTGTTACGTCAACTGCAACAATTTTCCCAATAGCCCATTAAGACTTTGGGGATCTTGCTTCCCCTGAAGCATGTGCCTGATCTGATTACGTGTCACTACTGACTGACGGCAGAGAAGCAACTTTTTCCATGGAGACTAACAACAGCAAGAGGTGGGCTCAGGGACTGCAAGGTACAGCTGAGTGAATCGCACACCATGTCCCCTTTCTTGCTTGCTGGGGTATGAAGATGGCAGCCTGCACAAGCAGGGAGAGGAAAGAGGCTCTCAGCAGTGAATCCTGGCAACAGTTTAGGTATAAATTAGGTATATTTTGCTAGTTTTTCTGCCTCTGTGAATGGAAATACCTCCCTCAATGTTGTAAGCATAATTGACGTCTCTTTGGTTTGGGTGGGGAAAAAAAATTTGAATTGATCCCAATGGTCTGTCTTGAGCTTGTTTGACAATGTACGCACAAAGCACACCAAGATCCAGAGGAGGTCAAAGACATCCCTTGGGAAACTGACCTTTGGCCCCCTGCCTCATAGCACACCCAAGGTGCACACGGGGAGCCTTATAATCTACACCCTGTGGAGGCTTATGGCTTATATTCTATAAATACACATGTATGGTTCCCTTTGGCCTTCAAATCAGAAATGCGATAGTCCATGTACATGGTGGGAGAGATGTTGTTCTGGGAGAGTTCAGCACAGTCAGTGCTGCTGCAGGACTTAGATATTCTGGCAGATATCCACTGAAACAAAGGAAAGAGGCCCCCAAATCAGTTTGGCTTGCTTTCAAGTCCTTGACCCTGTAACAGCCAGTACAGACATGCTCAGAAAAATAACTTGCAAAAACAGTAGGCCAATACAGAGAAGCATAACTTAAAGATAAGGGTTATAAGGATATAAAGAAATAGTTGGAGCATGTCTTCCCTGTTTGGAAGTGAAGATTGCTCATGTGCTTTATGATGAAAGAGTTCTAAAGAGGAAGTTAAACTATTATGTATTTCTTAGGCAAATAAAAAAGCAGAAAAGCAAAACACCAAGTGCTAGAGTTATCACATTGCTAGTATCTGCAGCTAAAAAAAGTAGCCTTGCCATTGGCATAAAGATACCTCACAGCTATATAGAGCCCACAGTCAAAGAAACATGGTTTAATATCAAGTGCGTCATATACAGTTGTACATACAAACTAAGTGACCAAACATCTTTAAGGAATCAGCTATTGGACAGGCATACACCCTAGAAAGTTCCATCAGACAGCAAGTTATATACTGTACCCTTCAAGCAGAAATTGTATAGACATTTTTCTGAACACATCTGATCATGGGTGACAGATCAGATGATGGTGACCTTCTCTTCTGACCGTAAGACCCCAATGAAACAGTGACCTTGCTGACGCTAGTAAGAAATCTGCTCTATAATTGCGCCATTTGTGGAGTTAAGGATTAGACAAACTAGGAACAATAAAAAGTGAACAAAACATGTGAAACAACAGTAGAAGCAAAATTACTTGTCCTGATTATAAGTTTCTGCCTATGATTTCCAGCATATTTTTGTGAGCAAATAGTGAAGTTTTGTGAAGGATCGAAAGTATCTTTTCATTATTGTGTTGGGTCCATGTTTTCCTGCTGCAGGCGAGTTGTACTTACAGGAATCAGCAGTGCACTTCAGAGAAAGCATCCATGGGAGGAGCGGGTGGGAACTGACATTTGAGATAGATAGGAGATCTCCTTTAACTTCAGCATTAAGTGTCTGCAGGGCATCTGCCTTCTCTGCTTCTTCAGTTCACAGCTCAAACATCTCCATACGTCAAAGCTGAAATGGCTCCCCACAACGAGCAGGGACTCACACCAGCCGGACAGCTTGAGCACTGCGCGGCAGCCACGGCAGGGCAGCACGGGCCACGGGACTCCACCGCAGGCCTGCCTCGCTGTCAGCCGTCACGCTCTGCACGCTGTCCCTCCTATACATTAGTCCTGGCTGGCAGCGTCAGGGGTATACTGACTCGGGCGGGTGTGGGCACAGCACAGAATTTCTAAAGACACTTGGGGCCGTCTAAACTAAAATCGAGTTGCTTAGAATATTAAAATTCAGATGACTGGAACTCACACCATGAAAACAATTTTCCCGAACCTCACAAATATTACCTTCACCAGTAGCTGAATACCAGACTCAAGAAAAAAAATACAAAGCTCAAAAACTTTTCCATTGCTTTAATGGCATGGTGCTAGTGTGTGCATCATCTCAAACGTGCGCTGCTTCGGCTTCACAGTGCTGCAATGAGACACAGACTTTGTCACCTAGCTATGCATTTATTCCCATTACTTAAATTCATCTTCCGATAGAGACAAGAGTTTTTTTCCAAGCTAAATTAAGTTGCTACAATGTTCTAGACCCTTACTTAGACCATGAACACAAACCTTCCTTCCTCAAACTCTCTGTTACTGAGCCACTGCTGCAGAGGGAAAGTATCTCCCTGGAGACCACACATGGCCCTTAAAAGCGGGAAATCCCAAATGCCTCCTCTGAGAGATTCTTGCTTTAGCTCAAAATATCTTCTCCCCTGCTATTTTGGCCAAGTCCAAACGAACAAAAAATGTTGGAGAGAGTGAAAAGTAAATGAATCTAAGAAAACAGTTACTTCTAATTAACTAGAAGTGTGTAGTGATACCACTTAGTAGCGCTATTTAGTAATGATACTGCTACTATTAGCAGTAGGAGTTGTATTAACATCAGTAGTAGTGGTGGTGTACTGTAGTAGCAGTATCACGTCTACTATCCCATAGTAATGACAGTAGTGAAGATTAAATAGTTGAGGTGTTATCAGAATAAGTCCAAAGTACTGCTGGGTTTCCCTGTGCTTATGAAAGTGTGCTTAACTGGGAACGTTTACTTCCAACTTCCTTGACTATGTATGTGCTTGCTTCTACCCTTTTGGGTCACTGGTAGACTCATTTTTTCCATTTGTGTAGAAGATAGCACACTGACAGAGGTTAGCAAAGTAGGCAATTTGGAGGCTTCATTCTGGAATATTATTTGTCAGTTGACGTTGTAATACTATCATTTGATAACTGTATATGACACCAGCATTTAATACTCTGTCTGGGCTGACAGATAAAATTCAAGGTGCAAATCAGTAACTTTCCAAGGACCTGATCACCACTAAGATGGCCTGCCTTTTCATACCATGCCCAGACTAATACTGCCTAAAGAAATCTGCATAAGCAATTAGAAGTAGTTCATCATGGTGGGTCACTGGCTCTTAAAATCACTCCCGTCATAATTTGCTACAGTGGGAAATAATAGAAAACCTTGTAAGGAGCATGCAAGAAGCTTTTCTTTAGTTGTCTGAAATGGCTGCTAAATGCTGTGGTGTTATACATCAGAAATAACATTTTCTTTGATGATATGGGTGGGTCTGGGGAACTGCAAGGTAATCCTCTGCTCCAAACCATAAGAAGATGTCACAGACCAGGGCTCAAAGAGTACCAAAATGCTGATCACTATCTCAACACAGTTTAATAATAATAATAATAATAATAATTAATTGTTCCACAGGTTTATTCATAATTATTAGTTAGAACTGAAGTCTGCTTAGATCTTCATACACATCCCATCTGTATACCTGACAGCCCTCTGCTGAGACATAAAGGTGAGTGGCACTTGCTCAGTGAAGCTGACCCATACAGTGAAATGGTTTATGAGAAATGACGATACATGATGAGAATACAAAACTTGATAATAGGTTTATTTATTGATTGAAAATAAAATTCATGAACTGTGAAGCTGAAAACTGCACCAAAGGGAATTGGTCCAAGAGGACATTGGGGAGGAGAGGGCGGGGGAGAGAGAGAGAGAGAGAGAGAGAGTATGTGTGCATGTGTGTATGTATTACACGTAAACTAAGTTAAAGGTTGCCTAAAGGCTTCTGATTCCACAAGCAGAGCCTCTGAGGATAGGATCTGAAAGCCTTTAATGCTACTAAGGCTTTGTCAGTAAGATATTTGCATATTTTGCCTACAAACCCAAAACGCTGTATTAATTAATTTTTATTTACCTTTCTGCTGCTTCCAAAAGAAACCTCGCAGGAAGCCATTAATGACACAGCTTCATGAGAGATAATTTTCAGAGAGGCTTTGCAGGTAGTGACTGAAGGAGGAAAAAAATGTGTGTCAAATTTAGGTTATTAACAACATAATCCTTAAACAGACGGTATCTCAAAGACTAATTCATCTTCAAATTTGACTGTAAAAACTGCATGATCCTTCACTCTGTGTGCATGCGAATTTATATTGCATGTCTTCTTTTCGTCATGTTTACTAGAAAGGGAAGCAGGAGAGTTTTGAAGCACCAGGCTGGAGGCTGGAAAACATAATTTCATCTTCATGCTATCGCACCTTCCATTCAAATTCAGGTCCTTTCTCCACAGTCCACCAGCAAAACCATTGGGCAAGCAGCTTTCTCTCGCAGCCCATGTGCAAAGTCATCAGGTAGCAACAGGGCCCGTTTCCAACAGTGGCTGCCTGGGGAGGATTACTTGGGCAGCATGGGCTGCTGCAGAGCTCTCTGCAGGACACCCCCAGTCCCCAGCAAGTGACAGCCCAAAAACTTTGCTCACTTGGGGCGTGTTTGCCATCTCTGGCATCACACACGGGGAATCTGGATTGCCACAACAACTCACCGCAAGCCAAATCATTTTGGTATCTAAAACATGCCCTGGGTTCCTCCCCACAAAATCGGACCTGGCGTCCCTGATTTGTCCGTGACTCACAGCAGCGGGCAGTTGGGACAAGACTGCTGTATTTTGTTATAAGTAAGATAAATAACACTTTTTGTTCAGTTTAGTGCCAGGTTCTTGGCAGACAAACCTTTGGGCAAGCTGAATGAGGAGCAATTGCTCTGAAATCTGTGGCTGCAAGAACGCAGGAGTCCCATTTAATACAATTTTAACAGCATGATTTTTTAATCATGATACAGCAAAAGCAGTCTCAACCTTTTCCCCACTTAAGCATAAAGTACTAAAACCTTTGTGTCTTCCCACACTGAGAGAAGTAAAAACCTTTTTTATAATATTCAGTGCAAGATTCTCTTAAACTTTCCTGTGGTTGGAGGTACATTTTTTTCCTCCCTCTACTAGGATCCTTTCAAGATATATAATTTATTAGAGGTTTCCTCTTCCTTCCTGTACTTTTCTGCTCTGGATGCTCTATTTATAGTCTTTGTAATGTCAAAATTAATTCTGAGGAAAAACAGAGAGAGTCATATACATAGGCAACATAAATGGGCCCCGTTCCACTGCCCAGTCCGGCATCTTTGCATCACATTTGTCCTTTAAACAGAGGAAACATTTCTCTTAATTTATTTACTTTTGTCTAATTTATTTACTAATTTTTCTACATGTAATCTACATTTAATCATTTTACCTATATCTAATTTATCTCCATACAGTAGTCCTTTTCTCCCCATGTGAGGCATAGACCCGGTCTCCTGTCGCATCCCTTGTTGGGCTGGCACATGTGTTGTGTCCCCGTGTACAGGCAAGTGCCATGTCCTGGTTAAAACCCATCAATGGCCCTCAGAGATGAAACAAAAGGTTATATATGTGAACCATACGAGGTGCCGGGCACCCGGCCCCCCAGTGCGCTGGAGGCTGGGCAGAGAGTGGGGAGAAACAACCTCTTCATTACATGACCACCATCTTTCCACCACCTCCTCCGCCACAGCGCCTGGTTGAAGCCAGTGAGATTTTGTGTAACTGTGAGGCTCCTTGGGGATGGGGCAAGGGAGGAAAAAGTGCCACCTGGTCATGCCACAGCACCTCCATCCCCTGCTCCCTGATTGCACTAAAGTGTGTCTGCATCCAGACTTTCCTTTTTCGTCAGAAAAAGACCCATATTGTCCTGGAGGAGGACAAAATGCCTCTGTTCCTCGCAGAGCAGTTATTCCCAGGAGCAATCCCACTGGAATCAATAGCACTCCTCCAACGAGTCCTCGTGCCACAGCGCAAGGGGTTCAAAACTTGACCCCACTGCAGTGGATATGCCTGCAGTCCATTACAAGGCCCCTTCTTCTTGTGATGAGCTGCTGAAATGTGCATAAATGAGAGCCCTGGCCTTTCCAGGCACCCAGTAGCCCCGCGCCACATGGGCATGGGCGAGCAAGGAGGTGTACGGGGAGGTGCATGGGAAGGGCAAAAGATAGCAGTGGTGGCAATGGCAAATTGCGAGCAGAAAGGCCTTGGGGGTCTAGTGGCGTGTTACATGTGGTTTAGGAAGTTTTTTGCGGCTCTGTACCGAAAGGCTACAGAGCATTGCAGCTATATTTGTTCTTTGCAAGGGCTCTTTTTTTTCCTGGGGTTTTTCTGCATGAAACAAGGAAATGTTGCATCTGCAAAATTGCAAGGTCAGCTCATGCCAGTAGCTATTGCTGGAGAAGCAGCCCTGTGACACCATTAACCAGGCCAGTACCACAGCTAATTAGTAGCATGAAGATGTTTCTTAGATCATGACTTAGAGAGCAGAGAAAGTAAGAAAAAGAGATTTCTGGGTAGGAGACTTCAAGCTGGGACATTTCTTAAAGCAATTAATATGGGGCAGGAAAAAAACAGAAAGTTCAGGAACATATGAATGTCAGCCATTTCTTCCTCCAAATACAAGTGCTTGAGATGATATCTTCGAAAACTAGCAGCAGTGCTGTGTGCCCGTGTCCTTTCCCACTGTGTGCTATCCCAGGGACATGACAGGGGAAGGTGCCACAGTGGTGAAATCGGGTGTGTGGAAAGGGGGGGTTCTCCAATGCACACATGTTCACTGAGTGTGCATGAGTAGCGTGCAGAAATGTCTCTTTGAGCTGATATTCATGCCCTGTAATTCTAATATGACAATTATTTTATAGGCCTTTAATATATTTTTAACTAATCTTGAAGTTCAGAGCTGACAGTTGATTAGCCATATAGCCTAATTATTTAAAAGCTTAAGCCTTTTCTAACATAACAAAAAAGAGGGGAGTTTAGGTATTTCGCCTTTAATGCCCCATGATAATTTTTCCCACTCCTTCAAAAATGGCTGCAAAACAAATAAATAAAGTGAAAGGTTCAGCACCAGAAACTGTTTCTCTTTGCTGCTCCTCAGACATCATTACCAAGGTTTAATCCTTACTTGCAGTTCTGTAAGACGAGCAAACCGCAGACAGCGATAGCACGGGGCTTGGGGCTGTGCGTTAGCACGGGACTGGTCTGTCTGGTCTAGGTGGGCACTCTCATTGCCTGCACAGCCTCACGGGTGGGAGCAGCTGGCACTGCCAGAGGTGATTCAAGCCAGGCAAGACGTGGGTTGCGCTCTGGAGGTGTCGATCTCCAGACACCTGGAGAAGTTAGCCTGGAAGACTATTTACTTAATTCAGTCACCCTGTAAGTCAGCAGCGGCAAAGCCAATCCTCCAGCCCCTCGTCCCCAGCGGATGGCATGCGTCTCCTTCCAGAGTCCAGCAGGAACGGGATGTGTCTCTGAAGATGACGATCCTGGCACGTGGCACGCTGCCTGCCACATCTGTCACCTGCCGCCTCGGAAATAACCAGGACTTGACTTTGCTGCTAGTGGGTTGCCTATTGCTCATGGTCATTTCAATTTGTGTCAGTTGCCTCCAAATTTATTCTCACCCCCCTATAGCCCTATAATATTTGGTCTGCCATTATGCTCACCAAAACGTACACACTCTGCTTAACCAAACAAACTTGAGATTTTGGAGGTTTTCTTTGTTTTGTTTCTGGTTTTGTCAAAGAGATATAGCACAGTATTCGCTAGAGATTTAACACCTTCAGTGCAGGCACTGTTAAGTCCATAAGCAAAAGTAGAAACAACTAGGAAGCTTCCTGGCCCTTGTAAAGTTTCAATAAAAATAAGAAGATGGTTCTAAATAGTTGTCAAATACCTTGCTTAAATCTGTTCTTTGTCGATGGACAGAGTTTTAGTTGAAGTCATAGAAAGTTGTCAGCTGACTCCGTGTTTAATTTTAACATGGTTTTATGACATTTTCTATTTATGTTTCGATCTCTTCAGTAAGAGAAAGAATTTAATAGAGAAGAAAAAAAGTATATATTCTGCTTATAAATGTAGGCGCAACAGACATGCAACAGATATACAACAGATGTAACCATGTACAAACAACCGTGTCATAAAGATTTGGCCTCTTCCACCTGCAAAACCTCACCGGAAAAATAAAGAAAACCTAATTTTGCTATAACAAGTGTTAATTATTCTTTAAAGGAGTAATAGTAAAAATAAGAAGTGGAAGAATCACATGCAAATGTAATGGCTAAAGAGCAGTCATCATATTGGAAAAGAATTAGCTATTCATAAATGGTCAAGTTACTCTGTATAATAGAGTAGAATATAAGCCATTTCAGGCAAGTTCCCCTGCTCCTGGCAAGACATATTTTAAAAAGATCTGATATCCTAATTATAACCTCTTCCCCCTGGGTAACAATGCTAGGTGTTACTCAGGTTAATATCCCCCTTTACATTTATTTTCTTTCTCTTTATAATGTGAAAAAATAAAATTGAAATGTATTCACACTCACACTTGTAAGAGCTTTGGAAGTTATGCGGCAAGATTTTTGGAGACCTTTTCTTCTGTCAGGTTTCACTAACAAACACACACATTTGCCAATTCCCTTCTAGTCGTTCCTTTCAGGAGATCAGCTGCATTAATTTAACTTCTCTACTGTGATTTGTAGTTAACAGAGACTAAACCTGGGATAAAAGGAGGTTGGTAACTGCTTCTGCCTTTTGCCATCATTTGCTTGGTCTGAAGATAATGGTGGCAACGCTGACAATGTTAAAAAAAAAAAAAAAAAAAAAAAAAAAGACGAGGACTTCCGGTTTTCCCCCCAAAAAACAAAAAGCAATTACCCAAAAACAGAGAGCAAGGGAGAGGCTGTTGAAAGAAAGCTAAGAATCGATGTCTCCTGAGAAAAGATGTCAGCTTTGAGAAAGCATCTTTCTGACCTAAATCTTTCCTGTTGGCCTCCTATTCCAGGTGCTCAGCCTACCCATGCGGCCAACCCACCACTGCGCTGCCACCACTACATGAGGTCCCACGGTGACTTTCAGCTCTCCAGGCTCCCGCAGCACCCGCACCTTTCCACCCACCAAAGGGCAAGGCCCATTCAGCTGGTGGTTTCGCTGGTGCCGGCAGCCACGCTCCATGGCAGGCAGAGGGCTATGAGACCTGCAGACCCTTCGCACCCCCGGCACGTGCGGGGATTTAAACGTGCACGCCCAGAGGTGGGATCTGTGCGCGTGTGTGTGTGCACCTGTGCACGTGTCCAAGCCTCTATATCCGTCACTTTGCCTGCTGCTGCCTCGTGCCCCGCCTGGCTCTGGGGAGCCCTGTCCCCATGGGAGAGGCACCTCTCAAAAATACTGTTGTGTGCCTCACAACATAAATAATAAAGAAGCGCCTCAGTCTTGTCTCCACAAAAATTCTCTTTTTCATTTTTTTTTTTAAGTCTAGGCTTTCTAAACCACTGGGAAGCAAAGGGCATTATTCAGCTCCTGCACGGGAAAGAAAAACACGTGGCTAAAGTACAGCGTACTTAGTACTTTGGCTGAAAAACAAAACACCTCAGCACACATGTAAGTGCCATTAAAACCCATATAAATTTGCAGATGATTTCAAAAGTGTCAAAGTCACTCAGGAGTGGCTGTGCTGGAAATGACAGGGGCCTGCTGGGACATTCCTCAGCCAGTCCTTAGGGCCTGGGGGGCTCGCCACTCTCTCTGCTCACACGTCAGGTTGCGGAGGGAGGGATATGCTACATCCCAACAAGTCACAGAACTGTGTCAAAGACAGCCTGAACTGTCCCATACACCCAGAAGACCCTTCATGTTTGCCTCTCTGCTGCCTGCAGCTCCAGAAGCAGCTAAAAAAAGGCATGTAATACACCCCATGACTGCATGGAGATGGGTGCTAGTATGATCGTTTAACACACAGGAAGTAAAATGCATCACAAAAAGAAAAAGATGATAGCTAAACAAAACAAAACTGAATCTTTTTGTAAATACATCAGGGCATCTCAGATATATCGCTGTGATCTATAAATTATAAGCCATTGCCTAACACAGCTTGTACCACTTGGTGGCAACACTTCCATGTTTGATTTATTGAACCTTTCTCTTAATCTTTCTTCTGATACTTGAAAGGACAAGTGTAGGCACTGATATGTGCAATTAATTACTGACAGAGAATAAAAACAAAAGTTTTGAATGGCTTTCCTACTACCTTCTGTCCAGGAGTCATACTAAATAGTTTACAAAAGCATGATGCTTTAGGTCCTGAGACATTTCTAAAAGGAAGCTTTCACATGCCACAGAGACATCACTGAGCAGCCTTGTGCAGCAATCTCATCTTAAATACTGGCAGAAAACAATTTCTTCCAATGTGCAACCAGACACATGAAATACAGTGTTGACCAGCTGCTTGCAAAGCATCAGGTGCTCTGGAAAGTCAGGGTAGATGGCTACAATTACTCAAGGCTCCCCATTGCAAGTGTGTTTTAAGGCTGAAGGTGCACATCCGAATGGCATTCAAGCTATAGTCTTGCATGGTGCCCAAACAACAGCCATGCCATGGCTCTTTCTCACAGTTTAAGTTTGATCTGCAAGACTCATTCTTCAAGCAAAGGTCATTCAGTGTCCCCACCTGCTCAACCCTGGGCCCCCTACTAAACCTGACAAGTAATGTCAATAATCTCCCAAATTGCAGGATGTGCAAACCCATTGGCATTGGGCCCATACATGCAGTTTGTGGTGTCCTGTTCTGCCACATGTCCCTGCAGTAACATGTCACCCCAAGGCTATCAAGGGGCAGGCAGGATAGCTCTGGGAAAAGCAGCCCGGTCACACCGCAGCCCAGGGTTGGTACTGAAAATGGTGACGCTCCTGGGTCTCTGTTCACTGCCACTGGTAGATTCTGGGTATCAAAGCAGTCCACAGACAGGTCCACAGGTGAGATTCATGCGCTGCAATAACTTGTGGGAGTGCTTTCCGGTCCAGACCACCGTAGCCTCAGGCAGAACAGGGACAATGCAAAAGGCACCTGCATTTATCTATTCCTCACCTCTCAGGACACAGAGCACAAGTTTAATAGCACAAAGTCCTTGAGGTCAGCAGCTGACACAGCAAATGGAGACATTGTTTGAGTCTTAACGCTGGAGGGGAGAAGTCTCCTAGATATTCCTTTGCCCTTTGTGCCTACTACACGGGGTGATGCTGGTCAGACCGCTGGCATGGGTGCTCTATTCAGAGGGGATGGCAGCGGCGTCCCTCTCCTCCAAAGTGCTGAGCCAGCTTGGAGAGGATGTGCCATCTGCAGAGGCTGCAGAAGGCCCACCTCCTCCAAAATGGCCTCATCTACATCTTCTGTGCTGACAAGGGGAATGAAAGGAAGCTGAGACTCCAACAATTTTCATGTGCTCCCTCAGCACATTCGCAGAGGCTAAGCAAAGGAAATACACTAACAATAAGGGGGGAAATGTTTGGCTTATGATATTAACATATTTATAGCAGCAAGAATACTATAGGTCCCAACCTTATATAAAATTCTGACAGACTGCCAGTTTTAAAAGTGAAAGAAAAGTTTGCAAGAACTACCCATGGTATTTAATATTAATAATAAAAGTATCTAGGCTCAAGTACTGGCATTCAAAATGCTTGAATTTATAATCACATTAGTTAAATCAAGTTCTTTCAAATGTGTTGAAAGACTTAATGACTCAACTGAGAATTTACTTACAACCTACTCGGAAATCAACACAGCTTTGCAAAAGGGAGAAAATGTTCGATGGAGGTAGTAAATGCTGACTTTCAGATGGACATACGCACATTCTCTTTAATCAGGACATGAACTGGGAGAAGGAGCAGACATTCCTGCCTTCAAAACCGCATATGCTCCCAAAGGCTAACTTCTGATACCCCACTGTATATTTTGTCATCATTCCTTTTTTTTTCCCCCACTATTATATCCATTTGTCATGAATGATTGAAGATGACCTATAGCTTAATATTTCTCAGAAAACAGAGAGCCCAACCAGCTGCACAGCTGCTCTGGGTAGGGTGGGGAAAGCAGGATGTGCTCCCTGCTCTAAATCTGTTCTCAGCTCTACCTTGAGGCTAAATCCAAAGGGGCGTCAGGCTCAGAATTGCAATTCCTGAATTTGAGACAGAAAAAAGAGGAGAATCCACAGCCTTAGGCTGTAGATCAAAAAGTTTGGGCATCAAACAATAGGATAAGTGTAACGTGCATGAACTATCCAACAGGGAGCAGGTACAGAAGGAGCTACTGATACCACATTGCTGTGGGAAACGCGGGTTCAGCTCTTTGCTGCACAGGAAGATGAGGTGTTGCTCAGCACAGAGCAGTGCCAGGCTGCATGTGCTCACCATGCAGCATGGGTACCTGCAAGTGTATCAGGCCAGAAAGAAGAGGGCAGGGGAGGACAAGCACTCACGGCAGTGTCGGGCTGAATTTCATTCCTAGGGAAGGGCAGCCCTGGCCTAGCCCCACAACAATGAGTGTTAGTGGTCCCTATAACCATTCACTGGAATAGGACAACCCCAAACCTCTTCCCTTCCATGGAGTACCTCGACCACTTCAGCTCCAAAATCACGCTAACATTACCATGACACAGGACATGTCATCTAGTCTGGTCAGTCCCTACTCACTGCTCCAAGAAAAAAAAGTCACTTCTACCTACATTGCTCTTGGCAGACATTTCTCCAACCACATCTCTGGTAACGGCATCTCCACAGCTTCTTCAGGCACTCCAGTAGTTCAGCGTCCCAGCCATAAGAAAGCTCTTCTTTAGAGCTAACTGGCAACTTCCTTGATGCAATTTTATCCCAGTATTTGTGTGTTATCTGTCACAGATATAGAGAACAAACTATTTCCTTATTGTTTGCAGTAACCTTTCCTACATTTTAAGACTTACTTTGCTTTTACTTCCTCCTTCACTCCTGTCCCTGCTCTCCTTATCCCTGGAAGAAACTATCCCAGGTCTTTTAGCTTGTCCTCACAGGTCATGTTTTCTAGATCTCTGATCATACTCATTTTTTCCAGTGGACTGAAAGGAGAACATTTTTCTCCACATCTTTCTTGATGACAGCTGAGCCACAATATGCCAGCTCAGATAAATTTCCTCTTCAATCCATGAAAAAGTATTTATTCCCTCAGAAATGGAACAGCTTCAACGGGTTAACCAGAAAGGTCAGGTCACACTCCCTGACCACAAGGACATGCTGTGTAGCCTAATGCTCAGGATCTTCTCCTGGTGGGGAAATGAAGACAGTTTGAATCTCCTTGGGTAAGCCTGATATCAGACCTTCAGCACCCTGCCTCTGTGCACGGACAGCTGGCCACCAGAGAAGGGCAGGGGGGCAGCTTTTCTCCCTCCTGCTATGGTCCACACGGGACCCAGGCCCAGAAGATTCGCGTCTGCTCAGCACTGTCAAGACTGAGGCAGCTCTTGACCAACTAGAAGGACATCTGCTGGTGCTCTGGGAACTTGGCTATAATAAATGTAGGTGAGTGTGGTGGTAGGCAGGAGGTTGGAAAGCACCAAATGTAGGTCTCTGGCATGCAGTGTAGCACTTGGGCACCCAGGGCCACATTTATGCCAATTAGTTATTGCAGTTTAATAAGCTGAACTGCTCAAGTGATGGTGCCTCGGAGTCCTCCATCTCCCCAGCCCTGGGAGGGTTTCAAACCCCAAGAACTGCATTCATATGATTGCACCACAGATCACAGCACTGGCTTGGCCGTAGCCCTGTCATGTCCATGCATTGGGACTGCAGCACAGGGAGCTAAAAATAATCAGCCTTTCCCAAATCAAGGAAAGATATTGCAGGTGAAGACCAACAGATTGGGAGCTAAGTAGAAGAGGAAATAAAATATTTGCAGAAAGAGAAATCAAAACAACTTTCTGTATTGACACTTGTTTTTAAACTAAAGACATAATTATCCTGTTGCAAGCCTTGGCTACAGAGAAAAACATCTTGTTGGGAACTAATTAAAGAATTAGCCAGTGTTTAGCTTCTCATAGATAAAGGAGCATAAGCCTTGAAACAGAAGTGTTTGCAGTGAGCTTTTGAAAACTCTCTGAAGACAGCCAAGCTTAAGTCTGTTAAGCCTCTTCCTTCACCTATTAAATGTCTGTTCAGATGCCTTTTTTTTTTTTTCTTCCTTTCTTTTTTTCTTCTTATAAGAGAAGCCCCTGGTTCCTCTTAACAACCGGCATTTTCTCCCTTGATTGGAGCATGGGATGATGTGCTACCATACATTACAGTGATGAACACAGGGCATCCACTGAACCACTATAAAGGTGGACAAGTGCAAGGCTGGCACAAAGTACAGTGTCTAGTAAATAAAAGCAACCTGCTGTCACTGCGTGCCAGAACATCACTCTGAGGTTATGTCCTGACCAGACCTTTCCCAGGGACAGCCACCTTGCCTGGCCCACCTGGATAGGCACAGTGTCCCTGACACAACCAACCTCTGGGTGCTGTAGGAGATGCCCAGTTCCTTTTAAGAAGCTGACCAACTCCTTGGTCCTGTGTGGGGCAACTTTCGTCCAAGTTTCCCTGTTTATGACCTCTTTTTCCCTGCTGGGATATCTTTTATGAGTGAAATTTAAAACTTTCCTTATGTGGGTGAAGAAGGTGAATGTTTTGCAGCCCAGTTCCACCTACTGGTGCTTTTCTGACTAGCCTGCTGGGCAATTGGTGATCTTGGCTGTATCCCCTATGCTCCACTGTATGTGCCAGAGAATGGTGGTACTTTTAAAATACGTAGATCCACAAGGCGATCCTGAAATCCCACTGCCAGTTGCCCCCTAACCTAACACCATGAGAACCCTTATTTTCTCAGTACTTAACTTCAGGCATTTATTTGATCTGCACTTCTCCCAGTGCCTCCACTGCCTATGTCTCGGCAGGGCCCCGCAGCTGACATCTGATTGAGCCCCTGAGCTCATTTGGGCTGCACTGCCTAAGTGGTGCTCCCTTTGAGGGAGACAGACCACCCGCCTGCAACCCGCAGGCACCCTCAGTGCAGTCCCAGCTATGCACGCAAGGGTCCTACCAAATGCAGCAGCAGCCACTGCACTGGGTTTGAAACAGCATGACATTGCCACTTTATCCCCTTTGTATACTGCATATAATCACTTTGTATAATAACTTCCTGCTCTCTGTATGGACTAATCACCAAGACAGAGTGCTTAAATGCAACATGGGAGCTCTAATTCTCTCCTTGCTTTAAGGATCCAGTTTCTCTCCCTGCCAGAAAAATGCCATTAATCTTCTTTTCTTACTTTTCTGGAAGTGTTTTCAATTCAAGTTCAAGAAGAAAACCAAGCCTTGATTAGTTTCTCTTTTATTTCACATGAATATAACATATATTGAAACACGAAGATATTTCCAACATAAAATGTGAATTATTTTCTCTGTCTTCGGGGAAAAAAAATAAAGCACTTTCCTCGCTTTACTGGGGTATCAGCAGTCACCGAGGAGGAAGGCAGGTGTTTCCCACTGGTGATCAGGAGACTTTACGGTACTGCTACAGGGAAATACCAAGCCCTCTTGGGTGCTTTGCATGTGGTTAGAAATAGCAGTATTGGCAGGTTGATCAAGCCTGAGTTTTTGGCCAAATGTGAAGTGTCAGTCTCTTTTTTCTTATTTTTTCTTTTTCTTTTTTTTCTTTTTCTTTCTCCTTTCAGATTAAATATGAAGTGTTACGCAGTTTTCCTGGGTTTCGGAAGTTTTTACATTTAGTTTTTAGGTTTCCACACTAATGGTCCTTTCTTACCTCTGCCATTAGGTCTGGCCAACACCTTGGCCATAGGCTCAGAAGGCCCCTCCGGACCCCGAGGTCTCAGAGCAGCTGGGACACATGCTTGCGGTCATGCAGCACACTGCCGGAGGCTGCTGAAGCTCATCCCGGGCCATTCACCTCATCAGGGTAGCGCATGGGGACTCAGCCCCAACAGCTTAGCAGCCAGTGGTGAGCTAAACAAATCCAGAGATGGCAACACCGCGATACCACCGATTTTATTTCCCACTTTGCATGCTCCTGACTGACATGCAGTAACGCCACGTGGCAAAACAGCTGGCAGAGGACTGGCAGGAGAGCTGGGGACTGCAGCGGTTTGCTACAGTGCTGCAGATGAGCCTAAGCCTGCTCCCTCGTGAGAAAGGCGCTAGTAAGTTTTAGTTATATCATGAGCAGATGCTATACTTCCATGTTTTTCTAACTGCCTCTCCTTCAGTTTACTTAAGAAAAAAAAAAAAAAAAGACAACTTCAAAGACACACCTTTAAGGAACAGTAAATATTTTAACTATAGATCCCTTCCTATGTCAGTTCTGGCAAAGGGAATGAGTCCCTTCTGTACACTGGAAAACACAACATATCTTTTCTCCAGTAACAGTAGCTAGTGAAAGAGCCTGGGAGGTTAGCTGAGCAGTAACAAAGGCTTGATGGTAAAATTACTGCTGTCTAAATTATTCCACTTTCAAAAGATGCACTATATGGTTTCATTTTGCAGTCCTTTTAGGAAGAAGAACTGGTTTATATTACCGACATTAGTTGGTAGCAGAGAAGCGACTTTCACTTTTCTCAAATTAATTCCCCCTGGAAGTCAGGCTTCCCTCTGGCTGCACAGGGAAACAAACACGCAGACACACACACTCACACACACGCACCTGCCAAGACCGGCGGAACCTCGGATGCTTTTATCTTCCCACAGGCAGCGGCTGCCAAGTCTCTGCTACAGCACTGCGGAGACGTAGCTGGTTTCTTGTACTGCTATCGGAGCAAGTGAGAGGGAACGGTGACAGTAATGTGTCATCTTTCATCAACTTTAATAGTTCGACGTCCTCTGCCAGGGAAGGGATGACCCAGCCTGAAGAGTGGGACCGGCCAGCCTCTGCACAGCTCCCATGGTGGCGTGTGTGCTCGGCGCTGGGCACTCTCCTCGGGGACAAATGGGGCTTGGCTTCAGAAGCAGCTTTTCTCTGCCGTGAAAGCAGAGGTTGTCGCTATGGCTGACCCAGGCAGGGCAGCAGCCACGGCGGCGGTGGTGGAGCTGCAGGGACAGCCTCATTCTGCAGAAAGGAAGGAAAAATAAAACTGGGACAAAACCAGCCATTTGTTGTAGGAAGGTGGGACATGAGTTACAGACAGGGGTGGCCAGTGGGGACTGGGTGATCGTGTGGTTCACCCTATGAGGGGTGGCAAGTCTGTCTACACCAATGGATACCCCCAGGAGTCTTTGTCTCACCCAGTCTTCTGTAAAGCTCACCAGCACTGGCAACGCTATCACCACCCTACATAGCCGGGTCCAGGATGTGCCTGGGGTCCCAGTGAGCAAGGCACTTGGGCACTCTCCTGGGGGGCAGGAGATGCATGAATGACTGCCCTGTGCCAAGAGGGAACAGGATCCCGCTCTTCCCCAGCTCCAGCTGCAAGGGCTGCCATGGAAGGGGAAATGGCTTCTACCAGTTCCCATATACACCACCTTCATAAATTTTTCTTTTTTTTTTAAATTCTTTTTTCACTGCTTCCATGCACTGGAGAGATTTGAATCGTTAAGTACTCACAAGATGCAAGCATTACAGTACTGGGTGCTGCAGCATCCACAGGTCGCACCCTCAGGTCCCAGAGCAGTTCCCTCCCTAACACCCACACCTAAGAGACGGGCACTTCTGAATGCTACATCGGCCAGCAGCCTAAGCATGCAAACACCTCAGCCAGGCAACCGCTAACGCTGAAGGTGGGGCAAAATACACCCTTTTTGTACAATTCCAGTTCAGTCTGCAGTTCTTCAACAGGTGCTGCTCCGAAACTGAGATTCATTACTTCCCAGGGCAGGGTTTTTACTGCTGCGCTGCTGGCTCATCCCTCACACTGCTCCCATACCTACCTGCCTAATGCTCTGATCTGAAAGAGAAGCCTGGATGGAGATGGCTCTGCTCCCTCTGCCCAGCATCCTGACAGGAGCTGGGAATTCAACCCCCTCCACCAGGAACAAATGCAAAGCCTGCGGAGGGTCGTCATGGCTCCATGTTGTAACCCCTAAATGCATAAATGCTTGGGCTCCCACACTCAGCTTTCTGCATCAGATCACCCAGCTGTTTCCTGGGCTCTTCCACATCGGCTGGATGACATGCCTGGTCACAGCACGCACTGGCAGAGAGCAGCTCAGTGCCAGCAGCCACTGTTCCCAGGGTGCTGGCCAAACTTGTCCATCACACTCCAGAGCCCACACCAGTGCCCTGTGGTCAGTTCTTGTGCTACCCAGGCCTGCTCTCACCTATTGCTGTCATATGTCCTGTTAATAGGTAAGCATAACAAAACCAGCTTGCCACAGCAGCACCACCAACTCTACAGGGCAACAGGGACCTCTTCTGAGTAGTGCCATGCCTTCTGCTGCTTCTTTGCTAAATTGGATGATGATTTCTCAGTTGAGAAATCTTCTGTGCTGCATATAGCATTATGGTATTTGAAAGATCATGCAGCAGCAATGCTTCGTAGCTCATGGGGCATGAGGGACCAGGAAAATGCTCTAAGTCACAGTTCTGGAAGTTACTAAATAGTAACAGCTGTATCAGAGCAGCAAAGCTTGTAAGGGGAGATAGTATTTTTTATTAATCAGACTGACACAGCTGGGGGAAAAAAAGGACATTTCAGCCACAGAAACACTTCTGTTTAAATGCATTGGCTCTACTGTTTGGAGATCTCTTTCCCCCCAAGTGCTCTAGTTTAAAACTCCATTCTGATTTTGCTACTCTGAGGTGGTTTAGCAGGTATGAGCTGAGAACGTGTCAAAATTAAAGGAACTAAGAATGGCTGCATGTGGTCACAAGTGATCTTCAGAGCATTATTAGCTTGGACTACAGGGTCTTTCTTTCCATGCTTCTCACCAGCCACCCATACAGTGGACTTTCAGGAGCCAGCCAGATTAACAATTCCCCAAAAACCTTGGGACTAGGCAGCCACACTCTGACTCCCCTCCTGCTAAATCAGTCTCCAGGGTGTTGGCTAAGATCAGGGACCACAAACTGCCACCTCTCTCACCTCTAGCAGGAAGACTTACCACTGTGGATGTCCAGCAAAGGAGCAGACCTGCACCCTGGCACTGACTGGGCTTGCCAGAGAACTGCTGTTGACTGCAGTTGGTCTAGTATGGTTTATTTAGCATCTCCAGCATTGTTTATAATACACACACATGCAGATGAAATTATCCCCTCTTTCCACAAGACAGAGTTAAAAAAAAAAAAAAAAATTCTATCTAGGCTTTGTGAAAGAACATAGGAGTCTTACCAACTCTCTGAAGTGGAAGTACTCCACAGAGACAAAATTATGCGGGAAAGGGGAATCAATTTGTACTAACTTCTCTTCCACTGTCACACTACATTGTAATTTTCAGTGCAATCTCTGATATCAGATGCATTTTCAAGAGTCATGGGAATGGCCTCTTCTTGAGCTGTCCCTACAAACCCTTACTTTGTGAGGAGCATGATCACAAGAGAAACCCCTTTGCTTTCCTTAGGTCTTCTCCACACACTCTAAGCCCTCCTCATTGTAAAAGAAATGCTTAAGAGTGGCAAATTATCTAGAATTCTCTCCCCTCTTTAACCAAAAAAGGCAAATCCAAGCCCTTCACAATAGAAAGCATCTTTTACATGGGGGGGGATAATTCCCACTATTCACAATATTGCAAAAGAATCAGAAAAGTTCACAGCACTTTAACAGATGAGTGAAAATGTCCTGGCTTTCAGTCAACTTCAATGCTAGTGGGAGTGAGGAGAAGCCTCCCCCGCAGCTGCAGGAGAAAACTGTGGGACTCAGGCTGGAAAAGTAGCAGGGGGAGGATGTGAACACTGTTAAAAATAAAACTTATCAGATAACAATTGAATCGTGAGAATGTTATCTGGTTTAACAGGAGTGTGAAAACAAATAGGCATTTCAAGAAGAGGGTCACTAGCAAGGTAAATAACTTCAAAATAGCAGGAAGTGACAAAGGAAACGTGCCAAGCTGATGGCAACAGAGCTCTCCCTGACAGCGGAGGACAGCGGCAGCCGTGGATTTCGGTGTCACCTCTGTGCAGTGCTACCACCCTTCATCCTGCTGTGTGGCACTTCACCCACCCACCCCAACCCTGGCCATGGTAAGACACAAGATTGAAAAGATTTGCACAGGACAACATTTAACGTGACCCAGTGTTTATTGACTCCTGCCACTTTTTTTTTCAATAGTAACAGGAATACAAAATGTGATGTACGGTAAAATATTACTAGAGGTTTCTATATCAATCTGATGCAAAGTGCCAGCATTGTTGACCAGCATACAACCTGACAAGAGAAGATGTAGCCATAACTCACTCTCAGATAGCTGCTGGGAGTACATCACAGTCGAAGTAGAACTAGTTATTTGCCTGCAAATAGATACATTTTCTTCTAGATGCAAGTGGTGTTAGAGCCAGCTATTTTGCAACAACAACAACAAATACATATATTATATTCCAACATTTTAAAAAACTCAATAGGAAAGGACTAAAACTGTTTAAAAAGAGAGGGAAAAAAAGAGTGGATATTTTTAGACACTACTTTGCAAAGGCCATTCCTCATGGAACCAGAAGTAATCTTAAGAAAATAAGATTTATTAGAGGCTACTTTGCTCAAAAGGCCAGTGGTTACAGGTTTAAGAATAAAAATAGTCTCTTGATTTTCAGTACTGTCTCCTGGCCTTTTTCCTCCCTGCACAACAAAAACCACTTGTCGGAAATTGTGGCTTGGTGGCTCTGGCTATTTTTCCAACACAATTGCATTTGGAAAGGCAACCATATTTCTTAAAGAGCCATGAAAAAACTTGCATGACATGCACATGTGGCATGTAACATCTTCACAGATATGAATGATGAAGGCACATTACCTAAAGGTTGGGAAAAAAAAAACCCCAACCAACAAAACTTTTGGAGGACTAAAAATTAAATGCCTTGGAGAAAACACTTTTTTACAACTGGGTGACAAGTGCTGTTAGCTGTAGCTGTTTCAAATGGTTTGCCGTAAAGACAAAACACAAGGAAAGACTCTCTTGAAATGCCCTCCCTACTGCAGCAACCTGCTTCCCCCCCCAGTTCTTCAGCCAATTTCACCCACCGCCCCATTTAAACTACAGCATCTGCAAGGAGATCATCCCACCGATCTGAAAACAGGGTAAAGGTCTGGAACAGAGGACTGAGGAATTGGTTTCAAAATCCTGTCACCTCAACTTCTTTTTCGTTATTAACACATATAATTAAGTACAAAGACAATGCTCTCTGCCACAGGATAATTGCGCTCTCTATCTAGATCAGGAAGATATTGGCTAAAAATGAAAATATGTACTTTATTTACAATAAATGCATCTATACAGCTCTATGCTCCATCCACCACACATGTGCTGCTGACCACAGCTGAAGCCAGGCAGTAGCAATAGCGGTAACTGAAGTACCTTTGTTTTCCAACCTTTACACAAAGCCTTTCCCCTCCCATCCCATCGTCTTTCCACTGTTATAGGCTCCCATGAGATGTGTACTAACATCTCTTTACAGTGCATTTTTTTTAAGGTTACAGTTTCTAAAGGCAAAGCAAGACTTGCTCTGCTCTGTTTTAGCTGTCTTTGCCCCTTCTAAAATCAAGTTGGAGTTTCAAATTTACATGCCATTATCAACTTTGCATAGCAATAAAACAGGTTGGGTGCCCCCCCACCTTTTTAAATAATAATCCTGTGGGCCTCCCCTTTTTCGTCACCTCCTATCTTTCAAAGGGTTACCTCTCACTCTTAGGGAAAAGCCCTAACTCTTTCTCTTCCCACATGAACACTGCAGAATGAGAATTTCAAGTTTTTGTTAAGTTTCCTTCAAGTCTATGTATGTTGTGCTACTTAGAAGCAACTGCAGTGGAATAATGTTTTTCCCAACATTAAAGGACATTTAACAGATTATTTGTCTTTCTCTAGTCTTGAGTTATAAGAATATTTGTCACACAAGTTCCCTCATATTCCTCTCTTAAGGTGCACAGTGGTCAGGCTGAACAAAGTCCAGCCCATAAGACCATAGCTGGATCTCTGGGAGAAGCCAGAGAGAACAAGGAGTTTCTTAGCACTACTGTATTTACATTCAGAATTCAAGGACAGGCTGAAGGATGCTCAGCTTCCCCCCCCTTTCTTTAAGAGACAGAACTGCTTAAAAAAATACTCCATTTCTATTACCATTTTTTATGTCATGAAATTTATTTCTTTTCTGTCCTATGCAGCTGTTACCCTTCTGTCACTGACATTTAATATTTGCCATTGCACACTACCTTTTCATTCCCTAGCTCAAGTGCGACAGAGCTGGCCCGCAGACCCATCACTAGCATGACAGCCTGGCACAGCGTGGTGAACTGGAGCCAGCAGTTCAGACAGACCACCTTCACCACTGCGGGCAGGTGGCATGGGAAAATATGGGACACTGAAGAGGGCATCTATTTGGAACATTTAGTAGGGTCTGACATACACACTGACAACATGAGACAAAAATGAATGCAAGTGAGTGTATTAGGTTGAGAACAATTAGTGTGATTGATAAATACATCCACCACCAGCTCCCAACTTCATTAAGAGCTATTCTGAACTGCATAGTAAGTGCTGGTTGTAGAAGCTTAGGCAGATTGGAGATAGCTCACCACTTATTCATTGAGTCTAACAAGTTTAAAAAAACAATGGAGAAAAAAAAAATATGTGCTTTGCCATTTGACTCATGGCTTGGACACACCAGAAGTAGTTACCTGGCATAACAGATCAATTGAAACAGAATCACTGTTCATTGAGATTACTTACGCATGCAAAGTTAAACAAGTGTGTTAACTAAGGATAAGCAGCATAGGAATCAAGTCTAGGTTACCCATTATTTATCATACAATTGTCAGACTGCCAGACATACTTTTTCATTCCAGATTCATATCTGTGTCATACAAAACATAGTAGATGGAGAAGTCACGAAAATAACACTTAACTCTACATATCATTGTCCTTTAGTGCCAATGCATTCTGTGCCATCAGCCTTCCAAGTTTACCAAACTTTTGGGAAAAAACAGTTGCTTTACCAAACCGTGAAAATAGAAAATGTACAACCCATCCCACTCAGAACAGAAAGGAAATGGTTTTACAAAGTTGTGGACAGATGCATAACTACTTCCCCCTCAGTCCTGGGACAGAAAGGGCAGCACAACTGCACAGCTAGAACCTGACTCTTGAAAAGCAAACAAAATCCAGGAAATGTGATGACTGTGTAGACAAAAATCTGTTTGGAAAGTCATGCTATCAAAGAGCTGATCCAATGTTCTGCCAATGTTCTATGCAGCAAAGTGATGCGCAAAGCAGTACATTGACAGGCCTGTGTGGGACAGACCACAAGACGCTCTACAAAAATCCGGTTTAATTTCACATTTCCAGTATCTCTCCTTACCCATTAGCAGTCTGCCACAGCTCTTAAACTTGTGAAGCTCCTCCCCATTGAGCTAGATGATTCCCCCCCCCCCCCCAAAAAGGCAAATAAAAACTCAGGTTTTTACCACTAGTTCCAATGATCATTGTCTGGGTTACAAGAGTGTTCAAAAGCCAGGTGGCTGAGCCACTACTACTAGGCTTAGTGATACTCTTTTTTTTTTTTTTAACCCTGGTTACTTTTTCCAGCAAAAGACAAATAGAGAACAAGTGTTCCTTCTGCCAGATGCAGGCATGACAGGAGGCTGCCTTAAGTACCATCAATATAAGATGCACATGCTAGACACAACCAGTGCGTTCTTGTACATAACAAGAATTTGCCCTTGTTCGCTGGAAATGGCAGTCATCTTTGGGATCTTATTTCCTCACAGAAGAGTTCAGGAACAGTGAATTAGTCTTCATTAAGAGGTGCTTCTCTCTTCCTTGCATCTACATAGAATAGATGAAAAAAGGAGAGGCAGTTAAGCCAGAGGGTTCTAACAGCATTCATCTGAAAACTCAGAAACAGAATAAAGTTGGTTTGTTTTCAAAGGACGGCACTTTCCATTTCAGACTTATAATATGAATTCACTACATGGACTGAAATGCTGTATGCCACAGCATGTTAACGAGATAGTCTGACCAAGGTTTTGTATGTTTGCCCTGTTGAAACTGGAGACTACTCATGCAGTATTTAAGTAGCCCAATAAACCTTCAGACTCCAGATCTACGATACTCTTCTCCCCAACTCTTGGCCCTTTGCTCATGATCCCTCTTAAGGGCGAAGCCAGTATTTGCTTTGCATACCAGCGACAGAGATGACAACAGTCTGTTCTGAAACGCATTTGACTAATTACAACTTTGCTGGTTCCCGGCTGCATAGCACACATTTTAAAAAAGATGAATGCTGTCCACACTGTATTTCGAGGAACCGCCTGAGGCAGTCCCTGAAGACCAGATCTTAAACTGTTCCAAACACCAAAGCTTTGAGCATGGCCCTGGGTAGGGTGTTGGAGCACATCTGGACAAGTCAGTCCATTACTCATGTGCCAGTAGCATATGAGTACAGTAGCAGGCAGTGTGGCTGCCGTTAGGAAAGCTGGGGTCACCTCTTTCCAGGCTTCTGCAGAAGTGTCTCTGGGCTGACTTTAAGCTATCTGTGAGACCCAGTTGAATGTAGGTATCTCTTGAAGTGTACCATGATCACAGCTACTCTAGCAACTGCCTGCCAAAAGATGCACTTATATATATTTCTAAACTTAGTTTTTTCCCAACTCATAATCTATATATTCCAAGGTCATTATGAATATTCCCACTCAGAAATTACTTGTAAATTAAAGACAAATCCCTTTTGCATTATTGCGGGCCCCAACTGCCCTTCATTAATATAGAAGACAGGCCCTATTTGGCCAGAACATTTAGAGAAGACGGTTATGAAACTGCTTGTGTAAGTCTTGTGAGTTCATGCTAAACAAAGTTTGGAGGAGACAAAATATACTCCCCAAATAACAAAAGAATTGCTTAGAGACTCCCAGTGACTGGAGCAGCTACCTGGGGTGGGACAAAATCCCAGCAGCCATTTGGGAGAGAAATCAGAAACCGCCTCTCCCATGTTCCCCCATCACATTCATCAGGGATACTGAGGCCAGGTCTGAATCTTCTTCTGTCACAACTTCTCCACTTCACATAAAATAACTGACTAATGATTAAAGATGAAAAAGCTTTCTAAAAATGAGTGTCATACCCATCTAGCTGCAGAGTTATTCCCAGTCTGTCTCCAACTTAGGAAATATCAAAATGCATTAAATTCTTTTTGGTGAACACTTATAAAAGAATCATACCGGTTAAGTTCCTGAACTTTTTTTTGGCTTCTGCTCTTTCTTCGGCATCAAAATACCACACAGTCATGGCATATCTATAAAAGAAAAAAAAAGAAAATATTGTGTTTGTTTCAACCTTTGCTATTAAAATAGAGCCCTGGCGTTTTATGCTTACAGAGAAAGCAAAAACCAAAACTGGATTAGTAGATAAAAAATAGGATGCAAATGGCACATGTTTATAGACAAATATAGACAGCATTTTAAATGCGTATTTTATCAAGTAAGATAGAAATATAGGTGAGAATTTCTGCTTGGAGGCACAAAAGAGTGCACAGCCCCTGGTAACAGAGAGCAAAAGTAGCTTCCAGACCTTTGCATGTTTTTCTGTTCTGGGATGTCTGTAGACAGCTTGGGGGTTGCCCTGAGTCACATCAGCTTTTCGTAGCCTGTTGACAGATGGTAGCCCCAAGAATCCCTATAGTGTTATGAGAGCAAAAGTATAACCCAGCATTTCCCAGCTAAATAGCTATGCTTGGCTTGGAAGACTTCTCCTGTCAATGGTAAAATGGCTTTTTTTCCATCACACAAGGAATCTTATCATTCAAGCTTGGTTTTCCTCATTTGATGAGAGAATTCCAAGTGACTCGAAACCAGAAAACCCACTCAAAATCTAGCTATTTTTTGTGCACATGTGTATTAAACAAACACATGATGGCCATAACTTTAGATACAAATATTGGTAGAAGAGATGCTTTGTTTTTTCCTGGCCAAATATCAATACCAAATATGCTACTTACCTGGTTGCGTAAGAAGGCTGGACTTCATGTGGGTTCCTTCGATCTGACCAAAAAAAAAGTAATCGGTCAAAAATCGGCTCAACATCTGCTACATAGGACTTTCCTTCTGGGAATATCCGAAGAATTCCACCATGCAGCTGAAAGAAAAGGAAAGGTTGCTTTTTACGCATATAAACACCCACACATTCATGCAAACAATGACTTTATTGCTCCTGCCTCAGCACACAACAAATGGGGAATAAACATCTAATGATAACCAAGACAGCTATATGACAACACCGGAAAACTGTACGCTGAATCTCTTGGCCACCTTGATTTTCCCAAACAGTTTGTAATGTTTCAGCATAAACATCTGGCTAAAGTAAATGAACCAAGATAAAGACAACACTGGCTCTGTAACAAACACTGGGAAACTTCTGAGCTCCCAGTCACATCTCTAGAACCAGTGAATACCACAAGGCAGGTAAGGCTGCTCCACCTGACCAGCCTGAGATCAGACTCTCCTCCCAGCAATTGCTAGATACTGCTTATGGTATTTCAGAGCCCACATCTGATCACATAAGAGTTAACTTCTACATCCTGGGAAGAGTGAAGCCTGTTCTATTGTTGGATTTGTAATAACACTTCTCATAAATGCATTATATCTCCCAGACAGTCTTTTCCCTACTTATGACACAGCCTGGTTTCTCTACCACATCATTTCTCTCTTTCCATGTGCCACAAGTTTTGGAGAAAAAGTCTGGTGATCTGCATGTGCTGTAGAAACTTTGAAAGATGCAGATGAACTCTGCCTCCTCCCTGCTGCTGTTAGAGCGCTCTTTGGAGGCTTCTATGTTGCACCACAGAGTGCAGGGAAGATGCTGTCAGCCCAGCACTGACCTGACTTAGTACCTCCATGTGGAATGCAAACCTCAGTAAAACTATTAGGTGAGGTTTAAGGCAACATGGTTGCTTTCAAAGGCCAGCATGGTTATATTGCATCTCCTCCAGCATACATTTGCATAAAATTACTATTACACCCACATAATGCTCTCTACCAGTGTACTGGATTTCAGTTAGGTTGCTTAGTGTCCACTTGGGTGCTTCCTCACTATTAGAATAAGAGTGCAGTGCACAAAATAAATTGGATATTTGCATTTCCTCCCACATGTCCTCCTTCATTTTATTCCATTGAGATGTTTCATTATCGTACCCTCTGTAAAGGAATGCGTTTTTCTCCAACAGTGCATTTTTCAGTGGCATTGTCTCTAAATCTGAACTCACTTTTGGGGGTTCATAGTATTTACATGTGCTTAAAGAGCATCCACCTAAAGTGGCCAAGACAGGTTAGAGAGATTAAAAAAACATTGGACAATTTTCAATAGATAATCCATGTGAATGGTTTGTGCCACATTATGCAACAGAAGTGTAGAGACATCCTGCAATTTGACATACCCTTATCTTGTTTCTAACTTAAAGGTATGGTAAATTCAAGGCTGACTTTACTGCCTTATAGTATTACAGGCAGAAACAAGAGCACCACCCTGTCAAGAGACCCACTGGTGGAGTCAAAGATAGAGAGGACAAACCAAGCTATGTACTCATGCCTCTTACTAAGCCCCATCACTCATTAAGAAAACCACAAAGGCAACTGCCTGAAGATCTTCTGCGGGTTAGGCTGAAGGAACAGTATCAAGAACACTAAAGTCCCAAATTTGGGCTGTCATCTTATTCTGCTCCCAGAATGCACTTATTCTTTAGTGGATTATGTTTTTCTTTCTAGTGCTTCATTGCTCTTTCTTCTAAACAAAGTGCAAGAGCCAGCAGCCCAGTATTTAGAAGCTTTATTCTAGAGCAACAAAACAGTATGTGTGTGGGACGGGAGAGAGAATAAGGAAACAGTTCAGATTCTTATTTCCAAAGGGTTGCCATAAACACCAAGAAAATAAATGTAGAGATGAAGAACGGACCAGCTGTTCAAAAGTTCACCAGAGTTCACAGAAGCAACCGACAGCTCCAACGCTCTGTTTCTGAACTATTTTTTCCTTCATGTTCTGCCTCAACCCCATGGCTTACTCACCTTGGAGTCCCAGTTCTTATTCAGGTAATAAATACAGGTGATGCAGCGCCCGTCGCCATTTGGATTGTCCACATGACGAACATACCCGGTTCCATTTCCAGGATAGCAAGCAACCATAGCCTGAATGAAAGATAAAGATTGTAAAAAAAAAATTCTAAAAGATGCCCACCTTCAGTTTTTCTCTGCTAAGCATCCTCCCACTACCAGTTTGCCTCAGTACTTTTCAGATGATCAATCCAAAACCTACAGCAGACACTACCAGAAGGTATCTTTGCACAAGCTTCTTTCACTGCATGAGTCAGCCAGTGTGAAACTGCACACTGGAAATAAATACCCTTCATATTTCACAATATATACACTAAAGTAGGAGAAAAAAAAGGAATTAAACTAAAACACTGGTATGTATGGTACAAGCTTATTGTTCTGTATACAAGGTACATGACTTTGAGGCAGTTTCAGCTAAAGTTTGCTTGGGTTTCTAAAAGATGAGCAGTCATTGCAAAACTGATTTGCTAGTCATAACAAAAGTAGAAAGTAATCCCAGGATGCCATGCCTTACGACCACCATCCTCCTCCATTCATATCTTCCAGTCCCTGTCATACACACCCATATGGTCCAACACAAAGTGAGGGTCCCCAGCAGGTGTGGGTAAAAGTCCACAGAACAAAGTCTGCAAAAATCTGAACTCCTTTGTGCTGTGTTTGCACAGGGCAGTGCATGTTTGCTTTCATGGACTAAGCCACAGAACTAACCAAACAGCTTTCAGAAGCATACTTCTCTCTTTGATCATCTCTGGACTTGCTGATACAATCACTTAATTCACAGTTTGTTTAAATTTCACCTTGAGTGACGAGATAAGCCTAAGAGGAATTACTCCAAACCACATGGCAGTCAACAGGTCTTAAAAGGGTTTTTACAGCCAAAATGTATTCAACTTGAGTTCACACCATTAGAGGTCTAAGCAGGATGCAGGGAAGAACAGGTGAGACTGCTGGTAGGCTACCAGATCTTTGTCTCAGAGTCACTTCTTCACTATTGGGACTACTTGGGACACCTTCTGTGGAGTTTACTAAAGATGTGGCAATAGAAGTCTTGCTCCCGCTCTTCTGACATCTCCTTTCATTGCTTGCCAGTATTAGCAGCAAGAGTGATGGGAGATGATGCAATAAGTTTGGTTGGAAAACTGGACACAGTATCCAGATGTGGTTTCCCCAGGGCTGAGGAGAGGGCAATAATCACTCTCCTCAGTCTACTGGCTGTGCTCCTGTGAGTATTGCCCTGGATGCTGTTGGGCAGGGGCACGCTGCAGGCTCACGTTCAGCTCACTGCCCACCAAGACCACCCGTTCCCCTGGGGAGCAGAGCTGCTCCCCAGCCTGGCAGCCCCCAGCCTGCACTGCTGCAAGGGGCTCTTCCTTCTCAGGGGCAGGACTTTGCATTTGTCTTTGTTGAATTTTGTAATGTTCCCGTTGGCCTGTTCCTCCAGCCCATCTGGCTCCCTTTCAGTGGCAGCTCTGCCCTCAAGTACATCAACTGGTCCCCCTCAGTTTGGAGTCATGTCCACACTTGATGAGAGTGCACTCTGCCGTCTGCTTCGGGTTACTGATAATGGTGGTTAACAGTTCAGGTCCCATGAGAGATCCCTGTGGTGCTCCATTTGTTACCAGCCTCTGGGTATAGTACGACTAACTGATTAACCACCACCCTCCAAACCCAACCATCCAGCCATTTTACCCATTTGGTTTTTTACCCATCTACTTTTCCATTCATCCAGGCCGTAACATCCTAACTTTGGATACAAGAGTATTATACACGCCTGTCCCACAGAATGAGGATGTGATTGTGCACCACTTGCACGACCTGCCCCAAATAATCTGCCAAGCACAGTTGATAGCACTGAAGACTGACAGTATAGGCTTTAGTAAGAGCAATTAAAATTTTTATCTAGGAACCCCAGAGGTCTTGTTTTCTGCTTCCAAGCACATGCTAAAGCCATGATGTTCTCATGGGACACATGACCAGCTAGAGCATAGCACATGCTGCTTTAATCACAAAGGTTATTTCACTGTGCCAACAAACACTGGCACAGAAGTTACTGCCAGCCAGCACAGTGGATCCCTTCGACCCTCTGCTACCAAGAACAAAACCTATTCACAGGAGTTGCCCAGTTCGGACAGGTGTACACGCAGAGCTGCAAAAACACAGCTCTGCATTTCAAGTCATATATGAATTGACTTTCCTTCCTCCCCACAAGCACCAGCAGAGCAGTACCAGCAGGCAGCAGTACGTCACCAGAGCCCACTCCTCACCCTGACACCTCGGCCCGGCTGCTGGGGGGCTGGTGGCCTGCAGAGTCAGGAGATTATGCTGCACAAGAGTGAGTACCTTTAATTCCAAGCAGTAAGCCCTCTTCCATCACACCTGGCAGTTGGCTCGATGCCTTGCCGTAGGTCCTGTCTGCTCTGTTGTCATTCCGCTGTTACAAACGGCTCCGCAGCCGAACTTAACATTTCACTATCAGCCTGATAACAGCAGTAAGGACCAGCCTACAGCTTAGCGCCGGAAACGAGTTTGTTAGGGGCATAAGCCTGGTGGAAATCACAAGTCAGCTGTACCTGCAACGCAGAAATGGTCAGAGGGAGCTGCACCCTCACTGGCGAGGATAACCCCCCTCGTGCACCCCCCCTCCCAGCTGCTAGCACAGCAGCTCACGCGGGTGCACCTTCACCCATCCCATGCACACAGCAAGCTGGATTAGGTCGAACCATTAAAATAGTAACCCTTTGCTAAACCTGATCCTCGTATGCTGGGGAGCATGACCCTGGGAGCTGGGAGCGCAGGGGAGAGGGGGCAGCGATTCCAGCAGACGAGGACAGAGGAGGGCTGCGCCAGGAGAGCCGGGGGAGCAGGGTGCTCATCTACGCAGCGAGCACAGCTGCTGCCAAGAGGCTGCACGTCTGCACCGACAGCACGAGGCCTGGCTCAGCACAGCTCTGCTAATCATACCAGGGGGATGATGCACAGTGGGAATAAAACTTTGTTGACTGATAATACCTTGTTTTTAAGTCAATGTACAACACAAAATCTCTCTTCGGAGAGCAGACATTACTCCAAGATTACTGAGCTGCCTAAAAATCAATCCAATATTAGTACTATTTTTTAATGCCACAACCCAAAAGCTGTCGAAGAATAATAAACTGCAGGCCAGATCCTTAAAGATATTTAGGTGCTTTACTTACTACCGAAATCTGGGCAGAAGGCCAGAGTTTTCCCCGGCCTCCCCCACATAATGTGTTCTCTTAGCAAAACATGTGCTTTGACTCCAAGACATTGATGCATTATTTATTTATTTATTTACAGTGTGCACCTTTTGCAACCACAACGCACAGAGTCCCTGGGGATGAAGAAGTAGAACAATTCCCACAGAATCCAAATGGACTGGCCACACTCTAGCTTAATTTTAAGAAAAGAGAAAAAAGTTTTCTAGTAGCAGCAGCGAAGGGAGAAACGCAGAAGTGAAATATCCTTTTTCCTGGCATGGTGATTATTTGAATGAAACCTCAAACAATGAAGGGAAATCATTCTGGTCCTCCTAGAGCCTGTTGAAATGATATCAAGCTTTATCAGAGCACTGGCTGGAGCAGCTCCAGAGCAGATCAAGCTGGCCACAGCAGGGATTCCAGCTGTTAGCACTACTTTTGGATTCATTCAAAGCAAACAAGAAAGAGGAGATGAGATGCGTGACCCAGACTTAATTTGAGTAATTGGTGAACACTGGTATTTGCCAGTTTAGTGCACAGGCTAGCTACAAAAGCCAGAGGCTGGATCATAATAATCAAACCATTTACCAGGTGAGCACGTGAGGCATCAGTAAAAAATGTTTTCTATAATTTTGGCTATTGTGTCCAGAAGAGCACACTGTTTTTGGAAGCATCTCCCTTCATTAACCAACTCCAAAGCTAAACTAACTATACCAGGCAGTAATGAGCAGGAATGTACCTAACTTTTTTTTGGCAATAGAATCCATTACAATGGCTGTTAGTTGGCTTAACTTCCCAGCGTAAGCACTCAGAGCAAATTTCAGCAAGATACCCCCCGCCTTATTTTAAGTTAAAATAGATGAGTTTGTCTTAAACAACAGCTGAAGAGTTAAAAACTCTGATATACAGATGCATGCCTTTGCAGTTGCACACACACACGCCATAGTTTGAAGACCAATGCTCTGGTGGTCTAGTCAACAGTCATAAATTAAAGCCTACAAAACTTGGAAATGAAAAGGAAATCGTCAAAAATGCAGTTTCTGCACTGTCATTTTCAGACATGTTAGGTTTCCCGAGAGGGTGCAGATCAACCACCAGTTAAACAAGCAGGAATTACCAGCTTTACTAAGGAGCCAGGAATCATCAGTAAACTCTGCGTTGCACAGAAGCTTGCAAAAATAAGCTATTCATCATTCAGTTTAAGTATTACACTTAAGTCAGCCAGATAAATCTGCAAGTCAAACTGCAATACACCAGCAAAGTTTGGAGGCAGATAAAAAACGGTTCCATAGAGAGGATTTTTCCCTGTCCCCCAGTGCTTCTAGCAAGGAGAAAAACAAATTCTCTTAGCTGATAGCCAGGACCATGCTGCGAGGCATCATTCTGCTACATTTCATAAAATAAGCAGTGCTGGAGAGGACTGATACTTGGAACAAAATGCTTCAGATAATACCTCAGCTTGAAGACACTCGTAAGTAGAAATGAACACTGCTTAATAGGAAGGAGTGATGACAGCAGGTCAAAAGGAGATGCTCTCTGTGCCTGCTAGCACTAAGCCAGGGCCCCAGTGTACTAGTGCAGTCTGTATAGGTGGTATTGTAACCCTATACTGATCCCATATTTTTCTCTCGGAACTAGTATGACCTTTGCAACCACCAGAGAAAATTCTGACCTGTGTAACTCTAGCCTGCCAACACCAACCACTCTTGCAGATTACGGTAAAGACTCTACAATATGCTTTTCCATTTTCTGTACCAGATTTGTCCTGTATATTATTGAACAGCTGCTGCTTTTGATCCCTAGTGTAGCTCATCTCTGCATACAGCTTATACATCAAATAGTTAAATTCAGAAATTACTGGTAAGCCTGTTAGATGAAGGGTACTATATAGACACAGAGCAATACTGATCTACAATATCACTATGATGGTTGTCTAGAAAACCAAGGTATTAATAAGAATTAACGGTGCTATAGACACTGGAACTTTCAGAATAATTTTTCTTTGGCTGCACACTTCCAAGTTTCCCAAATTTCAGTCCAATATGTGGCTCTCAGTCCTGAACTCGAGCGCAAACAAAAAATCACTTGACCAGACTTTAGGAAGTGAGGACTACCAGGATTTGCCTGATTGACTTAGGTCTGAGTGCATACTGTACTCAGCTTGATTTTAGTTTGTACATGCACACAGTCTGTACAGCCAGAAAGGGAAAGGCACACAGCATGCTCTACATTAAGAGAACATGAGTAGTCTGACATTTCATGATCAAAGACAAGAGATTCTCACTTGAGGCTTGTCCGACACACAGGCACAACGGGGTGTTTCTTAAGTACTTTCTTGTTGCACCCAATTGCACCCAAGTGTTTTCTACCGTGTAGCTTATAATGGTTAAGTATAAAATATTCATGAACTTATTAAATATTTGTTTGTTTGAATTATGAAAGTTAAAACGCTCAACTGCTATACTGAAGCATGAACTAGGAAAATTGGTCTAATTTAATACTCTATAGAGATGGGAGGGAACAGGGGGAAGAAAATCATGTTAAAACACCAAAAAAATCAGAGACATCAGCTTTGTGCCTGTTGGAAAGGGAATCACCAATTCCAATTCCAAAGGGGGACAAAACCCTGCTGGCTTCAGCCATGCAAAACATGAAATGGGCTTCAGTGGCAGTATTGCATGAGAAACCAGTACCTCATTTCCTCACCCATAACTTGTTAATCAGTCTTCAGTCAAACAGCTGTTGGATTTACGAAGTTAAACCTAGCCACCTCCTCTTTGATCAGCTTCTTGCTCAGAGGTGGAAGCAAGAGAGGGGAAAAGATATGTGAGGAAGGAGCCTGTTTTTAGAAATTAAGAAACACTGGGGAAAGTGCTAGAATTTGGCAGGGCAAGACACTTGCACCTTTTCACTTCCAACTTTCATCTTGCTATGGAGGCCTGAACTGAAGCCATATAGAAGACATCAAAAAAGCAAAAAAGCCAACAGAAATAACAAGAAGAACGCTGGGGCATTTACCTTCTTTCATGAAACACAAAGCAGATCAAACTCCACAAACTCAGCTACAAGCACAGTTTGCTGAATGCTTCATTAGCTTGCAGAAGTAGTCCTACCCAACAAAGGTGCCTTGGATGCAGGTGACGAGTGTCTACTGAAGGGCCAAACAAGCCATGGCAAACCAGATATGAAAGACTGATAGGAGGACCCTGTACCAGTAGGTGACTCATCTCTGGAGCACTATATCTTGGACAGATTGACATGATCACAGCTACTTTTGCTCCTTGCTCTTCTATTCTATCAGCAACCCTGACAATTTTAGAGGAAAGGAGAAGACATTTCTATGGCCAGAGATGCAGCCACACAAGTGAAAATACATTCATTCTCAAAATTTCTCATCTCAGAAGCACAATGCAGTTTTCATGATGCCCAACAGCCCTTTTTTTTTTTTTTTTTTACATAATACTTTCCTGCTGGGCAAATACCTATAACTGTACAAAAATCCTGTTTCCATGCACAGCATTTTAGCCAGGTGGTCTGGTACTTGCTTCTCCCTGCATGTATGTGACCTTGGTCATCAGATTCAGATCTTCCAAGAACTGGAAACCTCATCTCTCCCTCTTTATTCTCTTTGGTCCTTCGTATGCAGCATTGTAGCTTGAGTATTATTTCCAGGTGCTTGGGGGCACATTTTGGAGAATTTTTTGAGGAACAGCCTGAGAGTGAGAATTGTGGGAAAGACTACTGCTCTCATCTGTAGGAAAAAGATCCAGATATACTGGTTTATCTTTGCTCACCAACAAAAGGCTATTATTACCTGATGTTATTCTAATTACCATAAGATGGAAAACTGTTCCTGCTTATTAAATTTCTTCTAGAACTAAGGGTAGAAACAAAGAACTACCCATGAAAGCTCCAGTCATGGATTATCTCCATGCCACACAGCTGTTGATGACTGGCATGTTATCTAGTGGTAGCTTAAGGAGCCCGTAATAAGCTTTCAAATCTTATGGAATCTGTCTGTAAGGAAGCTAGATCAGAGATTGATGCTGCTTTAAAAATGAGCTCCCTATTAAATGAATCTGTGATGGGGCTTAGGAAGCTTTTCTAATGATTGGCAACAAAATTTAGTTCTTCATGGCCTGAAGAGTCCTATTAACGTGAAGGACAGCTTCAGCTTGCAACTATTTTTTATTTCTTTTCTTAGTAGAACACCCACTTAGAGATAAATTTGGATGCCCTTCAAGTTCAAGCTGGCTGCCAGGGCAGTGCCGCTGTGAAGTGGGAAGGCATGGAACAGCTATGCCTCGTGTCAGCAGTGGCTGTCTGCAACTGCCAAGAGAATAGGGAGCATTTGCAAACCAAGCTTTGGAGACAGTGGTGAGCTTTGTTGAGCTGTCCCCATTGCTGGATACTCCCTGAGATCCTAAAGTGAAGAGGCAATTCAGGAAACTGTGAAAGGACCCGACCGCGGGAGAAGTTCTCCAGGCTTCTGAGGAGAGAAATCTGACTTGTGGTTTCCTGAGCAAAAGAGTCCCAGGCATTCATCTTCCTCTATATATGGTCTACATTGCTTGTTTTGTTTTTTTTTAAAGCCAAGTAAAATAACACCTCTTGCTTTCAGACCACCACCCAAATTCTGTGCTCAGCCTCTGGGCATGGCCAGGAGAAAACAGAATACTGAAATTTAAGGAAACAAATCTAAAATTGCCACAGGATCACAACTGTCCTTGCAGTGAGCATCTTTGTCTCTTCTAATAACTAAAAGGATTAACCTCCTTCCTTGTATGTTCAATTAATCCCCATATTTCTGCGCATATGTCAATTACCACTTTTCACCTGTTTCCCAGTGCTTCTCTCATCTTCTGCAATGGTAAAATCAGGTAAGATTTTTATTTTACATCCTCCTCTGACCTAAGGCTACATTTTAGGCTGCAACGTGACTCAGACGTTGTGCCTTGCATGCACGCAGAGACAGTACAGTTTCAGAAGAGATCAGCGTGCTGTGAAGAGCAGGCATACCGTCACGGCAGGACCTGAAATTTAAAAGGCTATTGCCAGTAAATTAGTTGAGTCGAGGATATTCAGATGAAGCCTCCAATTAGCAGCTGTAAACATGCGCAGTGCATCAATGTATCAATAAAGGCTGTTTCAGTTTAGAAAGACCTCCCGCCCCTGCGCTGCTGAGCCCTGGCTTCAGGCCAGTGAGATGATGGCTTAACGACAGGGCTACGTGCGGAGCGTGAGGCGATCGGCGATCAAACGCAAACTTTACTCCAGAGTACACTTCACAGAGACGCTGTGGAGGGACGAGGGGGAAACCCACGCTTGCAGCACGCAGACGCTCAAGGCGTTTCTCTGTTCTGGTTCTTACTGGTCTCCCTCCCCCTCCTGCTGCATATGCAGGCTTATTTCCCACACTTCAAAAAAAAAAATACTCTGTTTAATTAAATTTTAGGATTATTTTTGCCTGTTCTTGAAGCCCTCTTTCATCACCCAGAAAACTCTTCCAGTCCCCTCCTCTCCCGCAAGAGCCAAACCTGGACGAGCTGCACTAACGAGAAAGCATCCCAAGCAATCAATGCAGATAGGGAAAGCATCCCCTGTAATGAGTCCCGGGGGACACGGTGACAAGCGCCACCCCCGCAGGAAAGCAAATTCATAAGTAAGTGCAGGCTCATTAAGGAGATCTGTAAGGACCCTCCCTGTACGTTCAGGTTCTCAGCATGGTAACCAGCACAGACATCCTCTGTGGAATATCCTCGTTTGTGTGGTAGAAAGATAAGTTCATAGTTCCTTAAATATTCCAGCCTTTCATTCTTTGTCAGCACTTAAGACCTTTTCGGTTCTGCTACTAATCACCCAGAGGATTACACGGCTTTTTTTTTCCTGCAACATTTAAAGAACTCTACGTATTTTGATGCTCTTGTGGGTGCGTTAATAATAGTCAGGGAAGACAGGCACAACACAGGCAAGCTGTGTTTTGCTGGTGTCAGAGCTGCCCGAGCTGGCCAACATCCCTTTTTCACTTTTATTCATTTATTTTTAGCCTGTGGGCCCAGGACGAGCAAGCAATGCTGCCCACAAGACTTCTATCAGCTCACGTGTGGTACACAGCACCCCTAAGGCTTCCCGTGAGCATTTTGCTTCGGAGGGTCCCAGGAGCAGCCCGGGTGCCCACAGGCAGAGGAGGCGACCCGCCACCGCCTCGAAGCAGAGCTGCCAACCGGACGGGACGGGGAAGCCGCAGCTGCAGACATGGACCCCCGTGGGGCCACCGGCCGGGACACCTCTGGCAGCTGCAGCTCCGCACCTGGGAGATGTTTTTCTTTGACCCCTCTGGCTCAGTGAAAGTCTCTCTCCGCTGCCAGAGAGGAAGGCAGGGTTCAGACTAGCACCGTCACACTTGGCAGGTACCCCGAATATGCCTCAAGGGTCCTCCCAAAACTGTCAGAGCCGTCTGGGCTTCTGAGGCTGCTAAGACATTCCTGCGCTACATAAACAGAGAGATGAACGGTTCTCAAGTGTTTGTTATCACAGCAGTGGCACCAAATTAAGGCTAATTGATGATACCAGTTATCTCCTATGTTGACTTCAGAAGGAAGCCATCTCACTCACCCCCCCATCTGTCTTTTGCTCCCCCACCACCTTTTCAGAGGACCTTGCCTAGCTAACAGTATATTTATTCCTGCAGAGGATTTTGTGGAAATGAATATTTATGGATAAAACTCATTAAAATTACCTATAATAAATTACCATGAGAAATAATTTCTTCTATGCTGAAACAACATGTGTAGTCTTTACCTCTAAGGCTTTGCCTGCACATAAAGTCGTACTGCTCTGACTACACATGTACATTACAACAGCACAATCTCTCTAGTGTAGGTGCAATTAAAGGGGATGAATGCGTATACAGTGACACAGCATCTTTCCACAGAGGAAGGGAAACAAGCTATTCAGATTCAAGGCAATTTTGTAATAATATAACTATACACCTGTTCTAAGGTTAGGCAATAAAATGTATTGGTTGAAAAAAACCAAAATCCTTCTAAGGGTTGTAGTGCCTGCCCTCCCCACCACCTACACAGCTGGTACTTGCAGCAGTTAAGATTTGTGTAGACAGAAACTAGGCAACTCTGAACAAAGCAAGCATGCATGAACACAGACATGCACACACACACACAACGAATTGAGCTCCAGCCTTACATTTGCACATCCTAAAGCTATTCACAAAAGCTCTCAACTCATAGGCAAGGAAGCCTGGTCCTAAAGCCAGCTGCAGGACAACATCAGACTCTGGATTTGAATGCGGATTTGAACTGCTGAATTCCCACTTCTCTTTTCCCACTGGTCAAGCCTCTCCCACGGATTTATGCTGCCACCACCTGACAGAAGAGACCGACCCTACAGGCTGGCTGCGCTGCGGCCGCTGCCACGGGCTTCGACCCCGCCGGCTGGGACAGTGGCCCTGCACGGGAACACGGCCATGCCGGACGGGTTCCCTCCCCAGCCTCCCCGCCAGCCCTGCTGCCCTGCTTCGCTGCAGTCCCCTCTGGAGCCTTACCAAGCCATTCCCACTGCAACTCACTGAAGCAACAGCCCTTGGGAGGTTTCTCGAGACCCAGTTCAGGACTGGGCCTTAAAGTAATAATGTTCTTCGGCATTTAAGGTAGTTTTTGCAGGAAGCACAGCAACTGTTGAGCAGGGAGGTGGTGTCTCTGGTGTGGGTTCAGGATGTTTCCTGAGGATGCAGAAAGCCTGGAGTGGTCTTTCTGGCTCTGTTCCCTCCTTTTTCCTCTTCCTCTCCAAAACCTTTCTTCTCTGGCAGCCAGAGCAGCATGTACTCGGAGCCACCGCAGGGGCGGCTGGGGGTGAGCCAAGCTGGAGATTGGACGGGTGCTGCTGTCCCAGGATGCCAGCTGGTTGGGCAGCCAGGGGAAGCAGCCCTCATCCCCGTCTCTTCTCTTCCCTGGGATGGAGTTGAGATGGCGGCTGCACAGGCATGACAGGCTGCGGTAGGAGTGGGGGTAAGAACCCCCTTGGTGAGGGGCTGCAGCTGGCTTTGCTAGAGGTGTGGAGCACAAGTGCTTCTCTGCGGTGGGAAACACAGAGGGGGAAGGCAGGACAGATCTGCGGTGGCAAGTCAGGGCTATAGGGGTATATATGCATATTTAGGTGTGGGGGTGAAGTAGGTCACCATTGGCACAACCGGTGCCTTTCCTAACTGCAGCCAAGACACTGTACTAATACAGCTCATAATTAGCAGCAATACCTTCTACGGATGGCAAGCGGTAAAACAGGCTTTGAACCAAGTGCCAGCAAAAGACAAAAGTAAACCAAGAAAGAAAAAAAATTGTATTTGTTTCAATTGCAGACATCTTATCTAAGCGCATCAAACAAACAGAAAACAAGTCAACTACATTTTCATCCTTGCCAAGAAATTATCACTGTGAGTGTCAGACTGGCACTGAGCCTTCAGGCCACCAGTTAGACATCAAGTTATGCACTGAGAAATATAATGGTAAAATGCACAACTTTGACACTTCAGCCTTTGACCAACATCAGATGTTGAATTATAATAAATTTGTCAATGGGGACCGGCATTCGCAAATCCTCTCGTTGCTCCTCTGTGAAAAGGAAGTCTGCAAAACAGTTAACCAGGCAGTGACCCTTCCTGTTGGCCTGCTTCAGAGACACCACGCACATGGTCCACAGACAACGAAAGACAGAAGACAAGTTAATTTAGGGAAGCGGAAACATTGGTGAATACTGTAAAGAACAGAGTTATCTATACATCCTGGGGGACTCTATTCTGTTTGTACAAATCTAGTCATATGCCATGGTTTATATGCCTTAACAGCAGGACATGCTACAGCATTTACAGTGAAACTTCTCCTTTTTCTACTTCTCAAACCACTTCTACCAGATTCCCTATGGGAAATCAGAAGGGGAAGGTGCAGTTAGACATAGTCTTCAGCAGCAAGCACAACACCCTAAGACTGTTAGCAACCTAGGAACAGGCAAGTTGAGGAATAATTGACACTTCCCCCCTCCCTCTTTTTTTTTTTTTTTTTTTTTTTTTTTTAAATATCTGCTGTCCCAAATTCCCCTGGTTCTGCACGTTTTTTTCCTCACCCACATGGTCCAGTGAGAGGCTGTGTGCAAGAGATTTTTGTCACTCCCTGGAGCCTCAGGGCAGTCAGGAGCCTCCATGCCGGCATCCACTGCCTCAGAGCCTGCTGTCCAATGGTGCCTCGCACCCCAGGCTTTTCCCATTCAGGGTGGCATTCCCCAGCTTGCAGTGACTAGCACCTATCTCCCTGTATGCATTACTGGAATAACTGCTACTGTTAATGGTATAAGACAGGTTTGCCTCAAGACAGTCAATTGCAAGGGTCAGATTAACTGCTATCTATAACTTCCATCAAGTAAGGCTCCTTGCTCCCTCCCAAGACACCATGTAAAGGGTGGGCCATATTTCCAATCTAAGACAAAGTGTAGACAAAGACCAGGGACAGCACAAGAACCACTGCAACTTTTCCTAAAGTTTTCTAACCATATTCTAGCATAGTCTAAGCCAAGCACCAAAGGATGTGTTTCAGTCCAATTGATCTGAAAGAGCCTTTAAAAAAAAGTACTTAAGTGAATTGCTGAACTGGGGCCAAAACTTTAAAAACATTTGCCTTATCAATTTGTACAAAAAAAATTACAGTGCAAAAAAACATAAGCAATGATTAATTATTATGACTTACAGACAAGAAAAATGCAAACATATTTCTTGTTTGGATTTTCAGGTCCAAAAAGAAAGCACAGAAAAGAGTCTATTGTGACCAAAGGATTCGTATGATCTACATATACAGGAGACTCAAAATGGCTATCTTTTTGCTACAAAGTAGGATGCAATTCCCTGATGTTTGGCAAAAGACATGGCTACCCTGCCATTTCCAGTTGACAAAGCTTTGGACAAACAGTTTCCAGTCTGTGCAGATGGTGTGCTATGTTGTACTCCTGCAATTTATACTATTCATTTTAAATTGGGTGGCTGGTGGCATGAACATTTAGTAAGCCTCCATGGAATCCGTATGATCAGCAAAATCTCTTGCACTACTTTATTTGTGAAAAATCAGAGCCACAAGTAGCTTGTTTAATCAACTGCTTTCTATTAAGTGCTTTGCATGGTGGCACAAAGTTTCTTTGTCTACTAATCTTATCAAAACACAATGACAAGAGAAAAATGACTGTAGGGAAAAGCTCCTTTCTGTCACCGAGAGATAGTAGATGCATATGTGTGAGTGAGTGATGGAGGGGAAATGGGGCTTACAGCTCTCCAAATCACTCGCAGGAATGGTCAGGAGTGGTGTGTACTGACAGAATGACATGCCTGTGAATAGTTTAAACAGTCGGAGATAGATAGTCTACTTGGCATGAGCTTCCATCATCTGTTTTCTTCCTCCACCTCACTGCCTGAACAGCTAGAGACCTTCTTGGTTTTCTGACCAACTCCCTGTCATCTCTTTTCAAAGCAATAAAAGGTCTAAAACAAATTGCTATATAATGTTATGCATCAATCAAAATCTTTTGTCAAGCCCCCCCACCACGTTCTGTGCCAATGCATCAGTTATTTACCCTGGAGCTCACCACAGAGGCCATCAGCTGCCCTAGGCATAAGTACCAGAAGTAGTTCCCAAAACACCTGTACCTGAGAGCTCCTCTGCTAATCCAATAAAACCTTTTCACAGAAGCTTAGGGAGTCTTGTGTTGCTGGCAGCTTTCTAACAACGTTGTTTCAGCCTTCAGCTTTGTGACAGAAGGATTACAGTCATGATAAATCCAGCCCAGGGCTTCAAATTCCCTCGAGTTGGTATGCACACATCCTCCTCCATAAATCTAAAACCAGCAACACTTATTCACAGGCTTCCCTTCCTGACCTCCTCATTCTCACAAGCCATCCACTGCAAGATGGATGAGCGCTGTGTGACCTGCTGGTGCCAAAGGACCACTTGCCCCTGACCTATCACACAATGGGAAAAGGGAATCCAACTGAAACAGGAGCAGAGGAAAACTTTTTAAAAAGTTAATACCCCCCCAAAAAGTAAGGGGGAAAAAAAAAAAAAAGTACTTTGACTTTGTATGAGTCATCCTGAAACATTTGATAAAAGTATTGATCTCTTCCAAGTGTGTCAAGTCTGTTCTGCAAACGTCAAGATTTCACCCAATTAAAAATCCATTTGTGTCTGGGTCATTGTGGTTTTATCTTCTCCCTCTATAGCACCCCTTCCACATACTGAAAGGAATTGCTGAGGGAGTACAGATACTGTTGAACATCCCCACCACACCCCCCCCCCCCAAGGAAAAAAAAATTTAAAAAAAAAAATCTGTGTAACATAGGAGGAAGAAGAGAAGATGCTTCCAAGTACTAAATCAAGCAAATTGCTCAGGAAGCAACATGCAAGGTAAGGCTGTATTACATTGAGCCACCATCCAGATAAGTTTGGAAGTCAAAGGAAGAATAGTTTACTTTGAAATCAAATAAAGACACTGGGATTAACACAGACAGCTGGAATCCTTAATGCAAAGAAACAAGTTCACTTTTATCATGTACTTGCTGCTCTGCATCTGTGTTATGAGCATCAATGCATGTCCATTTAAACGTATACTGTTATTAGCAGTGAGCTGTAATGAACTGAATTATTCATTAATAATTACCTTGGGAAAAGGCTGTGTACAAATATTAATAGCAAGGACCAGCTCCTCTCCCTCCCAAAATGCAAGCTCAGTGGGAGGGGGCACTGAACTCTGAATCTTGCCATTTTCCCCAGCGGCTCTCCCAAGGATACTGGGCATTGCAATGCTGTATACACACACCCTCCCCCCCAGTCCAAAGGACAAACACTCCCCTTACCCAGAGGCATTAATGCCACCTGTATTAGTGTCCCTCCCCACACAGGTGTGGAAGGTTTACACTGACATTTAATGAGCAGTGAGCCCTCACACAAAAACAAACTGAGAGGCACATATTTACTTAGGGCTTGCAAGTAATAGGGATATAGGCAGGCACGCCAGCAGGGCTACCACTGCAAGCCACTGCCTTTAAGAGCTGACGCAGTGGTGCTGGGAAGGACTGGTACCAGACCAGTCATGGCAATGGATAAGAAGGTACTGAGGAAAATGCACTACCAGTATGGGACAGATTGTGGAAAACTTCACTCCTTTGCCATCATTGTGTAACTCCAGAGTCTAATAAGACTCATTAAGCACTGCTTGACTGCAAAACTACAGATGATAAACAAAGACAAGTAATCTGCCCTGATGCCATAAACACGTGCACAAACTCAGGATAAACAGACCACTCTGCTCTCTACATTGCCTGAGAGCTCAGACTTACGTCCCTTCTCTTACGGGATTAGCCACCTTCTGCCTCCCTCTGCGACTATGACTGTAAAGCACATGGACAGGCTCCTAACACAGTGTAAGAAAGGTTGCTGGGTGGTTACAGACTTCTCCTGCACAAGAGGATAAGGAAGACCAACAGCAGCCACCTGACTGCCAAAGGCTCTGGTGTAATGCACACCGAAGATGGCACCTTTTTTCCACTGCCTACCATGGAATAAGTCTACCAGTGCACTACAGTCAGGTTCTTAAGAGTCATGATACATAACAGGTACCAAATTCAAGCTGCTTGTAACTTCAACACCCAAGTATGAGCTCAAACACTATTCCATAGAGGTCACCCACACTTCTGAACCCACTTACAGATACGTGCATCGCTCTCTGTAAAATATTGACCCGTTTCTCCAATACCCTGTCCCTGCTGAGTGAAGAAGCAATCTGAAAGATTCTCTGAGTGCCTCTTTCAGAGAAGAAGTGTCTTGAAAGTTTCAAAAAGTCATTGAGAATAATTTGATGAAGAACAAAAACAAGAGCTAATATGCCCAGGTTTATACTCATTTAATGCTCTGATTGTCAAGTAAAAATTATACATTCCTGTGTATAATTAACCAGGCTAACTAATCTTGCTTGACAAACACAGATATAAACATCAGCTTTGACACCGAGCCAAAGCAACCACTCTAGGATCTGTGCCAATGCTGAATTCCTCAGTCTGATATCATAAAACGACTTGTCTGTTGTATTTACAGTTCCAGTGGCTCTGGACTCTGCCGGCAGCCGGCCAGAAGAACAGATTTGAACTCACCCATTATGCCAGAACATGTGCATTTGATTAGAAGAAAGAGAAATTATGCATATTTCTTCTGGATGGTGGTATTCATCAGACCTCCCATTGTAAACTAATTGCAAGGCATGCTGCTACACAAGTATCAAAAACCCTTTGTAACATAGAAAAAAACCAGTATATTTCTATAGGCAGTATTGCTCTTCAGCTCTATAGCCAGTTTTCTGCTATCCTGCTCCTTACATGCACACCTCAAATCAGAAAATGCAGCATTTCACTCCGTGTTTTAATTGCAAGAGACAGAATTTGAATGCTATAGAACAGAACTTTCTTCATACATAAGTGTAAAAATACCTCCTCATTACCTGAGTTATGAGGGACTTGGGAAGACCACTCAACCCAAGCCTCTGACATTTCATGCATGTCTTCAATCTTCAGAAACAGAAATCTTGGTAAAAACTTGCTAGAGAGACCATGTTTCAAAACCTAGCTAAGAACACCCCATCATGTGGTAGGCAGAAGGACCCACTCTGGTTTTCAGCAAACGCTTGTTAGCCATGAAGGGCCACCACAGAAGACCTGCTTCTCCTGCGACAGTCAGAGAGGGCCCACCAGGATGGGTTGAGCAGGGAGGTGTTGTGGCTACAAGCAGAGGAGGCAGAAAACATCCCATTAAAAAAGTGAAAGGCCCACACAGAGATTTTGAAGTAAGTTTTCAAGAGGGTTCACATCCCACAGGGACTTCTAAATTAACTAATCTCATGTTGAAAACACATTTTTTTTAACTTCAGGCCATATACTTGACACTGAACGGGAGCAGTTGGGTTCCGAGCTAAAAACATCAGTCATTGGCTTCCTTCAGCACAGGTCAGCTCTTGGGATTATGACTTCTTGCCTTATTTTCTAGCCAGTGGGGCTCACTGCTGTCCAGCAGGCACAAAATGAGCTCAGGGTCCCCAAAGACAGCCCTGACATGGATTTCAACCCATGATGGCACCCAAGAGGGTACTAGTGACTCATAGCAGGACACGCCACTGTCAGGACCGGCATGCAGAGTCCACACAGAGTGCACACACGCCGATTCAAAGTACCTTCCACCCCTTGCCTGTGAGGACCAACGCAGCTGGCTGGCAACATGTCAAGCGCTGACTTGGCCAAGGTGGCCCAGGGCAGCAGGCGCTGATGGCATCACTCTGGGACCCTGCCTGACCACAGGGAGAGCTGCCCTTCCCCAGCAGAGACAAAATGTGAAAGGGGGAATAGCCACAGCCTCCCAACAGCAGATGAGCTACCCTGCAATCCTGCCACAAACACGGCTTTTACGTTTCCACAGACCAGCCAGCAGACCCGGTTCCTGCCAGCCCTCCTCCCCTGCCTCCCTGCAGGAGGGACTTCCAGGGCTCAGGGCTCCCCAGGCTCTGCAGCATCTGAGGCTGCCAAAGGGATGGATATCCTAAACTCCACAGCACCTGGCACATCTGCAGCTTCCAAATTTAAAAAAAAAAAAATTTAAAAAAAATAAATTTCTCATGTCTTGAAGGAGAAATTTCTCAAATGGCTTCTGTTCTGGAATATTTTTCTGCCTTTTTTTTTAATGTTGTTGCTTTTAATTGTTTATTTATAATACAGGGATTTTTCTACAGGGCACCCCCTCAAGCCCCCGCAAATGCCAATTAACCCCAGGAAGGGACTTCGGGACCTGGGTAGTCAGAAGCTGCAGCCCATCACCTTTTCACCCACCATCCCCAGAGCACCACCTGACCCGAGGGCACTCCAGGTGACTGGCCTCACAGACCAAGCTGCAGCTTTGCTTCCTGGCCCCAACCATCCACCAGCTTTTCTCCAACAAGCATCAAAACTCCAGCAGAGTGGAGACAGGTCCTCAAAATCAGAGTGACCTCTACCCTCAGGCCAGAGTGTCCTTCTGTACAAGGATGAGAATATTCTCACTCTGAGAAGACTGAACCTGGGTCAACGATGCCCCAGTGATATCGTTAGCCATTTATCTGCTAGAAAAGGGGAACCACTGTATTATTTTACTAGAAAATGGCAACTCTAGTTGAGGAGAATGCAGAAGCCAACAAGCAGTGCACTGGGTCTGTCAACAGAAGAGTCCTTTGGAAGAATGTTACCTGGTTATTTTGATCATTTAACCATGTCAGCTAGTATTTTAAAATATGACTTACTCCAAAGATAGATTTGGATTACTGGTCTGCAAAGATGAAAGGTTACATTTCGTTATCAGCCCTCAAATGTCAACCAACAGCTCTTAAAAGTATCCAGCACCCTTGTAAAGTTTTACTTCTGTCCATTCTCTTTGATGCAATCTTAACTTTCTTGTAATGCTGTTGAAATTCATTTGGAAACAGCAAAATCCTGACTGACTCATTTCTCTCATGTAGGTACAAGGAAAGCCTCCTTTATTGGACAAAAGTTGTTCTTGTCTTCCTATGTTTGTGTAGCTACAAAAACAACATGAAGCACATCACACTAAGCAGACAGTGAGCTGATCAAAGTTCATTTACTAAGCAAACCTCTCCCACTTTTCCAACACTTAGGCTGAAGATTAAAGTCATACTATTGGTTTAAAAGCATAAACCTCTAAATTATGATGAGGCTGATACCACATAGATTCATTTCCATGACAAGAGGAGTTACCATGTAGCCAAAGGCTTACACTTTAAACAAATTGCTCTGGACCCTTAGCTCCATCTAATACCTATATCCCAAAACAATAAATTATAATAGCACATGTCCAGCTAAGAAGTTCTGATCCAGTTGCTCAGAAACATCCCACGTCCCTCCAAATGTTAAGCCATGCAAGTTTCTGGGCATCCATTTGTGTGTATAATCTAACGGTTAAAATAAAAATACACTGAATTTAAATTTAGGATTTTTGTGTAGGCATTCACAAGACTTCAGAAGATAAGCAAAATGGGCACGTTTAATGGTGGAAGGGAAAGGTCTATAGGTGATGTGGGAACCCGCATGCACTGTAGTAGTCAGTTGGTTAGTCACAGGAATAATCTTCCTGCTGAAGGCATCCCACATCTCACTTACAGATGGCAGCTGCTATTCCAGGGCCACATGTATCCATGGTACTTATTATTATAATAAGGGGATTGGTTACTATTAATTTCTGATGGAAATTCCTCCGCATTTAGTTTTACAAACAATACTGAGTCCCTTTCAGTCTTGGACTGTTGTGTAGCACTTCCATGTGCTGCTTCCAGTCTGACATCTTCCATAGTAAAGCGCAAGGGCCAAAAGTCTGTCTTTATAGCAAGTAGCTTGGTATCTACTTATAAAACAAGTTCCGTCCTGTCTGTTATGACTATTTGTACAAAAATGACTGCAAGAACACCACAACTCAGTTTTAAAATAATCTCTACAACCCAAGGTCACTCCCCAAAAGACCCTTCTCCCCAGTGAGTGCCAACAGCCTTCACACATCCAGTTGACTCTTTCTCCAAATACCTTGCAAAAATGCTGGACAACCTCCTTTCACTCCAGCCCAACTTTAAAGTAAGTCCCTGTTCCACCCCTCCCCTGCCAGGTAGCCAATGCAGTGCAGCAATGCACTTTCAGCAGTAATCAGGCAAACAGAAGGCACCCAGAGAAAGAACTAGGATGACCTCAAAGGCACGCCAAAACAGAATGGTTATTTATACCTCCTAACACCAGGCTCCCACCAGGAATAAGTGAAATCCAGTGTCCTCACATTTTAAGCCAAATCTACCCAAGCTTTAACTGAATTGATCAGTAGCCCAGTGGAGGTAAGCACAAGAGCAACATTTCAACCTTTTATTATTCCTACCACTGTGTGGAAAGGTGCAGGGGGGTGCCTGCATAGGTTTTAAGGTATTCCCAAGCAACTGGTAAACATCGCCATACAGTTTTCTTCGTTTTCTGGGAAGGAAAAAAAAAAAAAAAATCCCAGTACCACTCACACATCCCCTTAGTTCAGTGCCAAGTTAGGACCAAAAGAAATGCCTAACTTTTCACTTTTGTAATTTTCTAAGAGTTTCACCGTTTCTATTTCTGGCATATCTCTAAAAGTGGATGTTTTGAAAATGTTCTATGTATTGTAGAATTCAAGTATATTTCAGAAATAAAGAAATGGGGATGTTTCCAGCATTCAGGACAATGAAGCAAACTTCGTTTCAAGCCAGTCCACTTTGCCACAGCAAAGCAGACAAGGAAAGAAAAGCCAAGTTATCCCAAACTGAAGTAATGACATCGCAAGCGCAAATAAACTTCGTTGGGAAAGAAAACTACAGGTGTCCTCCCCGTTTCTGAGAAAGAAAGCCGAGAAAAAGCAACTCTCCTCTTAAAAGAAAAAAAGGTTGCTGTGCTCGAACTGAGCATCCCGTATTTTGTGCCACATACCCAATGCAGTAACGACAACCTCTTCAGCCGTAGGACGCTGGCACGAGTCGGACCATCGAAACTACTTTGGATAACACTACCACACGGGCGCAAACAACCGAATAATCGGGTCCGAGCCCTGTACGCGCACAAGGCGGGGGGTAGGGAGCTTCTCCCTCCACCTGAAGCAATCCTCCGAAGGAAAGTCACGGCCAAGGCTCGACTGTGTCGGCGGGGTACGGCCCGCGTTGGCCGTCGGCGCTCTCCCCCGCCCCACCTCCGGGAAGCGGCGTGCCGCCTGCAGCCCCCGGGACGGCTGCCAAGAGACCCCCGGTGGCGCACGGGGCTACAGTCAAGGGGCCGGCCGGGCTCCGGCGACCGAGGAGCCCGGCGAAGACCCAGCGCGGGGCAGCGCCGCCGGCACCGGCGGGGCGGGGGCCCCCCCGCGGGCCGCCCCGCCGCCGCCGCCGCGTTTCCAGCAGGACCTCCGCGGCCGGCCGCCGCCGGCACGGGCTGGAGCGCGGCTGCCCGCCGCGGGCGTCCCCTGGGCAGCGCCCGGCGCCTCCGCC
>NW_010973368.1:743097-743558 GCF_000737465.1 Haliaeetus leucocephalus
TGAAACTTTCCGCCAGGTGCCGGCGGCGGCTGCGAGGCGGGCCGGGCCGGCCGGGGGCCCCTTACCTTGGATCGCTCCTTCACGTAGTACTTGCCGAGCCGGCTCCCGCAGTACATCACCAGCCGGTCTATCAGCGTGAGGAGGAAGTTGATGGCCTCGCAGCCCTCCTCCGTGCCCCCGATCCACTTGATCTGGTCGCCGCGGAGGTGCCGCTTAGCGACGCCGCGGCTGGGGCCGGCCAGCTGCCCGTCGGCCAGCTCCCCGTCGCGGTGCATCCGCTTCACCCGCTCGAGCACGCAGTCCCCCACCACCTCCCCCAGGAAGTTGTCCAGGTAGCAGAAGCCGATGTCGTGCAAGCAGGGCACGACGTACTCCAGGGCGATCCTCTCCAGGTCGAGCCTCATGATGTGCCCCAGCGGCATGGCGCGGCGGGGACGGGCGCGCCGCTGACCTGCCGGCGC
>NW_010973368.1:743950-744167 GCF_000737465.1 Haliaeetus leucocephalus
CCCGCCCGCCGCGGCCCAGGCAGCCAATGGGCTGTCGCGGGGCGTGGCCAGCCCTCGGGGAACGAGCGGCCGAGGCTTCCACACGTGCGCGCGGAGGGCGTGGCCGGCGGTCCCGCCAGCCCCGCCTCCCCGGGGAGTGGGCGTGGCCAGCGCCATTGAGGAATTCTCCCCTCGCATGTCGGCGGCGCTGCCGCCCCCCGCCCCGGGCCGTCCCGCA
>NW_010973368.1:744180-745040 GCF_000737465.1 Haliaeetus leucocephalus
CGCCGGCACCGCGCCTCGCCCAGCTCCGCCGGGCCGGGGGCACCGGGGTCTTGGGCTAGTCCAAGTGAGGTTTGCGAGTGCCCCCGCGGAGTTCTGCTGCCGCCTTACATCCGCCTCCCGCCGCGGCAGGTTCAGCACCAGGCGGAAGTATTTCGTGAGGCGGCAGGTACAGCTTTTCTGGGCGAGGAATGCGCTATTTTTTAAAAGGTTTATATAATAAAATACTCTTTCCCTGAATTATTACCCCAAAGGGCCCGCCAGGTCTCTTGGCGCTGCCGGCAGGTAACACCTCCCGAACTTGCGGCGACTTCGCGCCGCGCCGAGACAACTCGAGTCAAACCGTGACAAACTCACTTCGTTCCTCGCCCCCAAAGGAAAACGCGCCTTTCCCCGGCGTCACCGTTTTTCGGTAACGCTGTCCCTGCACCGGCCGGCCACGAAATACGATCCCGCTGTCGCTCTTCAGTCTGTCCCCGAGTGAACAGCATGCGTTCGATTAGAAACGCCTCGTGGAAAGCAAAAAGTAACTAACCACTCAGCTCCGCTCACAACACAACGCGACATGCCCGCGATTTGCTAAACGAGCAAACAAAGCCTCCGCAGAAACCAAAACTAAAGCAAAGGCACATTACGGACAAACCGGGCTGGAAACCCTGCGGGACACGGGGTCACTGAAGTTACCGGCCATCGCGCACTCCCCACTCCCGTTCTGCCACCCCGCTGCCGCCGGGGATCCCCGCAGGACGCGGGGTGCGTGTGTCCGGGCGGGGAACGGACGATGCGCCCCGCGGGAGGCCGCTCCCCCACCGGCGGAGCCCCCCCACCCTCCTCGCCCCGCGGGGGCTGCGCGGAGGGCGGCC